>NC_138375.1:104016650-104070333 GCF_054177405.1 Leptonychotes weddellii
AGCCCCACATCGGGCTCCTGGCTCAGCGAGGAGCCTGCTTCTCCCTCTGCCTCTGCCTCTCTCCCTGCTCATGCTTTCTCTCTCTCTCTGTATCTCTGTGTCTCAAATGAATAAATAAAATCTTTAAAAAAAAAAAAAGAAATATTGTTTCTTGAATAATGTCACTGTTAACACCCCGTTGGGGATAGCTACTAGTGTGTCCCTCGAGTAGGCATGAAACCTCAGAAGTTTTATTTTCCCCCCAGAAATTTTCTTAAATGGTTACCAATGTTTGTCCTTGGGCCTGCATGTTTCTTTCTATAATACAGGCATTAAACAAAAGCAAAGCACAGTGGGTTTGGGAAGAGTAGTCCTGAAGAAACAATATTTCTTTTTTTTTTTTTAAAGATTTTATTTATTTGAGAGAGTGAGAGAGCAAGAGAGAGCACAAGCAGGCAGAGCAGTAGGCAGAAGGAGAGGGAGAAGCAGGCTCCCCACTGAGCAGAGACACCCCCCCCCCCAACGCAGGGGATGCCAGGATCCTGGGATCATGACCTGAACCAAAGGCAGACGCTTAACCGACAGCCACCTGGGTGCCCCAAGAAATACTACTTCGAGTGGGGAAAAAAAAAAAAATCAAAGGCAGACTACATATATTGCATAATGTTTTTAAAAGCTAAAAACAAGAAGGTTAAACAATATATATTTTTTAGAGATATATACATATATGGTTATATGTTTTTCTACAGAGAAATAACAAAGCAAGCAAAAGATAAAGACAAAATTCCAGATAGTGGTTACCTCTCCCGAAGGAGGGATATGGGATAGGACACACAGGTAAACTCAGTGATACTACAATATTCTAAGTATTAAATTGAGTGGTGGATTAATAGTTGCTCATTTTATTATTATGCTTCATAACTTATATTTCATATATGTATATTTCAAATATTACATAACAAGAAACAAGAAAAAGTAGCTTTGGTAAGAAGTGTTAAAAGGATTATAAGATATCATATTGTGGGGCGCCTGGGTGGCTCAGTTGGTTGAGCGACTGCCTTCGGCTCAGGTCATGATCCTGGAGTCCCGGGATGGAGTCCCGCATCGGGCTCCCTGCTCAGCAGGGAGTCTGCTTCTCCCTCTGACCCTCCTACCTCTCATGCTCTCTGTCTCTCATTCTCTCTCTCGCAAATAAATAAAATCTTAAAAAAAAAAAAAAAGATATCATATTGTAAAAACTTTTTTGGGGGGAGGCACATGCTCTGGGTAATGAGACATTTCCATTTTTAATTGTTTTCATTTTACAGTGATATTTGAGTATAGTAAAAACTGTATTTGTTTCAGTTCAGGTGGGAAGAAAGAACATAAGCACATACAAACACAAGTACTGTAGTTGCATTTATTCTTACTACCTTGCAGCAACTTTGTGAAATAAAGTAGTTGAGACAAGAAGCACTATTTGAACAGAGAGAGGGAGACTTAATAATATTATGTTAAAGAACAGTGCAAGTAGAGGAGTAGGGACAGAAGTGAGAATACAGAAATATTTAAAGAGAAAGTGGAAATGGAGGAGGAAGATTATAGTCTCCTTTTAAAAATGCTTAGCACTGAAAGAAAAGATTAGTTTCTGTCTCCTTGAGGGAATCTTCAGGACTACTCTTCCCAAACCCACTGTGCTTTGCTTTTGTTTAATGCCTGTATTATAGAAAGAAACATGCAGGCCCAAGGACAAACATTGGTAACCATTTAAGAAAGTTTCTGGGGGGAAAATAAAACCTCTGAGGTTTCATGCCTACTCGAGGGACACACTAGTAGCTATCCCCAACGGGGTGTTAACAGTGACATTATTCAATCAGGGTTTCCTTTTTATTATCTTCACTATCATTTCAAGGTCATTTAACTCATTGTCAATTCCAAATAGTACACCAGAATCCAATCATGACAATAGATCAAAACAAATAACACCACCTCCAAAAACAAAAACTCCCACCCCAAAAGAAAGTGACATTTCTTAGTCATTCTCTCCTCAATGGAGGACTTACTCATTGCTTATAATCTGCACAAAGTACAGATCCCATTTTAAAAAAAAGGATATGACTTAATACGTTTTAATGGACTTTGCTTTGTCGATCTATTTTTAAAGCTATTATCTGTAACTCCTCCAAAGGGCAAAAAATCTGTTAATATATTAACTGTTTTCTTTCCCTCCTAACCTAAGAAAATGTGTTCTTGTGTTGGCAGAGGGACGGGAAAGAACAATGTATCACCTCACTATGCAGTGTTTCCAGAGCTCCCAGGCAAAACACTCCTGCTTTGTGTGCCTTCTGTAAGTCAACACACTTCTGTCACAATATTCATTTAATTACACACCAGTCTTCCTGATGGGGCAGTAGGCTCCTAGAGGGCAGAGATCCTTTCTTGCTCATTTTAGTGTCTTTATAGTGTGCACTGAGTTTGATGTATATTGAGGGACTCAACAAATGCTGAATGAATGAATGAGTGAATAAAAAAACATTAATCAATAGGGTTTTTTGAATGTTTACTTTTGAAAAGGCATTTTAAAAGTAAATGTTTATTTCAAAGCTGTTTAAATAAAGCACTGTCCCTAGACTATGCCCAGCACATAGTCACAATAAATACTTTTTGAATGAATACCAAATACTTAGATATCACAAGTAATTTCAATTTATTTTGGCCTTGCACTCTGGGGGCCTTGTAACTCTGGAAGTAAAGGAAGCCATATAAACAATGGCACATCTTTCTCAGTTATAAATTGTTTAAAACTTTTAAAAGATATTCCAAAAAAGGTGAAATACAAAATTTACATTTTTTTTTTAAAAGATTTTATTTATTCATTTGAGAGAGAGAAAGCACAAGCAGGGGGAGAGGCAGGGAGAGAGGGAGAAACAGACTCCCCGCTGAGCAGGGAGCCTGATGCAGGACTTGATTCCAGGACCTTGGGATCATTACCTGACTTGAAGGCAGCCGCTTAACCATCTGAGCCACCCAAGCACCCCAAATTTACATTCTTCTTAAAGAAAAACCTGCTTTATCAAATACGTTTTTGCTTGTGGGGTATAACTTGGGGCTCTATCTTTAGAATCTTTAATGGAAGTGTTATCTCTCCATTAGTTTTAGGGGCATCTGGCAGGAAAAGTCTGAGAAGTAGTAGGCACAGTTTTCGATTTTTATCTTACATCTTGCATAAGAAGATATGAATAAAAAAAAAGAAGCTATGAATAAGGAGAAAACATACCAGTTGTTAACATCTATAGAGGTTTTAACCTTTTATAAAATTTTGATATTTTTTTCCAGGCTTCACCACTTTTTTTTTTTTAACTGGCTCCACACCCAGCATGGAGCCCAAGGTGGGGCTTGAACTCAGGACTCAGATCTAGACCTGAGCTGGGATCAAGAGTCAGATGGTTAATGGACTGAGCCACCCAGGTGTCCCCAGGCTACACCACTTTTTGACCACAACACAGAGCAGGGATTATCATCCTGATTTTACAGATTAGGAAACTGAGATTGCTAAATCTCTGGTAGGGTCCTCCTAGAACACGGGGTGAAAGGGTTGACACTCGTTAAAATGGTGAGGAAGACTACTGCTATTTGGGGTCAAAATTTTTGCAATAGGAGAAAGAAATTGTGCTTCATTTTGAATATAGTAAAGACAGCTGGGAATTTATAGCCAACAAACAAGCAGAGAGAGGGGGTCAGTGGATGGAAAATTACTATGAAGAAACAGAAAGGCAGGCCAAAGGTGGCGAATAAGGAATTTGATCACGTATCAAAGGCATCAGACATCAAGGAGCGGGATGACTTAGCAGGATTCGTACTAATACTGGGTTCAGCCGGGCCACACTTCAAGGCCTAGGTCGAAGCCCAAGCAAGTAGAAGGCTCATAGGAGCCTAAGTAACGCTTGGTCAAGTCTTCGTCACTGCCTGTCTCGGACCTCTTTAGTATCTAAACCGTATGGATGAGGATGGCTGGCAGAGAGCCGGCGCTCTGGGATCGTAGGTCCAGAACCTAGCTCTCCCTCCCGGCATCAATAACCCCTGGCCAGGGCTAACGAGACCTCCTCCTGCGACCACCCCAGAAACGCCCGTCGGAGCGACGCCCCTTGCCTCGCACCGGAGGCGCCCCCAACGTCTGCCAGACCGCATTGCATCCCACTTCAGAGGCGGGCTCCGCAGGTCGGGCGGGGCGGGGCCGGCGGCGCTGATTGGCCAGAACTCTCGGGCTTGGGGTTCCCGGCCCCGCCCCGCCGCCCCATTACTGGCCGCCTAGGCTTCGCCGCGCTCCCTTCAGCCAGCGAGGCCGCGCGCTGGCGGGTCCCGCGTGTCCCGCGGGAGGGGCCGAGCCCATGTTCCTCCTCCCTACCGGTCCCATCCTTAAAGCACGAGTTCCGACGCCCCGCCTGTTGGGAGCGGGCGCCGGGATCGGGACAGCGAGCCGCCGGGGCAGGCCAGGGCCTACCGAGGAGGGCCCGAGACCACGGAGCCGCCGCGGCTGGCACGCGAGCGTCTCGGTGTGTGGGAGCTGCGAGGGCAGGGGTCCCGGGCGCCATTGCTGGTCGTCAGAGAGCCGCCTGGACCTCGTCTGCCCTCAGCGGCGCTTCTCCGGTCGAGAGGAGGCATAGCTTGGGGCCGTCGCCACCCCCCCCCCCCGGCCCGGTGTCGTGAATTGTGTGCCTCATCTACCGCCCGCGTCGGGCCGCCGGGGCCGAGACGATGTTTGACAAGACGCGGCTGCCGTACGTGGCCCTTGATGTGCTCTGCGTGTTGCTGGGTACGTACGTGCCGCCGGCCCGAGGGGCGTGTGCGCGCGAGCCCGGGGTGCGGTGCCCCGGTGGGTACGGGCGTGTGTCTTCTGGGAGGGGACTCGCGGAGAGCTGCGGACGGGCGTGGGGGCGGTGTGTGTGCGCCTGACGGGCGCGCCTTTGCAGGGAGAGACTCGGGGGGCGGCTTCCGCAGCCCGGGGATCCCGCTTTGCAGCCTGCACCCCCGGCCCCCGCGTGGTCCCCTCTGTCTGTCTGTCCCCGCCGGTGTGCTGAGCCCAGCTCTGCTTGGACGCTGTTCACGCCTCTGCGCTCCGTCCCTTGCTCCTGTCCTCTGTCTCCCGTTCCACTCCCAACAGAGCGGGGTGGGCTCCTCCCCTCTCTGCTGTAGGAAAACCCGGTCACTGGCTTGTCAGGTTCAGTAGCGACACGGTAGGTTTGATTCACTGGGGATTTTCAGTAACAGGCGCCAGTGCCTGATTTATCTTACTTGTGGGAAGCAGTTTAATTTTTCATCTTTAAAAGGCTAGAACGTTCCTAATTAGAAGGTGTTACCCGGCTGTAAATTGTCAGGTTGCAAGTGGGTGTGAGGATGCCAGGTTTCTGCCTATAGGTCTGAAGCAGCTTGCCTTTTCGGGTGTGTGTGTTTGGGTGTGTGTGCGCGCGCGCGCGTGCTCCAGACCTGTTTCCTTCTCTGTGCAGACCTTGCCATGGTGTAGCTTTCCATCTCCAGTGACAGCCCACAAGGAGCGCTAGACATCTTTGGCTGCAGCAGCTTTGGCGTTGTCTTCCTCATGGAAGAGTTCATTTCTGGGGCTTCTGGTTGCCAGTTGCTTCTTTCTTTTGACAAGAAAGAATTGAAGTCACCTGGATAAGGGATAGGCGTTGGAAGGAAACTTTCACCTTTTTTTTTTTTTTAAAGATTTTATTTATTTAATTGACAGAGAGAGACAGCTGAGGGGGAACACAAGTAGGGGGAGTGGGAGAGGGAGAAGCAGGCTTCTGGCCAAGCAGGGAGCCCGGTACGGGGCTCGATGCCAGGACCCCAGGATCATGACCCAAGCCGAAGGCAGTCGCTTAACCAACTGAGCCACCCAGGCGCCCCGAAACTTTCACCTTTTTTTTTTTTTTTTAAAGATTTTATTTATTTATTTGACAGAGAGATAGCGAGAGCAGGAACACAAGCAGGGGGAGTGGGAGAGCGAAAAGCAGGCTTCCCGCCGAGCAGGGAGCCCGATGTGGGACTCGATCCCAGGACCCTGGGATCATGACCTGAGCCGAAGGCAGACGCTTAACGACTGAACCACCCAGGCGCCCAACTTTCACCTTTTTAATATGTGTTTTGTAAAGCAGTATGTTGCGAACTATTTAGACGTTATATGTATGTGTGTGTATATATATATATGTATATGATCTGATTGAGGTTTGGGTAGCCCTAGTCAAGTATGGAAGTAAAGTAATGGTACTGGCAAGTTCTTTGGCTGGGGGATCTGTGACTTGAGAATCCTAGGTGCAGGTGTGCATAATGGCTTTTCACTGATAAGAAATTCCCCGGGTTTGAATCTCGTATTCCACTTTCCTGCCTCATACCGGACCACTTAGGCGCTTGCAATCTTGCTCAATTCTTTTTTTTTTAATTCATGAGAGACAGAGAGAGAGAGAGGCAGAGGAGAAGCAGGCTCCCAAGGAGCAGGGAGCCCGATGCGGGACTCGATCCCAGGACGCCGGGATCATGACCTGAGCCTAAGGCAGACGCTTAACCATCTGAGCCACTCAGGCGCCCCCCCTTTTTTTTTTTAATTCATGAGAGACAGAGAGAGGCAGAGGGAGAAGCAGGCTCTCAAGGAGCAGGGAGCCCGAATTCTTGCTCAATTCTTAAAAATTCTTTTACCTCTTCTTTGAGGTAAAATCCCTTTTTATTATTTATGAAATATCTTTATTGTTGACCAGGACACTTCCTGTAGAGCTCCACAGTGAATTCTTGGAGTTAAGTGTAGGAAAGCGAAACAACGTTTTGGAACGCTGTTGAAACGCAAGGAATTCTTTCAGATGTCAAGACATACTAATAACTACATTAACTATATGGAAATTTATTGATTTACAATGAAAGGATTATCTTTGGAAAGATGTTAAATTTTATTTTATTTTTTTTAAAGATTTTATTTATTTATTCATGAGAGACAGAGAGAGAGAAGCAGGCTCCCAAGGAGCAGGGAGCCCGATGTGGGACTCGATCCCAGGACCCTGGGATCATGACCTGAGCCGAAGGCAGACGCTTAACCATCTGAGCCACCCAGGCGCCCTGTTAAATTTTATTTTAGTTTTAGATTTGTTTTTTAATTCCAATGTAGTTAGAAAACTGTTATGTTAGTTTCAGGTGTGCAGTAGAGTGACTCAACAATTCTATATATGACTCCGTGCTCATCAAAATAAGTGTACTCTTAATCCCCTTCACGTGCTTCACCCATTTCCCCACCCACCGCCCCTCTGGTAAGATGTAAAATTTTTAAATGTACTTTAACTCCTACTCACTGTCAGTAGGGCTTTGTTAAGCTTCATTTATGTTTTAGAGAAGGGAGAGGAAAATGTTTGGTCAGAAGTAATTTTACTAATTCTAATGTATTGGATTGTACCCTGTCATTGCTGCACTCTTAGAATTATGTATTAACTTCCTGTTCTCCTACCTTGTGAGAGTTATTAATTTATAAAACAAATGTCAAGTTTTTTCTGTGGGCCAAGCACTGTACTAGGACAAATGAAACCTAATACTGTTTTAAGGTAGCTAAAGCTAATATTAATAACCACAAAGTCATAAGGTAGACCTATATTTTGTTTGTATGTTTTAAAATTTATCTATAATGGAGAAACCTGTATGCAGTACAGTTTTATAAATTGTAAGTTCTTCTTATCGGTGTTTTCAGCATGATGCAAATAGCACATAATTGTACTATAGAGGTAAGAATAATTTTATTGCTACATTGCTACATTGACCTGACAGTTGCAGGATTTATGATGGCTCTCAAAAAGATAAAATTGTGTTTTTGATTTAAATGTCTTCGATGGTTTTGGAAAAACTTGTTTGGGGACTTAGGGATTAAGTATGTTTTAGAAAAAGATACCTCATCTATTTGAAACATGTTTTATCTGTTACTGTATTACTCACAATTCTTTTAAAGTTATTCAGAAGATTTGTATGATGGGCCCAGAATTCCCTTTTCCCAAATAGAAAATGAAGTACTGACTTATTTTAATTTGGTATATAGGATGACATTAGATTTAACAATATCAAATCTCCATTACAAACAGCAATGAAAGAGAACAGTGGGGGAGGATATAAAAAAACTTTTTCATGCTGAGTTTTGGAAGGCAATACATTTTGATAGCAAATTCACCTTTTTATTGGAGTGTAAGGGTTATTTTATTTAATTTTATTTATTTTTTTAAAGATTTTATTTATTTGACAGAGCACAAGCAGAGGGAAGAGAGGGAGAAGCAGGCTCCCTGCTGAGCAAGGAGCCCGATGTGGGACTCGATCCCAGGATCCTGGGATCATGACCCTGGCCGAAGGCAGCCACTTAACCGACTGAGCCACCCAGGCGTCCCTGTAAGGGTTATTTTAAAATTTGTTTTTATTCACTTTACTGACAGCAGGAGATTGACAGCCTAAAATTAGGGGTTATCAACTTGGCATTAACTTTATTCTTTTTCTGTGGAGAATATGCAGGTAAGAGTTAACTACACCAACAAAAAGATGATTAAGCACTTCTTAAGTACAGGGTTATGTGAAAGTGATTCATAATTACAACGTGAATATGTTCCAGGTTCTGTTAATGACCACCCCAGCATCATACAGTGTATCCATTTTAATATGATGATGTTACATGATTGTGTTACATGACTACTTTAAAATTTTATGGAGTGTGATGTCTGTTGAAGTGATCATTAAACGTGTGTGTGTGTGTATATGTACATGTACCTTTGTACCCCTTGGTCGTCTTTATCACTGTAAAACATCACTTCCTCCATCTGATAATACCCAAATGATTAGTTCCTTCAGTGGATGTGGTAAGTTCTTGGAAAAAGAGTCAGAATTTTGAGAGATGGTATGTATTTGAAATGGAGCATAGTCTTGACATCTTTCTCTGGCTCTTTTGATGATGAGTTCTATCATTGTAGAAGAGGCGGGCTATAAGCATCTGAGCACACAAGAAAAGTTGCTCTATAGGGAATGATAGCAGGCTGGTGTGAAAGGAGCAATGTTTTTGCCCAGTGTGTTAAATGGTGTCCTGAATAAAACTTACTAGTGTTTAATTACTGAGAGTCATTCCAGATTTTATCCACAATGGCTTAAGGCTGCCAGTTAGTGGACACCAAGTCCACTGATGGATTCAGTGCACATTGATTGAAGGCTGATTCTGCCAGGTCCATGTTAGGTGCTAGGGATACAAAGATGAGTAAGGCAATCCTTGCCCTAAAGGAGATCAGGGTCTAATGAAGAACAAACAAACATGTTATATTACATCATGATAAGCGTAATAATGGAGGTATGGAATAAGTGCCCTTTGAGTACAGAGAAGGGAGTTGTCTTAGACCTGATCCATTATAAATAAATGGTTTGTTTGTTTATCCTTAGTGATGCAGAATTGACAGAAGTTTCCTGGAATATTTCTTAGAATCTTTTTTTTTTTCCTCCCCAACTTGATGCAAGGCAATAGGGACCCAAGTAAGTTTATGACTTTTTTGTAGACCATCCTATGGTGTCTATAAGATGTAGCTGGCAAAAACTTTTTATGTGCTTGTGTTTTGCTGTGTGGCAGTCATTTAGAATACCTTTTTGGCCTTCATATTCTCCTTTTGCCCCTCCAGCTTTGTTCTCCACCTTGCTCTGTGCTCTGGGAAGCAGGCAAATTATATGGGCTCTATCAACTGACCTCTTGCTTTATGGTTTCTGTTTGGCTTTGGCTGGTGGTACATCAGTAGGAGGCCTGGAAGAGCCAGTTCTTTCCTGCTGGATTTGTGTTGCTAGAGCTGTTCTGTGGTTTGTGAGTAGGTCACAGCTTCTTTTCAATGGCCCTCTCTGCCAGTCAGCTCCAGTTACAGATCTTTCTGGGTTCTGGTAACCCCTTAGTTGCCCCTTTAGGCCTAATGATGATAATGGCCTCCTGATGTTGGTAGCTTGGGAGTATTCCACCATCCTTTGCTACTTTCCCTAAATCTTGCCTCTACTTACAAAGATGGTTCCTTCATTAAATTCTCTTGAATACCTTTTTTGACTTTTTGTGGTTGGTTTGTTTTTGGTTGGGACCCTACTAATGACATTCATACGTGTCCAAAACAGATTTGAGGTAGCTTCCCTTTCTGCACTTAACGCCGTTCACAGCTGCTCTTTATAGCAGGTGCAAACAGAAGCTCATGGGCTCTCTTCTTAGAAGAGAGGTTGGTCATAGTTTCCTTAGCAAGCTCCAAATGTGGTATCACCATTATGCCAAATCAGAGTCAATAGATTAAGAATAAAATCTGGCAGCAAAAAACTGGCAACCAATAGTAGGTGTTTGTAGAATCCCTGTTACTTGTTCTTCCTCAGTACTTATCTCAAATACTGATACCATATGTTGTTGCCATGATACATCATTCTACCCCTTAAGTATTACCCCTGAGGAGTGGTCCCTTTCCTGTCTCTCAGTTTGGGCCTGTTTCTCAAGGAAGAAACAATCAAGTATTCGGTGAAAGATTCTCACTTGCTAAATAGTCTGCAGCATTTTGTGCCTTCCCTTTTTTCCTAACGTTTATTTGTTCATTCATTCATTATTGAACATGTATTTGTTTAGTATCTGGTAGGTGCTTGGCATTGTGTTGGATGCTGAAGATAAAAATAAGTAAATCAATACATAAATTGGACATCCTGATTGCTAGCCATTTCAACCTCCATTAACTTTTATTAAGCAGACTTCTTTTGCTTCTGATGAAAGTTTACTGTGTTTATTTCTCTTTTTTATATAACTTTTCTCTTTCCTCTAAGCCAAAGTGAGAGGGAAGGGATCTCAGAAAATGAACAAAAATGTGTTAAGCTGGCATATCCTTGGGTTAGACTGGGGTCCTGTTGCAGGCTTTTTCGAAACCTTTGGCCAGTTTTGAATAAAAGCAGAGGCCTGGAAGAAGATGCTACTGTTTGGCTCCAGTTGGCTTTATACACTTGAGTTTTGTTTTGTTTTTTTTTTTTAAAGATTTTATTTATTTATTTGAGAGAGAGAGAATGAGAGACAGAGAGCATGAGAGGGAGGAGGGTCAGAGGGAGAAGCAGACTCCCTGCCGAGCAGGGAGCCCGATGCGGGACCCGATCCTGGGACTCCAGGATCATGACCTGAGCCGAAGGCAGTCGCTTAACCAACTGAGCCACCCAGGCGCCCTATACACTTGAGTTTTAATTTAAACTTACCTTGCTTGGAATAAAGTATGGAAATGTTCAGAGAATGTTCTTCTCTATAGATTTTATGAAATGTAAATTCTTCCTTTATATTCAGTTTGAATTACATCCTCTTGGAACCTCATGGACATGCTGTGGATCTTGATTAATCTTTTTCTTGTTTAATCATTTTTGGCTGAGCTCTACCAAAGTTTCCTATCTGCTCAGCTTGGGGAGTTATTCTGATTCTTGTGGATAAGAAATTGAAGTTTAAATTGTTGTTATTGACCCTATTAAAGAAGTTGGAAGAAAGTCACTAAACTCTCAGATTTTAAGTAACCCAGTTAAAATGTAGCTTACACTTTATGGAAAGGAATTTGGAATGTTAATTGTCCACTTCCTCCTAATTTAGGTGACTTAATTCAGCATTTGGTTTAGAAGTACACAATCCATGTAATAAGCTAGTTAGGGATTATATAGACACTGTTTTGTCTCTCTTACTGTCTTTTTAGAAAGCACTCACCATTCAGATAGTATGAACAGTGGTTACAAGTAGCTTTCTTCTTCCAGCCTTCTTATTTACTTACCTTATTTTTCATTTTTACAATTTTTTTCCTTCTCTCTTCTCTTCCTCCTCTTATTCTTCCCTTCAGCCTGCTTGCTGTCTAGGTTTAAAACCCAGATGGCTTAAACAGAGTTGTTTTGTTTTGGCCTGAAACTAGCCTAATGGGAGTTTGGGAATGACTTTTTCTTTATAAACTATAAGTTTTTCTTTTTCTTTAAAATAATAGAGAGGTAACATAGTCTAGTGATGGACTCTTGATCTAAATTGCTTAGGTTCACATTTCACTTCCTCTCTTCACTAGCTGTGTGACGTTGGGCAATTTTCTTCTTTGTGCCTCTTTTTCTAATAAAAGTACCTACTTTATATGGTTGTTGTGAGGCTTAAGTGAGTCAGTATGTAAAGAGTTTAGAACAGTGCCTTGAACTTAATGTACATATGTTTGTCAAATAAAATTAATCCTCTCTAATCCTACCAACTGTAACATAATTTTAGTAGAAATGACATAAACTAGTTTTGTGTTAGGTACAAAAACACTCACAAACTTTGAAATGTTTCCCATGAATACTCATGGAATGTCTTTGAAGCTTATAGACCATCTTGAAATAGTAGTGTTGTATCAGTCATGTGTAAAAACCACGTATATGATCTCCAAGTAGTGGTAATCCCAGCAGTGGAGGAAATTGATCTGGGTAGGTCTGTGTTGGAGAGTAATTAAACAAATGGAAAAACTTTATACATTCATAAATCCTGAATTTCAGCTTAATCAAGAAAATGGAGTTAGCTGTACTCTGTGTCACCCTCACTATTTTTATTGCCCAGGCCATGGAAATGGTCACTCCTCGTATAAAAAGTGGACTTCATTTAAAAAAATTTTTTGAATGACCTTAATTGTACATCCTCATTTGTGTAAATTCTATTATTTGAATTCTCTGCAATTAAGTGGACTGCAAACAAAAAACTGTTGTGTAATACTTCTCCATATCCTCTTTTCCCTCTACTCTTGCTTTTTTCAACCAGATATTTATTTCGATATATCTTAATCTGAAATTGTTTTTTTCGGGTGTGTGTGTCCAGTGCTAGATTTTTTAAATATTTGATTTTGAATTATCTTTATTTATTGAGCACGCATTATGTGTTTAATACAATGTTAGGAGCTATAAATATCACTGTGAAAAAGATAATGTCTTTAGTCTTTAAGACAATTACAGATGTTTGTAAATGCCAAAAAAAAAAAAATAGAGCACGCATTATGTGTTTAATACAATGTTAGGAGCTATAAATATCACTGTGAAAAAGATAATGTCTTTAGTCTTTAAGACAATTACAGATGTTTGTAAATGCCAAAAAAAAAAAATAGAAGAGAGTGAGATGGGGCGCCTGGGTGGCTCAGTCGTTAAGCGTCTGCCTTCAGCTCAGGTCATGATCCCAGGGTCCTGGGATCGAGCCCCACATCGGGCTCCCTGCTCTGAGGGAAGCCTGCTTCTCCCTCTCCTACTCCCCCTGCTTGTGTTCCTGCTCTCGCTATGTCTCTCTCTGTCAAATAAATAAATAAAATCTTTAAAAAAAAAAAAGTGAGATGGTGGAGGGTGGCAATCTCAAGGAAGGATTCTCTGAGGAGGGAGTATTTGAATTGGCTGTGGAGGAACTGGAAGAAGTTGATTCTAGGTTTAGGGAAGAGCAGGTGTTAAGGGCCAAACAGCAAAGAGGATTTTGTAACAGGAATTGTAACATTTGTAACAGTGTGACTGGAATATAATATGCATCCATGGCATTTGTAATAGTGAATTTTGTAACTTACTTCTAAATGTCAAAGTCGATAATAATAACTGACAGTTGTTTAGTGCTTACTAGGCCCAGTGTGGCCTGTAAAGTATCTTTTTTTTTTTTTTTAAAGATTTTATTTATTTGTTTGACAGAGACACAGTTAGAGAGGGAACATAAGCAGGGGGAGTGGGAGAGGGAGAAGCAGACTTCCCGCTGAGCTGGGCTCAATCCCAGGACCCTGAGATCATGACTGAGCTGAAGGCAGACGCTTAACGACTGAGCCACCCAGGCGCCCCGGCCTGTAAAGTATCTTTTTTTTTTTTTTTTTTTAAGATTTTTTTAATTTATTTGACAGAGAGAGACACAGTGAGAGTGGGAACACAAGCAGGGGGAGTGGGAGAGGGAGAAGCAGGCTTCCCACTGAGCAGGGAGCCTGATGCGGGGCTCGATCCCAGGACCCTGGAACCATGACCTGAGCCGAAGGCAGACACTTAACGACTGAGCCACTCAGGTGACCCCCTGTAAAGTATCTTAACAACTTGATCAGGGAGGGTAGCTTGGTCATCTCCATTCTGTAGGTCATAGAACTGAAGGCTAGAGTAATTGGGAGACTCTCCTAATGGAACCCAGCTAAGAAGTGGTATAGTCAGGAATTGGGAAATGCATTTTTAAGGATTATAAATTTCGAGTGTGGATTCACTGGTCCAGATTTAGGAAAGGTGCCAATAAATGGAGAGGTTGAGGAAGGAGAGGTTAGGGGATTAGCTGACTCTAAAAACAATCATTATTTTTAGGTAGCCTAATTGTTTTATGACTATCTGAATTGTGTATGATGTGACTTCAGAGTCTATTTCTTTTTTTTTTTTCTTTTTAAAGATTTATTCATTTGAGAGAGCGAGAATGAGAGAGTGTACATGAGAGGGGGGAGGGTCAGAGGGAGAAGCAGGCTCCTCCCCGAGCAGGGAGCCCAACGCGGGACTCGATCCCAGGACTCCAGGATCATGACCTGAGCCGAAGGCAGTTGCTTAACCAACTGAGCCACCCAGGCGCCCCAGAGTCTATTTCTACTTATGATATTTTGAGCATGTGCCTGCTGTCCAAAGGAGGCAATTTAATTTTTCATAACTCAAACTCCTCATTACTGCTAAGAGTTTGCCAGGAGAGTATATCATACTGGAAGATGTAACTAATTTTCCCTGTTTGGTAACATACCCACAGATTTTTTTTTTCAGATAGCGTTGTCTTGGGCATTTCTATACAGGAAAGGAAGACCTTTGTCCTTCACTGCATTTCATGTGAGTCATGTGTTATAGAGTTCAGAGTCACCTTTGGTAACTCATTCCAGCAGATGTAGTTAGAATCTCATGGTTTAGTTCTCAGTTGTCATTGCTTGGAAATGTTTCCTGAGTCTTTTTTCGGGGTGGGGTGCCTAGGAAAATGACATATAGGAAATGTGTACTGGATGAGCTCTTGAGTTAATTGGCAGCTTGTTAAGCCAGGTTCTGCCTTGCCTTTTGGTACATTTACATCAGCACTGAGAGAGATGGGTTGGCTGCTTAGGTGCTCTAGGGGTAAATGAGGAAAAGCAAACCATCATTCACTGGATACCTAAGTGAGCCTTTGGTAAATGTCTTACATAAACTCATGCAATCATCACAAAACTCTGAGGTGTTAGCTTCATTTTATGTCATAGCACTGGAAAACAAAAATGGGTAGAAAAATAAAACAAAAGTCAGGTATCTCAAATAGCTCTTGCTTACTGTGGAAGACAGACTCGTAAGAAACAGTGACAATACTGTATGGTAAGTTGAGTGCTGATAGGTCCCAGCTTTGAAGTTATTTAGAGTGAGTGAGACAGGGTCTCCATCCTGGAAGAGGTACACAGAGCCTTGTAAATGGAGATCGGTAGGTATTTTAATGAAGTCTATTATATTTCAAAATGATTTCTCCTGAGATGATTGCTTTTACTTTCTAGCAGAGATAATGTATACCTTTGGGAACATTACTTTTAGTTAGTGCTAAATTCTGTAAATAATCCTGTAGACAGTTTAGGCCCCACCTGTATTACCAGGTGAAGACACAGGAGGAGGGTGCTTAGAAAGTGTGTGGCACATGGTAAGCATTCAGATATTTGCAACATGAATGTATAGGCAGTGTATTTAAGTCAGCCGCTCCTCCAGGGTTTGAGTTTTAGCTCCATCTATTACTAACTCTATGATGTTGGGCAGGTTGCTTCAACTCTGTGAGTTTCGTCATCTAATGAGGAAAAAGATGTTAATAGTGCATTCTTCATATTGCTGTGAAATTAGATGAGATAATGTATGAGACAATGTATATGAAGTGTTTAGCATAGTGAAGTGTTTAGTATAGTCCTGGCCCGTGCTGTTGTTATCATTATTAAATTAATAAACCAATTTGATACCACTGACACAGTCTGTTATTCAAATTTGATGTCACATGGTAGTGACTTTTCTTTTGGAACATTATTTAGTGTAGTTCTAGTTTCAGCTTAAAGAGCATTGAGATAGGAATCTGGTTCGTATTTCATTTTTTAGTGCCCAGATCATTTTGGGAAATGTTTTTTTTTTTTTTTTGAAAGATTTTATTTTATCTATTTGACAGAGAGAGACACAGCGAGAGAGTGGGGGAGTGGGAGAGGGAGAAGCAGGGGGAGTGGGAGAGGGAGAAGCAGGCTTCCCGCTGAGCAGGGAGCCTGATTGCGGGGCTCGATCCCAGGACCCCGGGATCATGACCCGAGCCGAAGATAGCCGCTTAACGCCTGAGCCACCCAGGCGCCCCTTGGGAAATGTTTCAGTTACTTCTGACTTATTTCTTTCTGGGATCAGATACCTCAGTAAGATCTTCTGATTTTACTTCTAGGTGAACAGTATTCCCACAGCTCATAAGCAAGGTACCCAAATGAGTATTTGTGGATGGAGAGAAAATCGTAAAATAGAAATAGGTGTGTGCGCTAGTAATGGCATGGTTTGGATAGTGGTAACTTCTCTTAGTTCTCAGTTCCTAAAACATGAAGGTTTTAGGTCTTAAATATAAACTGGTCAAGAGCTAACTTGTAGTTCAGGTTGAAGGAGCTAAACATAACCTGTTCTCATCATAACTTCTTTTGATCAGTAAGAAGTTATCCTTTCTTCTTTCCACAGAGTTTAAGAAGCAGATGTATATAGTGGTCACACCCATCTGCAGTGTTCTGGGATGGCCCCATTTTAGCTAATAGCCTTCTGCATAAAGGCAGTTTGTTAAATGTGTGACTAAATGTAATTAAAAGTCATACTTTTATGGTATTAACTTTAAAACTATTATTAAAAAAACAATTTTTCAAGCGACATCCCAATTTAATTTGGAAAATATACTTAACATAGTTGTGCAGTGTAACAGAAGCAAGTGACATTTATATTACTTTCTTTTTCAAATGGCATAGATATGAGAAAGGAATTTCCAAATATGTATTGTTTCTGACCCAGCGGTCAAGTTGGCAAAAAGGTTTTAAATTGTGATGTTATCAAAACTTGTTAGGCAGGTTATGGGTAATATTCAACTTTATAGCTAGTGTTGGATATCTACATTAATACTAACTATGTACCACAATATGAATGAGATTCTAAGTGCTGCCATTGGAGATAGCCTAATTATGAACCAAATATAATAACAGGTAAATTACCTTTATGGAGATGTTTTTGCATTGACTTTCCCCCTTGCTTAGGATTTGATGTCATGGAGATTTTCCAGTGAGTGCAATTTCTTTATGTAACTAAACAGTTCAAAGTATGGTCTAGTAGTGAAAGCAGTTGGCTTGGAAGTCAAATTCTGGTCTTGCTTCTGCTACTCTCAATGATCACGTGGGCAGGATCTCATGGGCTGCTTCATTTATTCATGTGTAATTTATAAAGAGAATAATACCTGCCTGCATATATCTCAGGACTGTAGTGGTAAGCAAACTTTGCTTATCAAGAAGAGTCACTTGTGGGGCGCCTGGGTGGCTTAGTCGTTGAGTGTCTGCCTTCGGCTCAGGTCACAGTCCCAGGGTCCTGGGATCGAGCCCCGCACCGGGCTCCCCGCTCGGCGGGAAGCCTGCTTCTCCCTCTCCCACTCCCCCTGCTTGTGTGCCCTCTCTCGCTGTGCCTCTCTCTCTGTCAAATAAACGAAATCTTAAAAAAAAAAAAAAAAAAGAGTCCGTTGCTGCAGAATATATTACAGCAGTTGACACCAGTGGACTCACAAGGAAGTCCAAGAAGGAAGAGAGAGCACATAGTATACAAAGGGGTGTTTTGAGCAACTGGAACAGACCTGTAGGCGATCAATTATAAGTCTAGTCTGGCCACGAATGGTGTGAATGTTGTCAGCAGAAAGTAGGAAAAAGCTGAAAAGTGTTTAGGTAGTAGTGGTGGGTCCTGATACAAAGTAACAGGCCCCCTGCTTGAGTTTTCTCTTTTGCCATACTTAGGTACAGTTTTATCAGTGACAAAGGGGCTCAGGAAATCTTGAACTAGTTTGTTATTCCAGTATCAGTCATACTGTGAGAAATGGGGGTATGTGCTATCTTGAAAAGCCAATGCAAAGTATAATTTGGTCAGACTGAAATTTCAGTGAAGGGAGATGTTCATTTTTTTAAAAAAAGATTAATGTTCACCTACCATTTAATTAAAAAGGGAAAGAAACCACAGTTTTAACTTAGTCTGCTTAATATCAGGAGATTATTGTATCAATAGCAGTTTGTCTTCAGTAAAGTCTGTCAAATTCTTTTGGCAAAGATCTGACACACCAAGGGAATCTCTTCTAACCTTGTCATTTGCTTGTGCTATGTTCTGTTCCATTGACCTGCTGAGTAATAAACAGGTGAGAAATATTCTTTGAAATAGAGTAATTACATTATCTGAGATTGTGTTTCTGTTTTCCTCAGTACAGACTAGTTCATTAGCCAATTAATGATTGGAATGGTGAGACCTCAATGTTCCTGTGTAGCTGTAGCTGTCTGACTGATTTATTACTATGTGGGCCATTGGGATATAGATACCATTGAACAGTTAAGGATTTCATCTACTTTATAGCCATGGAAACGCAACACCAATTAAAAATATAGCAGAATTAAAATTCCATGGCCAAAGTTGTAAGAAAATCTTGACAAAATTGAGTCCTATTTAAGAGCATATTTTTTGTTTGCTAGTAACTTAAAACATACATTTAAAAGCACTGAGCTATTCAATAGTCGTTACTGAAATTTTATTTTATTTATTAATTTTTTAAAAGATTTTATTTATTCATCTGAGACACAGAGATACCGAGAGAGAGAGAGGCAGAGGGAGAAGGAGAAGCAGGCTCCTCGCTGAGCCAGGAGCCCGATGTGGGGCTCAATCCCATGACCCTGGGATCATGACCTGAGCCAAAGGCAGACGCTTAACTATCTGAGCCACCCAGGTGCCCATTACTGAAATTTTAAACTCAAGTGAGCCTCTATAGCCTAAAGGCCCTGATGTGGGCTTTAGCTAAATTACTTCTTTAAAAAAATTGTTTTTAAATTTAAATTAGCCAACATTATAGTACATCATTAGTTTTAGATGTAGTGTTCAGTGATTCATCAGTTGCATAGAACACCCAGTGCTCATTGTAAATAAATAACTTCTAAGAAAAAGGGAGGCAAAAAGGAGAGTGGGGAAAAGGAAAACAAAGGAAATGAAGGAAGTAAATATTGCTGGATGGTCTGTTTTTGCCTTAGAGGAGTTCAGAAGAGGATGAAGCTTCTTTGATAGAAGGGATGAGAGAATTAATCATGAGGATGTACTTCATAAAGGCCCGAGATTGCTTGCTGCCCAGTAAAGAGATTGTGGTGGAGATTCTGATTTTTCATTTGGAAAAATTTAAGGGTCACATTTATAGTGATTTAAAATTACTGAAGTAAGGAACTTGTCCTTTAGGTTGGTCAATTAATTCAACCTATGTCTAGGATTTACTAGGGAAAAAAAGTCAGATTACTGAAAAAATGCTGTGTTAGTTACCCATATTTCCTGTCTTTGGACTTTTCATGATTAAGAATGAGCTATTGGGGTGGGGGGTGCCTGGGTGGCTCAGTCAGTAAGCATCTGACTCTTGATCTCAGTTCTGGTCCTGATCTCAGGGTTGTGAGTTGAAGCCAAGCCCCGCTTTGGGCCCCACACTGGGCATGGAGCCTACTTAAAAAAAAAAAAAAAAGAAATATTGAGATAGGGGGACAGCATAAGTTGGTTGATATGTTGTGAGTTGAAGTTGTATAGAGGTAGAGGAGTTTGACATTTTGAACTGTCAGATATAACAAATAATGAAACTTTACGGTTTAAGCAGGGGCTAGGTAACAGTGAGTTACCTAAATATAATTCAGGAGAAGGTGTTTATGTAATATGAGATACAGACATATTAATACTATAATAAAGGGTGTGAATCATATATGTGTATCCATCTTATCTATGCAAAGTATTATTAGCCAGAATAAGAGGGAAACAGACTGTGTTCCATTTTAAAGAGGCTAGAATGCAGGATGAGTTTACCTTGGAGTTTCAACAGAACTTTATTTTAAAAAATTTGTGTTTTACCAAGATATGAAATAATTTCCATTTATTTTTACTAATGTATAAAAGTCTTTAGAGAATTCTTCTGTATTATGGGATGCATAAAAGTTAAGTATGTGGACACTGGAAACATACAGGTCTGAGTTTGAATTCCAGTTCTTTCACCTATAATTAGGATAAATCCCCCACGTTCACAGCTTCAGTTTCTTTATCTGAAAAGGGCTGGGTCTTTATCTGCATATTCTCTTTGGCTTATGTACATTACATAGTAGGCATTTGTTTATTCCACAAGTATTTGTCTCACATGTTGTGTGCCGCACTTTTTTTTTTTTAAAGATTTTATTTATTTCTTAGAGTGAGAGAGTGTGAGAGAGAGAGCACACAAGCCGGGATAGGGACAGAGGGACAGGGAGAAACAGACTCCCCGCTGAGCAGGCCCCCCGCCCCCGACTCGGGGCTGGATCCCAGGACCCTGGGATCATGACCTGAGCTGAAAGCAGACGCTTAACTGACTGAGCCACCCAGGCGCCTCTATGTGCCACACTCTTAAGCAGAGGAGATTCATAGAATCACACAAATAAATAGAAAAATGAACCAGTAAGTGCTATAAAGGAGAGCTATGGGTATTATGAGGGCTTATAAAAAGAGTTTTGAATAGGAGAATGTGCGATAGCTTTTTAAAATGATGACTTTGGGTATAGGATAGAATAATAGATGGATGAGGCCTGGAAAAGAATGGATTTAGGGAGGTGAGTTCAAAGGCTGTTGAAATAGTCCAAGTGAGATCATGGTAGTGAGACTAAAGAGGTAATGGTGGAGATGGAGAAAGGTGGATGGATTTGAAGATTCTGGGAGGTAAAATGGAAAGGTTTTGGTGACATACTGAATGTGGGAAGTTGGAGATAGCAAGGATAGTTCTGAACGTTCTGGCTTGTTTAATGGATGGATGTTGATTCCTACCAGTTACTGAGCTGCAGAGCACTAGGAGAGAACCTGATCTGAAATAGGAAGAGGGATCTGGAAAAGATAATGATTTTGGTTTTGGTTTACTTTTTTTTTTTTTTAAGATTTTATTTATTTATTTGAGAGAGACAAAGATAGCGACAGAGAGCATGAGCGAGAAGAGCGAGCATGAGTGGGGAGGAGAGGGAGAAGCAGGCTCTCCGCTGATCAGGGGGATCGAGCCCAGGTGCCCCGATTCTGGTTTATGTTTAAGGTGCCTTTGAGATTTTGAAGAGAAAGTGTCAAGTCCTTGTTTGCATAAATGGGTCTAGAGCTCAGAGGAATGGTCTGACTTTTGGGAGGGAGTCACTGACATATTAATGGTAATTGAAGTTAAGAGAATTGGTGAAATCTCGAACAGGAGTTACAAAGTGAGAAGGAGAGAAGGTTTAAGACGGAGCTTTGAGAAACCAGCTTGCAGATTGTAGGAAGAAATGGAGAACACCAAGACTGAGAGGGAACATTAAAAGCTAGGAGAATGTTTCTGGAAAGCCAAGTGAAGAGAGTGCCCCAAGGAAAGTGGTAACAATGTCTATATTCTCCTGAAAGGTCCAGTAAGATAAAGTCTGTAAAGTGTCCATTGGATTTAGTTACACAAAGGTCATTGATAATCTCATGTAAGGAAGCAATTTCCATACTGGAGTGGTCTGAAAAGTGGGTATTGGATGAAGAAATGGAAATTGTGGGTATTAGTAATTACTTTAAAATGTTGGGGGGACGCCTGGTTGGCTCAGTCAGTTAAGCAGCTGCCTTCGGCTCAGGTCATGATCCAAGGGTCCTGGGACTGAGTCCTGCATTGGGCTCCTTGCTCAGCGGGGAGCCTGCTTCTCCCTTTGTCCCTCCCCCTGCTTGTGCGTGCTCTCTCTCTGACAAATTCAAAAAAATATGTTTAAAAAAAAAATGTTGGACTGAGAAAGGCGAGTATAGTAGAGAAGATTCCAAACACAGGCCAGAAGAATCATTTCTGAGAATGGGAGATCAGTTAGGGCTATCAGCTGATACACTAATAGCCTAAAATAATAGGTTGTCATGGTTACCTATGATATGCCAGTTGGGGGAAGAATGATCTTGCCAGATATAGGAATATCTTTTATTTTTTAAAATAAAGTCCCAAGTGTATGTGTGTGAGTGTGGTCTTTTTTTTTTTTTTAAGATTTTATTTATTTGGGCACCTGGGTGGCTCAGTTGGTTAAGCGACTGCCTTCAGCTCAGGTCATGATCCCAGGGTCCTGGGATCGAGTCCCGCATCGGGCTCCCTGCTCTGCAGGGAGCCTGCTTCTCCCTCTCCCACTCCCCCTGCTTGTGTTCCCTCTCTCGCTGTGTCTCTCTCTGTCAAATAAATAAATAAAAATCTTTAAAAAAAAAAAAGATTTTATTTATTTGACAGAGAGATAGCGAGAGCAGGAACACAAGCAGGGCGGGTGGGAGAGGGAGAAGCAGGCTTCCCGCTGAGCAGGGAGCCTGATGTGGGGCTCGATCTCAGGACCCTGGGATCATGATCAGAGCCGAAGACAGACGCTTAACAACTCAGCCACCCAGGCACCCCGTGTGTGTTTTTTACACCCAATATGGTGCATTGAACTCATGACCCTGATATCAAGAGTCACATTCCCTACCGACTGAGCCAGCCAGGCACCCCTAGGAATACCATTTTTATATCAATGGTACTGTATAGGAATAGTTGAACTCCTCTTAAAGAACCCTCTTCGCGGAGAACAATGGATTACTTCATACCCTTGTTTTCCAAATAACTGTTACCAAGTATGGTGGAGTTTGGGATGTGGAGCCTGGTAAACTTGGTTTCAAAATTCTGCTTTGCTATATATTCTTGATTTGGGTCACACAGATGGTTATGTGAGCTTCAATTTCTTCACTTGTGTGATGGAGAGAATATGGTCTACATAATAGATTTGTTAGGAATAAATGAGAATCCTTATAAATAAAGCACCTGGTACTTAGTAAGCACTTAACTAATGCCTGCCTGTCTTTTTTCTTGCTTCCCATGTAGCTGATATTCATTGTGTAGTTTTAGCATTGTATGTTTGCCCTTAGTCTTGAAGTAGTAATTGGTGGGAATCCTTGCTTCTTCAGCTTATCTTCTGTATAAAATAACTTGAGTATTACAAACATCTATTTTTGGGAAAATGGATATATGATTTGCTATTGCAGTAATCATAACCATTAAGAAAGAATTTTACCAACTTTTTTGGCTTGTGTGCCTTTAAAAAAATAGGTGTGTGTGTGTTTTAAACAAAGCTTACTAATTTAGATATGCCACTTTGGTGACTTCCTGCCAAAGTAAGCATTTTTATGTTTTTCTTCTGAGACCCATCTTAGTATAACTTTATTTTAGTTTTTGGACCCTTGCCAGTTGGCATAATTTCAGACTAGACATGATGGATCCACCTAAATACTTCTAAGATTTATATTATACAATATATTTTTTATTGGGAGGGGCACATGAACTGTTAAATGCAGTTGAGGTTTCAGGTCTGGATTTTATTTAGTAGTTTACTTAAAATTTTTGATTTGTGGTTTTATTCTTGAGTTATTTCTTACTCATATTTTGAGCACTGAGATAACTAATTTTGTACTAAAATGGTGAAATCAAGTCATTCTGATTTCTTTTGTACAGCTTAAGTTACTAAAGCAATCTCCTGAAAGGTTTTTAAATCTGCTCCCAACCACCAGTATACACCTCCTCTTTTTTTTTTTTTTTTAAAGATTTTATTTATTTATTTGACAGAGACACAGCAAGAGAGGGAACACAAGCGGGGGGAGTAGAAGAGGGAGAAGCAGGCTTCCTGCAGAGCAGGGAGCCCGATGCGGGGCTCGATCCCAGGACCCTGGGATCATGACCTGAGCCGAAGGCAGACGCTTAACGACTGAGCCACCCAGGCTCCCCTGCACCACCTAAGAGGCAGTTATGCATATGCTTTTCTAGAAGAAGATTCTCCCAGAAATTTTAAAAGGGTATCAGCTTGGTAGCTTTATTCAAGAATCAGTATAACAGTAAACACACAATTGTTATTCTTCGGAATATAGGCCTTCCCACTGTGTGGGACAAGTTATCTCTTGACCAACTACTAATAAGAGAGACTTTGTTGGTTAAGTGAAGCTTGTGGATGGGATTGCTGAGACCGGAAGACTCATTTTATATTCAGAGAGAGAAGTAACTTAACCAGGTGTTCTCATCTGGACACATGACACTTTGTTTCAAAAGCTTAAATAATACCCAGATAGAACACTATAGGTTGTAATTTCTTTAAAGACTAAATAAACTCTTCAAAGAGGAACCTCTTCAAAGAGGAATCTTTCCCTTGATTCACTATCCTACATTGTTTTGTGAAATTTGTTGGCTATTGACAAGCCTTTGAAGAAAGCTGTCTCAAGTACATGTAGTTGATAATTTGAAATCTTCTTGTGTATGTGTTGATAGATTTTCCAAGTTAAAAAGTACTTTTTCACTAGAGGCGGTAGGCGGAGGAGGAAGATCAGGGAATAAGCACTGATTAAGCACTCTTAATGTGCCAGGTGTTATGTTAGGCACATTACGAGGCTCTTAGTTTACAACTGTTCCAGAAGGTATATAAATAGTATTTTTTTTGGCATTCACCATATGAGGAAATCGAGCTCAGATAAGTAATTTGCCCCTGCTCACTTAAGTTTAGTAACTGGCAGAATGCCAGAAGTAAACTCTGGTGGAAAAGTCCCAACTCTATGCAGGACCTTACCCTGCCACATCAAAGGAAAGATTTCAGGAGTAGCTAAATAGAAGCTAGAGTAGCAAGTAGATGTTAGGTGGAAGGTGGGGGTCATTGTGTAGAGTGTGGCAAGAGGTCTGGAACAGGTGTGGGGAATAGAGAAATGTGATATGAGGCTTAAGTGAAGAGTAAAATTCACTCTTTTGGCATACAGTTCTATGAATTTAGACAATTTATATTTTAGACTCATGTAACTGCTACACAAGATACAGAATTGATCTATTACTCCAAATAAATTCTCTCCTACTGCTCTTTTGTAGTCGACTCCTCCCACATCCTGTATCTCTGACAACCAGTGATTGGTTCTCTATCCTATAAAGTCATATAAATGAGATCATGCAGTATGTAGCCTTTTGAGTCTGGCTTCTTCACTTAGCATAATGCATTTCTAATTAGGCAACCGTTAATGATGTAAATGTTACTGTACAATTTGCTGTAGTTTTTGGCCTTGAACTCTCAAAATGTTTTTATCATCCCCAATTCCAGTTTCATGTAAACAGAATTTTTTTTTGGCTGAAAATGATTATAGTTACAGCTTCATATGTTAAAGAAGCCCAAAATAGATTCCTGATAAGTACACAGAGGAGAAAGTAAAATAGAAGAAAATTAGCTGTCTCTCCCCACACCCTTTTACGTCAGCCATCTCCTTGCCTTTTGCATATAGAAATCTGCATGGAAAGTGTGTTACTGACTGTGACCTTTGCCATCTTGAAAAAGAAAGGGAACAGCTGTTACCATGAGAGGGTAGAAGGAATTAATGTTGTTCCTGGCCAGTTGGCACTCTGTGCCTTTTGGGCAGGGAACAACAGGTGACCAACTTGTTGCTTTTTATTTTTGTTAGTGTATAAATAAATAGGCTGTGTGTGTGTGTGTGTGCATGCGCGTAGGAATCTGAGTCCATATTAAAATAACCTCTTAAAGTCCTGGATTTTTTTTTTCTCAAAAAAGTTTGTTTAGGGGCGCCTGGGTGGCTCAGTCGTTAAGCGTCTGCCTTCGGCTCAGGTCATGATCCCAGGATCCTGGGATCGAGCCCCGCATCGGGCTCCCTGCTCTGCGGGAAGCCTGTTTCTCCCTCTCCCTCTCTTCCTGCTTGTGATCCTGCTCTCACTGTGTCTCTCTCTGTCAAATAAATAAATAAAATCTTTAAATTAAAAAAAAAAAGTTTGTTTAAATATATACACACATTTATTTTGTGTGTCTTAATGAACTAGGAGACTCCAAGGTTGAGTATATTGTAGGTCATTATAAGCACAAAAAGTAAAATCCTTCTTTGGTAAATGTCACTATATCCAAACTGCCTTTTCTCCCCTTTATCCCAACTTAAATACAAGACAAAACAAAAAAACCCAGCAAGATAACTAAAAGTACTTTTTATAGTAAAACCATCAGCCACAGAGATGTTGTGGTCAGTTCAGGCCGATGACCAGAGTGCAGGTGTCTGTAAAAGCTGAGGGTGCTCTCTTCTCTGAACTCTTGGCCCTGGATACTTCACGTACCATCTCTGTGAATCACACCCAAACATACAGTGCGTTCTAGCACTGACCCCTTCTACCTGGCGCAGGGCTCTTCCCCTCTTCCACCTCTACCTTGCACAAACTCATCTTCCTGCAGTACAGCTTTCACTAAGACCTTTCTTGATCAAGAGCCAGTGTTGGTTTTTCATTTTTTATTGAGACATATCCAAATTATTTACCTGAGACAGAACATCCTCACAGTGTAGTTTTGCTTTGCCCATTCATATTTGTTATTTCTCAGTTCCCTACTTGAGTTGGATCATCCCGTTTTTTTTTTTTAATTGGCGACAGATTGAGCTCAGTGATCAATCTTTAATGCATTTCTAATTCCATTTCCCATTGCAGTTGTTTAGCATGTTAGTCTCTCTATTCCGTTACAATTGTTTTGAATGTTTTCCTGCTCTGTGATAACCTCTATTTATCCTCTGCTCTCTGATTTTTTAGCAAATGGTACTGTTTCCCACTTTGTTTTTTAAAAAGATTTATGTATTTTAGAGAGCGAGAGAGCATGAGCGGGAGGGGCCGAGGGAGAGGGAGAGAGAGAATCTCAAGCAGATTCCACGCTGAGCATGGAGCCCAATGCAGGATTTGATCTTAAGACCGTGGGACCATAACCTGAACCAAAACCTAGAGTTGGACGCTTAACCGATTATGCCACCCAGGTGCCCCTGTTTCCCACTTCATTTAGAAGGATTTAGAGTTAAATAAGTACGTGTTTGAAACCTGGATGCACCACATACTAGCATAGCTGATAGCCAGTAGCATACATCTGAGTTTTCCTCTCTCCAGTCCACAGCTATCCATTGTCCAAGTCCCGCTGTGGGCCTCTCCAAGATCCTCAACTGAAAGGTTGAAGCAGAACCCAGCTTCTCTAGCAGCAGCTGGTGTCTGTTCTGAGTGGCCAATGCTGGTGCAGCACTAGTTGTTAAATATTTTTAATTTCACCCTTATTATATCTATGACTTTAATTAAGTTACTTATCCTTTCTGAGTCATCCTCTCATCTTTAAAATGGGGATAATAATACCTGTTTTACAAGGTGACTTTGTGCATTCATCAAATACTTGTTGAGGGCCTGCCCTCTTTTAAGCACTGACTTAGGTGCTTGGGATATATCAGTGAACAAAACAAAAATATCTACACATAATGGAGTTTCTGTTCTAGTATTATAAGGATGAAATGAAAATTAATGTTAAATGTTCAGTATGGTGCAGATGCACAGAGGTGTATGCACACTGTTTTAGTCCTCTTGATTCTTTGCCACACTTTTCTGTCAGGGCCAAAGGGCCACGGGGAGTATGGGAACAGGGAAAGGGTGAAGTCAGTACTAGTAACTGGACGTGGCTTCCCCAAAGAGGACTTGTGTTGGGACTACATTGCATAGCAATGCAAACGAAATAGGAAGCTTATACATTTTTTTGTAAAAAAAAACGCCAGCTGACCCTGTTCTTGATGGTTTTGGTTGTTTACCTGTGCTTTGATTTCCTCCCATCTGCTTTGGATGTAGCTCTGTCCATTCATTCACATGTCAAGTCCTTTCTGACTTAACTGACTGAGCCACCCAGGTACCCCGTCACCTCTACTCACTCAGTCTTCACTCCTTAAATCTTGTCAGTCTTTCTGTTCTCAGTTCAAGTGCTGCAGTCCTTTTATCAGTGACCTCGTCTATTCTTTTTCTGTTCAGCTTCCTTAAAAGTGGCATTTGTTAGACCAAATGAACTCAGTGGGCTCATGGCCTCATTGGCCTGGGTTCAGATCCTAATTCTGCAACTACATGGCCTTGGGCAGGTTCCTTCATCTTCAACATGATGTAATAATATTTACTTTTTCAAGTTATTGAGGGATTAGAAAGCTGGAACACCTAGCATAGTGTCAGAATATAGGGTGAGAGTTTAGTAAAAAGTAGCTCCTGTTACTGGTATTTTTAAAAGTGCCCCTTCATTTTCCCTGGCATTGTCTTTTCCTTCATGTTCTCATCCTATTTTCCTGAAAGTTCCATTCCTTATTAGTTTGCTTTGTTGACTTTGTGTTTTCTTTCCAAGATTATGGCTGTTGTCACTTTCTCTGAGTGATTTTTTTTTTCTCTCCGAGTGATCTTAATAAAATCTCATGGCTTTTCCCCTTTATAATTGATAATTTCTGGTATTTATTTTTAGTCTGCATTCTCTCGAGTGTCAGATGTGTCAAGCTTTGTACTAGACATGAAACATTTGTGTCAAATGAAGAGGCAGAATAATTAGGAGTGCATTGAATCTGTAGAGGAAACCATCTCTCCTACCTGCAAACTTACTAGTTTAATTTGTTAAGTTGGAGAAATTTTGAATGATTCTCTTTACTTTTGGACACCTAATGATCCTTTATAAAGGAGGAGAAGAAAACTCTTTCTGTTCAGAAATAACACATAACTCTTGTCAACTAACAGGAGGATTTTTCATGTGATTCTGGAGAGAATATGTAACACCTGTTTCCAAAGAAAGCAAGAAAAATACTGTATCCCCCCCCCCCCAATGTGTTTCATTCAAACTGAATTGGACACCAAATAAAGAACATTCCTTAAGTTTGGAATGAATACAACTTTCTAAAAACTGCTCAGGTAACACAAAATAGTAAAGAGCCCAAAAATTTTTATTTACTTTTAACCTACAATTGCTAAAAGGGGAAAATGAAAGGGTTCGTAGAAGCAAATTTTACGAAAGTAACTGTAGACTTACTTGTTAGACTCAAGTATACTATATGTAGAAAAATGCACAAACATGGTTAAATTTACATATGCTGGATTTTTTTTTTTTCTTTTTCAAAGGGAGAATATTTCTTACATAAGGGTTTTATCCATTACCCTTTTTGGTAAAACATGAGCTCCAAGAAGCAGTTCCCTCCTTGTTTATTTTTCTTGTAAGTTTTGCTGAGGTTTCACATTTCTCTTCTGTAGTTTACAGCAAAGTGTACTTAGACATTAGGATGGCTCAGTCAGCCCACACATAGTAGATTAAGATGTATTCTAGTTCACCCAGAGCAATTCCACCTTCACCCCAATCTGACCAAAGGAAATCAGTTGTTTGTCTATATATGCAGACCAGTTTAGGCTTATAGAATCATGGACTTGACTGAAAGGAACCTATGAGATAATGTCATTCTTCTTTCTCATTCGTAGATAAGGAAACTGAGACCCTGGTGGTTGGACTCCTTTCCTAAAAAAGAGGTGGTATGGGGCGCCTGGATGGCTCAGTTGGTTAAGCAACTGCCTTCGGCTCAGGTCATGATCCTGGAGTCCCTGGATCGAGTCCCGCATCGGGCTCCCTGCTCGGCAGGGAGTTTGCTTCTCCCTCTGACCCTCCCGACCCTCCCCCCTCTCATGCTCTCTCTCTCTCAAATAAATAAATAAAATCTTTAAAAAAAAAAAAAAGAGGTGGTATGATGTGGTGAAAAGAAAAGGAACTTTTTGTTAAAATGTTGGCTTCCCTGCTTACCACCTGTGTAATATTGATTATTTGCCCTAGCTGTGTACCCACAAGCTGTGTACTCTTGGGTGAGTTACTTAGTGACTCTGAGTTTCTGGTAAGATATAGGTAGTACATTTTAATAATTTGCTGTATTTGTGTTTTTCTTTTGTTTTCTTTCTTTTTTTTTTTTTAAAGATTTTATTTATTCATTTGAGACACAGAGATAGAGAGAGAGAGCATGAGCAGGGAGAGAGGCAGAGGGAGAGGGAGAAGCAGGCTCCCCGCTGAGCCAGGAGCCCGACGCGGGGCTCGATCCCAGGACCCTGGGATCATGACCCGAGCCGAAGGCAGACGCTTAACCATCTGAGCCACCCAGGCGCCCCTTTCTTTTGTTTTCTTAAGCCTTTAACAAGAGTGATCATTTCATTAACCTGTAGAAACTCATTTAGTTTTATTGATCTGATTTTTGCTTCTTTTTCTATTTCATTAGTTTTTTATCTATATTCTTTTTACTTTCTTGAGATTTAAAAATAAGTTACTGTACTGAATGCTTATTTCCTCTTCTCTGATGTATAAATTTAAGGCTTTTTTTATGTGTAGTATTTTAGCTCTGTACTCTAAGCTTTGGTTTGTTCTATTTTCATTGTTCATTTCAAACTATTTTGTGATTTTTGTTTTGACTTTTCTTGACCTACAATTTAGTGACTTTTAAGTTTTCAAACCTACAGATTTTAGAGGACTGTCTTTTTTTTTCCCCTTCATGGAATTTTTGGGGATAATACGTAGACAAATACTTGCAAATAGCAGGTATTGAACAAATGTTTTCACTTTTCCTTAGAGAAATAAAATTCTGTTTTTGAAACTAGGACAGGAAACATAAAATTGTAATTAGCATAACTAATATTAAAAATGACTTAGGGCGCCTGGGTGGCTCAGTCGGTTAAGCGACTGCCTTCGGCTCAGGTCATGATCCCAGGGTCCTGGGATCAAGTCCCACATTGGGCTCCCTGCTCTGCGGGGAGCCTGCTTCTCCCTCTCCCACTCTCCTTGCTTGTGTTCCCTCTCTCGCTGTGTCTTTCTCTGTCAAATAAATAAATAAAATCTTAAAAAAAAAATGACTTTAGTTCTATAATATAACCAGATAAGGAGGCAATGTATAGAGAGCAAAGAAAGATGATGGGAAAAGGGTACAAATGGGAGGAGGCAAAGTGGGAAGGATAATTAGGGGAAGATGTAGGAATATCAAGTTGAATTAATTCTCATCTTCTATAAGGTCCTATTTTTTTGATCACTTTCATCTGTGGGCTTTAGGACATTAATTATTTTTATTATACTTTACCATTATAATTAATTATACTTTTTTATTAGAGAGTTGGAGAGGGACAGAAGGAGAGGGAGAGAGAATCTTTTTTTTTTTTTTAAAGATTTTATTTATTTATTAGAGAGCGAGCGAGAGAGAAACAGCATGAGAGGGGAGAGGGTCAGAGGGAGAAGCAGGCTCCCCGCTGAGCCGGGAGCCCGATGTGGGACTCGATCCCAGGACTCCAGGATCATGACCTGAGCCGAAGGCAGTCGCTTAACCAACTGAGCCGCCCAGGCGCCCCCGAGAGAGAATCTTTTTTTAAAAAAATATTTATTAATTTGAGAGAGAGAGAGCAGAAGCAGGGTAAGCGGCAGAGGGAGAGGGAGAAGCAGACTTCATGCTGAGCAGGGAGCCCGATGCAGGGCTCAATCCCAGGACCCTGGGATCATGAGCTGAGCCGAAGGCAGACGCTTAACGACTAAGCCACCCAGGTGCCCCTTTTGAGAATTTTTTAAATCAAAAACTTGAAAGGCTCACTAGAGTGATGCAGATAGTCCCCAGCTTACAGTGGTTCCACTTAGGATTTTTTGATGGTGAGAAAGCAATACTCATTCAGTGGAAATTGTACTTTGAGTTTTGAATTTGGTTCTTTCCTGGGCTGGTGATATGTGGTAAATGCTCTTTTGTGATGCTGGGCAGTGGCAGTGAGCTGCAGCTCTCAGTAAGCCATGGTGTCACAAGGGTAAATGACCGATACACTTTAAATAATTCTGTGCCCATACAGCTATTTGGTTTTTTACTTCCAGCGCTGTATTCAGTAACTTACAGGAGATATTCAACACTATTGTAAAATAGGCTTTGTGTTAGATGATTTTGACCAATTGTAGGCTAATGTAAGTATTCTGAGCATGTTTAAGGTAGGCTAGGTTAAGCTATGATGTTCAGTTGTTGAGGTTTATTAATGGATTTTTGACTTAAAATATTTTCAACTTACGGGTTTATCGGGATAGAACCCCATCATAAGATGAGGAAGATCTTTATTTCTTGTTAGGTAATTAAAAAGGCAGTGCCACCCTTTTAGAATGATTTGTCTGGCCATTTTATAAGATTTTTTCAAGAAGTGGTGACTAAAATAAGTGTATTTTTTATGGCTTAAATTTGACTGTCTCTACTAACCTGATGACCTTCAGGATTATTTCCACTCTCTATACAATAAGTATGTCCTGGGAGGGCCTAAAATGTTACAACAAAATTTCTAAGGTGAAAAACTACTTTTGTTCTGTACACTTCTAAGGGGATATTAGACATAGAGTTTTGATTTATCTATTTAATATGTAATAGATCATCATAGCTCTCCATAGGTATGAGAGTGGAAACCCCAGAAGTAATTATTTCACTGTAAGTGTACTTCTCTCTGATCTTGTCAATTAGGTATAAAAATGAAGGGAGAATTTCTATTGCTTTGTTTTTTTGTTTTAAACAGAAGAGTAAAATAGGCTTTTCCTTTGTCCTGGTTTCAAACAATCTCTTTACCATGGATAGGTTTTTTTCAGGTAGCTTGCATGTATAACATAATTTCAGAAAACACAATGAAAAACTTCTTCATTGTGATAAAGTATTTTTTAAATTTCAAATTTATTTTGGTCTTTTATTTTATTGTAAAATATTCAAACATGGAAGTATATATAGTAGGAAATCAGTTTTCTTCCTGATTTGTATGAATGTCATCTCTGGACAGAACTACTTAAAAGTTGGTGATATATTCTAGACTTTCCGATAAATATTTAGATACAAACACATAATTTGTTTTATATAAGTGAAATTATACTGAATATAGTGTTTTTATAGATTATTTTGATTACTTAACATTATATTGGATATATTTCTATGTATATGATCCATGCTCATTGATTAGGTTTTAAAATTTTTTTATGATAGTAAGTGTGAAATATAAATACGGTTTTTTAAAAAAGATTTATTTATTTATTTGAGAGAGCAAGCGTGGGGCAAAGGGAGAGGGAGAGAGAATCTTAAGCAGACTCTGCACTGAGCACGGAGCCTGACTTGGGGTTCGATCCCACAATCCTGAGATCAGGACCTGAACCAAAATCAAGAGTCAGACGCGCACCACCCAGGTGCCCCAGTATGTTTTTATATGAAGATAACATGCAGTTGTACGTGCAGCTGCCTTAGTATGATGGTGATCTATAATAGGTGCTCAATACATGTTTGTTTTGTTTTGTTTTGTTTTTAGTTGAAAACACATTTATTGAGTACCTACAAAGTACAAAATCATTGAAGAGACATACACAGACCCCACACCCCCACTCAGGGGCAAAACTAAGGTCAGACTTCTAGACCCTTGGATGCTAATGATCATGAAATGGCAAATTAACAGGAAGATGGTCACATAATAAGTAATTGGATATGCAGTCTTGGTCAACAAATATTAATGGCAATGCCATTTAATATGTCACAACACCTGGGTGGCTCAGTCAGTTAAGTGTCTGACTCTTTAATTTCAGCTCAGGTCATGATCTCAGGGTTATGAGATTGAGCCCCGCATTGGGGCTTGGGATTCTCTCTCTCTCTCTGCCCCTCCTCTCCCCAAAATAAATAAATAAAAATAAAGCTGTGATTTTCAATTAGGGTATATATGTGTGTTCTAAAATATTCTATTTGGAAAATACAAAATGACCTTATTTTCTTCTTAATACAGACCAGGAAAAGTGAGGCTTGAGAAAAATCTTGGCTGGTGAGAGTTCATAGAATATAGTCCCTAAATTTGCTTTGCATAAGGCCTAGCCCTCTATGGGATATAGCAGAATCTCTGGGAAGTTACGAAATTTTTATGTTTTGTTTTCCATGGGGATTTTGTAATGGCTTGTAAAAAAAACTTTTTTAAGAAAAGATAAAATCAAATTTTTATCTCCTAAATAATTGGCTTTATCCCCCAGTACTATCTCAAGTCACATCCTGGCTTCCTTTTCTACTTTGAAAAGCTCAAAATGAAGGAAGACCCCTGGTATTGGACCCCCTTTCAGCTGGGGCCCTACACATGAGTAAAATATGTGTTGAGAATTCCATTCCAGGTTATTTATTTAACAGGCAGCTCTTCAGATTTTCAAGGACTATTAGAAAATTGAGCCTATCAAATAATCCAATCAATAAATGGGCAGAAGACATGAACAGACATTTCTGCAAAGAAGACATCCAAATGGCCAACAGACACATGAAAAAGTGCTCAATATCACTCGGCATCAGGGAAATCCAAATCAAAACCACAATGAGATACCATCTCACACCAGTCAGAATGGCTAAAATTAACAAGTCAGGAAACGACAGATGTTGGCGAGGATGCAGAGAAAGGGGAACCCTCCTACACTGCTGGTGGGAATGCAAGCTGCTGCAGCCACTCTGGAAAACAGTATGGAGGTTCCTCAAAAAGTTCAAAATAGAGCTACCGTACGACCCAGCAATTGCACTACTGGGTATTTACCCCAAAGATACAAATGTAGTGATCCGAAGGGGCACCTGCACCCCAATATTTATAGCAGCAATGTTCACAATAGCCAAACTATGAAAGAGCCTAGATGTACATAAACAGATGAGTGGATAAAGATGTGGTATATATATACAATGGAATATTATGCAGGCATCAAAAAATGAAATCTTGCCATTTGCAATGATGTGGATGGAACTAGAGGGTATTATGCTAAGTGAAATAAGTCAATCAGAGAAAGACAAGTATCATATGATCTCACTGATATGAAGAATTTGAGAAACAAGACAGAGGATCATAGGGCAAGTGAGGGAAAAATGAAACAAAACGAAACCAGAGAGGGAGACAAACTATAAGAGACTTAATCTCAGGAAACAAACTGAGGGTTGCTGGAGTGGAGGGGGTGGGAGGGATAGGGTGGCTGGGTGATGGACATTGGGGAGGGTATGTGCTATGGTTAGTGCTGTGAATTGTGTAAAGACTGATGAATCACAGAGCTGTACCCCTGAAACAAATAATACATTATATGTTAATAAAAATAAAAACAATTTTAAAAAGCCCCCCCCCGAAGATCTAAGAGATTCTTGGCACATGAAAAAAAGGAGTTAAAGGCTTCAAGAACAAAATATACTTTAGGACTACATGTTTTTATTCTTCTTCTTGGACATATATGAGAAGGGCCATGGAAGATGATTAACTATTTGTTTTGAGTAGTGAAAACTATAAGGATTCACAGTAAAAATCCACAACCATGGCATTAATCTTTTCACTATAAAGGAAACCTTTCTCCTAAGGATGTTTGTGTTTTGTGATTCAGGTTTATAAATTGCTGCAAGACTAGCAGGATGGCTATTTAAGGGTCTTGTAAGTTAGGCTGCCCCAATTATTTTAGGTGCTTCCAGTAAGAGCAAATATTTTTGTTGGTGAATAAGACACCACATTATGATTTATCCTTTTACTGAGAGTGCACAGTATAGTATGTACTATAGAGTTGTACAGTATGTGAAAACATTTTATGTGGGAATCTTGGAACAAAGTTCTTTGCTAACTTTGCAGATCTTTAGAGGCAGGTGCTGAGATTGGAAATCCAGCACTACTGTTACGGGTGGGATAGGCAAATGTGTGCTTTGTGATAAAGTTTCAGATCTGATTGTTTCTAGTGGTTCTAGACAAGAGTCCGGGAAAAGATGGATCTGGAGCTGATTGTTAATTATTTGTAAAGTCCCGTCTTGAAGTATTAATGCTTTATACTTTTCATCATCTCTTTTTCACATCTGATCCTTATGCTTTTCTGCAGGAAAGTTGTGGGCCTCTGTTTTGGGTGAATCAGTAGAGACCATTGGTTTGGGGCCCCAGCTTCTTTTCTCCCTGAGAAAAGAGTAAGGAGTGCTGCCAGGAGAAGGGGTTCCACAATAGCCACGTCTGAAGCTTTGTGTGGAGGTAACGCTGGACTATACAGGCATTGCCCTCAGGATTCCAGGAGATGGTAGAACTATAAATTTCTTGTAGCAATCAACATGGGTATATCAGCCTGTTTATTTGTTAGCGCTTTGCATTCCTAGTGGAAAACATGCTTGAGAAGTAGTTGTTAGAATGTAGAATTGGAAGTGCTTCCCTAGCATGTTCTTGAACTTCAGATTGTTAATCCGTTTTCTGTTTTTGTTTTTGGGTCTTTTCTTGATTTGTTTGTTTAAATTTTTCTTTCCAAAAGACTCAAGTTACTTAAAACGTTTGAAAACCTAAGTTTATGGTTACACAAATGTTTTATGTGCCTCAGAGGCTTTTGCTCACTTGTTTATTCATTTGTTCATTTATTCATTCAACAAATATTCCTTGTACTTATAATAAGCAGGATTGTGGAAGGAATGCTAACAGATAGTCATCTACTCAAAGGAAAAGTGAAAAATATATTCTGGAGAGATACCAAAGGCTGAATGTAGGTAGGTAGACATGTGTGTGTGTAATTGAAAGACACATATCCATGGATACATACCGAGAGACATGGCCCATAGTTCTCTCCTAAACATTTTTAGAATCTGTTTCTTCTATTCTCACTGTTACTTCTCTATTTCAGGCCCTCAGCATCTCTCATACACACTTGTGTTTCTTGGCTCGAGACTTTCCCTCTATTCTAACCTCACACTGCTTTTTCCTTTATATGGCTCTTCTCAGAGTTTTTCCCCCTACTAAAACACAGATTGGATTGTGTCTCCTGTTACTCACAGAATAAAATTCAAAGTTCCTAGTAGATAGTTTCAGTATAGATTCTGTAAATAGTCCATTTATGAAGCTCTCCACAGTTATCCACTTTTAGTTATTATCTGTTCCATGGTGAGATCCTAACTGGTTTTCCTTTGTCCTGATACTGGTTTGGATATATTCCATTTCCTTCTGTGGACCTGTTCCCATCATTGACTACCCTGCCCTCAGTACGAGGAGGCTGACCTTGCCCTTTGACTTCTAGATTTGTGTTTGGACAATGGGAAACATTGGCAGGAGGAGAGGAGGGTTGCTGTGTTTATTCTTCTGGCTTCCTCCTGCCCCTTCATGTCTTGTTGGCTTTCCCAGAGGTCACAGTTCTTATGAAGCTGCCCTCTTTGTACTTTTAAGGCTTAGGGGTGGTAGCAGCTTCAGGAGGTTGCACTGTCTCTTGACTCTGACCATCTTCCATACCTTGCAAATAGTCCTTTATTAAGCTCTCCTTAAATTACCCAGTTTAAGCGTGCTATTTCCTGCTGGGGTCCTGATTGCTGCATTGTCTAAATACTCTAAGCTTCACTTTTGCTTGTAATTATAGTTGTTACTTTCCTGTAGCACTATCTTTTTTAGTAAACATTTTTGGTGAGCTCTTACTCATTTGTCCCCCCTTCCAGTCTTTTTTCCTTTTTTTTTTTTTTCTGGCACTGTGGCTGCTATATAATAGGAATTGAAATGTCTGAATGAATAAGAAGGGGAGATTTTCAAGAGAATGGACATTTGAATTTCCCTGGATAGCATAATATTTACTTAGATGTCTGAAATAGGATCTTTTGAGAAAATAGGGGGAGGTAGTAGGTACTGAAGTCCATTTAATAATGTCTGGATTTTTAGTTCATTATTTTCATAAAGTAAGTTTAGCACTTTTTTTGAAACTATTGCTTCAATTTATTTTTTTAAGGTTTCAGATGTGCTTTATTTCTTCAGTCATGCCATATTTTAATGGGTGCACAGTGCCTTTACTTGGTATCAATTATGAGTTGGTTTTGAAACAATTCAGTATTACACCAGCTGGGGTGATTACTGATCTCTCCATTCCTTTGGGGTGATGCTGCCAGCAGGGGACAAAATCCATTCTATTCCAGTTTGTGTTGCTGCATATGCACACAAAGCAACACAGAAAGTGCCTCCATTAGCTAATAAGCTTACCATATTTGTAATGGAAATCAGGTGTCTGTTCCTGGTGGCTCTGCGTTGCCATTGCTTGCTGCATGCTTTGTTTTTGTTTTAAGATTTTATTTATTTGTCAGGGAGAGAGGGTGCGTGCACAAGCGCACATGCACAAGCAGGAGCGGCAGGCAGAGGGAAAGCAGACTCCTGGCTGAGCAGGGAGCCCGATGCGGGGCTCCATCCCAGGACCCTGGGATCATGACCTGAGCTGAAGGCAGATGCTTAACCAAAGGAGCCACCTAGGTGTCCCTTGCTGCATGCTTTGATCTTGGAAACAACTTAGAGCATTTTTGGCCATGGGAAACATCCTGAAGCTGGTGCAACTGCAGCTACTGGTTTGCTACAACTTTGTGCCAAGTCCCCTTGCAAAGAGCCCTGAAAAACCTGGTGCTTCTACATACTAAAAATTGACATTGGTATCTCTTTAAAATGCATTTGAGCTTAATTCCATTTATTCTTTTAGAGTATTTTGTAATACCATGTCTTTAAGGATATATGTACTATATCTAATATAGGAGAAATTTCAATTATCACTTTATTGAAGGAGAATATAGGAAGCATATTTATCTATCGAGATATTCATTTATCTATCTTCCTCAGTGTGTCTTAGAAGGGATGCACTAAGAGCAGACATATAGTAGCTAACAAGTGTGTTTAGAAGACTGAAAGATGTTTAGCAAGAACTTTTAAAAAGTGACTTCTCGTATGGAAATTTTAAGTAAGAAAAAAATACCCTAGAATTATGATTAGGGTCAAAAATAGTTTCTATATCCTTTATATAAGGATATACCTATTCTGTGAAAGGGTTTATTTCGAGAAGCATCTTTCTATAATACTAACTTGGACACAGTACTCTCCATTACTATCCCAAAAAATTACTATTGAAAATAATCTCAGGGCGCCTGGGTGGCTCATTGGTTAAGCATCTGCCTTCGGCTCAGGTCATGATCCCAGGGTCCTGGGATCGAGCCCCGCATTGGGCTCCCTGCTCAACGGGAAGCCTGCTTCTCCCTCTCCCATTCCCCCTGCTTGTGTCCCCTCTCTCACTGTGTCTCTCTCTGTCAAATAAATAAATAAAATCTTTAAAAAAAAAAAAAAAGAAAAAAGAATCTCTATAGCAGAGAATATTCCATTACTTTTTTTCCTTTTTTTATTAACATGTAATATATTATTTGTTTCAGGGGTACAGGTCTGTGGTTCATCGGTCTTACACAATACACAGCACATACCACAGCACATACCCTCCCCAGTGTCCATCACCCAACCACCCCATTCCATTGCTTTTTAAAATAGAGATATTTGTTTACTCTGGGGGGTTAGATTTGCCTGTGTGTGTGCACGCGCGCGCGTGTATGTGTTTGTGATCTGTCTGTCTTACTCTTCTTGGGCTGCTGTAACCGTATGCCATAGACTGGGTGGCTTAAGCAACAGAAGTTTAGTTTTTCACAGTTCTGGAGGCTAGAATTCTGATATCGGGATGCCAGCATGATTGGGTTTAGGTGAGGACTCTCTTCCTGGCCTATAGATGGCTGCGTTTTCCTGTGTCCTGTCATGGCCTTTCCTTGGTGCATGACATGGAGTGAGAGAGAGAGAGAGATCTCTTGGTTTTCCTCTTCTTATGAGACCAGTCTTACTGGATTAAGTTACTAGATTTATGATCTCATTTAACCCTAATTACCTCCTAAAAAACCTGTCTCCAAATATGATAAAATTGGAGGTTAGAGCTCCAAAATAAGAATTCTGGGGGCCACAGAATTCAGTTCATGGGGATGTGCTTGTATACATAGGTATATATAAAATGTATGAGCAATAGAGGAAATAATTGTGATATATTTAACTTGAAGAAAGATATTCATGCTTAGACATTGACAACCCAGCATTGAAGTTCATTATTGAAGTTTCTTCATAAAGATATTGCTCTGTTAGTGGAGGTGATATAGTATTATAATAAAAGGGTGGTGACCAAAGATCCCTTTTTCCTCAGACCTCAGAGACCACTCAGTTCTCACTCTCCTTGATGTCTTAGTATTTGACATCCTACCTTTGCCTGGATATAGACTTGTTACTCTAAGCTACTTCTCTTGGCTTTTGTATCACAACATTGCCCTACTTCTCTGTTGTTCATTCTTTTGCAAGAATGGCCATTGTGTGCTGCTGAACAAAACGGACACAACCCCTGCCCTCTAGAGCATGTAGTCATCCTCTCTTCCTTTCTCTCCTACAGTCTCTGTTCATGATTTCATTATGGATATTTAGTCATTAGCTGATTGTTTTATCTCTGTTACTTTTGATTTTAGGCTGTTCCTGAACTGTTGGATTCCCCTGGCTTAAGTTACCATCTCTAATGCCAGTGTCTTGGGTATCATACCCTCCCTACTTCTGATCGTTACCCATTATAGCTGTTTAGTGTATTTTTATTCAGAGCCAACTGTATTATATGTGCCTGGTGCAAAGAATATGAGAATGATAGAGTCTTTGCCTTCAAGTTGGTGACAGAATGTCACAGGCAATATAAAATATAGCACGATAGATGTGTGTGTAAGTTGCCATGGGACTGATACATAGGGTGTGCCTGCCTTGGACTGAAGGGGAAATGAGAAGCCAAGTATCCCTAGTAGAAGGCTGAACATATATGAAGGCACCTAGGGTTTTGAAAACATAATATGAAAAGGCAGCAGCAGCAAATGGTTCAGTGTGGAGTCTTAAGGGCTGCATGGAGAAGAGTCAGAGATGAAGCTGAGCATTTAAGAAGTTACCAGATCACCCCAAAGGCAATATTCTCAATACTAAACTAATTTTCTTCCACCGTAAACCATGTCCCACTCCCAGCTTCACATTTCTGTCAGTGGGCCCACCATTCTCTCTCTTCCAAACCCTGAAGCGTCATCTTCAGGTCTGCCTCAGCCCTTGTGATCAGGCATGAAGTTAAGTCATTTCTATATTCAGAACACTCCTTCATGCATTCTCTTCTGTTTTCACTGTTAACACACTACTTATTTGTTAATTACTGGATTATTTCAAGGCTATATGAAATCGTCTCCTTTCTACTATTTTTTTTTTTTAGAGATTTTATTTATTTGACAGAGAGAGACACAGTGAGAGAGGGAACACAAGCAGGGGAAGTGGGAGAGGGAGAAGCAGGCTTCCCGGGGAGCAGGGAGCCTGATGTGGGGCTCGACCCCAGGACCCTGGGATCATGACCTGAGCCGAAGGCAGATGCTTAACGACTGAGCCACCCAGGAGCCCCTGTTTTTTTTTTTTTTTTTTAAGTTAATTTCTGGCATCCCTTATCTTACCCTGTTGCTGATCCTGACTGAGCAAAGAGGGCAGTGATATTTTATTTCCTACAGGAAAAGTCATTTTTTAGGCCAGTATTTTATTTTATTTTATTTATTTGACAGAGAGAGATACAGCGAAAGAGGGAACACAAGCAGGGGGAGTGGGAGAGGGAGAAGCAGACTTCCCGTGGAGCAGGGAGCTGGATGCAGGGCTGGATCCCAGGATGCTGGAATCGTGACCTGAGCCAAAGGCAGATGCTTAACGACTGAGCCACCCAGGTGCCCCTAGGCCAGTATTTTAAATACATAATTCTTTTTGTTAAACGCAAAAATCTCAAGCCCTCTTTCTCCCATTAAAAACCACAGAATTGAAGAATTAAGAGTTATCCGTAGCAAAGAACATTTTGTTCCATTAACTTTGAGTTTTCATTATGAACATAATATGTATTTTATACTGAACAAGCTTTTTCAAACAACCGGTCTCCCACCTCCCAGTCTCATCTTCTTGTCACAGTTCTCACCTCTTAATTTATCCAGATCACTTTCCTCCATGGGAGGCCATATATACACTGACACTGGAAACAGCCTGTATTGGAATCCTGGTTTTACTCATTTGTTTCAGCAAGGGTCCACATTTGTCTAAGCCTCATAATAACTTTATGTGGAAAATGGGAGAAGTGCTATTACCTGCAGGGTTATAGGTAAGGATGGAGTTAATCTGTGAAGCCCAGTGCCTGGCATGTGTGAGATGCAGTACACATTGGCTCTGAAATGTTATGTACCTTGAAAACTCCTTGCTCATTCCCTCTGTGCTCTTGTTAGTGCAACCTCATGCTGACCTTGCTTCTTTGTACCACTAAATGCTCTCCCTGAGCCCGTCCCTTTTGCCTGTGGTTTACCTGCAGTTACAGGTTCAATTCAGTTGCCTTTTTAAAAATAGTCTTTTCTAATTACTCTAGTTCACGTTGACCTCTGAATTCCTATAGGACCTTTTATACCATTTTAGAAATTAGTCACACTTTCTTTTTTATGGTATTTCTTTGTAAATTTACATACAGTAAAATTCACTTATTTTGATGTACATTCTGTGAGTTTTGACAAATGCTTAGAGTTATGGGTAACCATCACAATCAAGATACAGAACAATTTCATCACCCCCCAAATATCTATCTTGGTATTGCGTTTTAAACAATTTCCTCTAATATACATTCTGTTTCTACACGTGAGGTTTAGGCTCTTGAACCTAGTGTCTCTTTTTTATTAGTTTGTCTCCCTATGTGTGGCCTAACCTAGTACTGAGCATATAGTGAGTAGATGCTAGGGTGTTTGAATTGTATAAAACAAAGCGTAAAAACATGGTAAATTTGAACATACTACGAAGCTACTCAAATATTTAAGTTATTTAACTTCTCTTTGGTCTTTCATTTTACTTGGGCAAAAAATTTGAAATGGATATTATTCCTGTATAATTGGCTCAAGTGATTTGGAGCCTTGCAGGGCTAATAAAAATTTTAAATTTATCTTTGGGGGAAAAAAGGACTAGTTTCTTTCTGTTTTTATTATCAAATACACTTACAGTTTCTATTTTTTCCTAACCCTATTAATTTTTAATGTGAAACAAAAGTTTCTGTTTTTCCCCTCGAGTATTTTTGGCTGTTACAATGTTATTTATAATTAAATGTATTTACAGGTTTCCCTTTTTCTCTTAAACATATTTAAAATATCGAACAATTCAATTAAAAATAAACTAGTTACAAAATGTAAAATACAAAACCTTCTTGTTTTTTCAACTTTATTTTTCTGTGGGCCAATTTTGCTCTCTTCCCTGGGTATTTCTTTTATTGATTGTCTTTAAAATCAGAGGTCAACGCAAGCAAGAGAATTTATACCTGATAAAGGTGGGGCTGATATGGACAAGCTAATGCTGCATGGTTTCCTTTATCTCTACTCTTGGGTATCTTGAAATATTGATCCTTTTCAGAAAGGATCAAATATGGTTAAGATTTGTATCCCATTCAGTAGAGTTTACTTCCTAATGAAGTGAATTGAATTTAACCATGTGTATCTTTTTTCCCTTCCCCAACAGCTTCCATGCCTATGGCTGTTCTAAGTTTGAGCCAAATAAATCCATTTCAGAGAGGCTTTTTCTGTAAAGACAACAGCATCCAGTATCCGTACCATGACAGTACCATCACATCCACTGTCCTCTCCATAGTGGGGCTTGGTTTACCCATTTCCTCTGTAAGTAAATTAATAAGTAGGTAGTGATGGGTTTGTTGTGCTGGAGGATGGATGAAGTGATGGAGTAGGGGTGGGAGTAAATCTGTAGTACTGTCTTCACCAGTGTTGACGTGGTGAATGACTAGAGGAATATACCAACTGTTTTCATCTAGGGACAGTGTAACTTCAGTTAAAGGGGATGTGACCCAAAATAACTTGATGTCATCATGAAGAAATATAGAATGATTATTTTACAATGGAAGGGTTCATTTAGGTCATTTGGACCAATACCTTTCTGTATATAAGTGAAGAAAGTTAGGCCCAGACACTTGGTCAAGCCCAGTAAACTATTTTATGGCAGAGCTGAAACTAAGATAATGCTTATTTTGTCATATTTTAAATGAATATTGAAACCATAAAAAAGGAGGTAGATTTATTCATTAAAATTGAGAAAACAACTCAGCAGAATTTAAGTACATATGCAAAATAAAATCCTCAGAATACATCAAAACTTACTATTTTTTAAGTTGTACTGATCTTTAGATAATTCATCAGTTTATAGGATAATATTGGTTTTCATTTTTTTAAATAATTAGAAACTTTCCTTCTAGGTTTAGTTTCACAAATTAGGGTTAAGATTGGTCCTTGAGATTTTGTGATTACATTCTTTATCCTTGGCTGTGATTACTGAATCTTGCCCCACCCTGTTTCTCTTTATGTGAGTTGGAAATAGAAGAGATGGAGCAAAGATTTACCTCCTTGAGTGTCTTGGGATTGCAGCAGGTGATTCTGTATTTCTCCTTTAACCAGTTGTCTTTTGGCAGTTGGCTTCCCTAGATAGTTGACTTAAAAATTTTTGTAGTAGCAGACAAAGCAGCCTTATTTCCACAATAGGACAGGCTAGCTTTTCTTTGCCTATTTTGCCCTGATGTGGTTAAGAATAATAACCTAACTGGTTCTTTAGTTTTCCATTTCATATCTGAGTTCTTTTTTTATTTTTGGCTAGCAGGTTTTTGTTTCATTTTGTTTGTTTGTTTGTTTTTGGGTGGTCTTTAGCACTATATTGTGAAGGTAAAGGGGACTGGGTTTTTGCGATATATCAAGATATAGTGAATATTTCCATATATTGTCTACATATTCTAATTTGATCATAACTACTTTTATAGCATTAAAAAGGGAGAAAAATCTGGATTTAGTTTATGGAGATAATTACTTTTTCCCTAAAAATTAAATTCTACCATAACGGGTAACTTTTATTTTAGCCTTCAGGCTGATGAAACAGTGTGCAGCAAAGCATATAGTACTGCCACTTAGATGAAAATAGACTGTACTGTCTTACTGTAACTCTACTTGTATGAAGTGCAAGGTGTTTGTTGTAGCCGTTATTTTGAGCAGCTATCACTGGGTAAAATTTTAAAAACTATCCCTCTATTTGAGGAGACAGTTGCTTGAAGATCAGGAAGTTACTTTTAGTTATTTGACTTGGTACCTTTCATCTTTTTCTAAAAAAAGTTTAGTTATAAAAATAATAGATATTCATTTCTGAATTTAAGAAAATCTGTTGAAAAGGAAAGAGAAATCACCCTTAGTTCTACTGCCTGAAGACAGTTAATATTTTGATGTTGTTTCCTTTAGTTGGACATTCTTTAAGATCATTATGAGCGCTTTGAAAATTCAGTTTTGTTCAGTTTTGGTTTTTACTAATTTTTGTAACAAGTAATTTTGAGTTATTAATAAATATGAAGAAACATTTAAGTTAACAGCCATAAAGCTAAATTTAAAGAAAAATGGCAGGAAGTAGTAGTATTTGGCCAGTTTCTGGGCCTTAAATGTGCTGTTGGCTTGTGGATTATTATAAGGGTATTCTTACAAATTCCTAGGGTAAGTTTGTTTATTTGTTGTTTTAATAATTTACATAACATTAGATATAGAAGACAATTTTATTTTCTGTAAGGTGATTTACATTTGATGTAACTTAATACATACACACATACTTTATAATTTGAGTAGTAAGATTTTGGATGATAAAACATTTTTTTTTATTAGAGGAAGAACAAAAGAAAGGGGCAGAGGGAGAGGGAGAGAGAATCTCAAGCAGACTCCACGCCCAGCTAGGAGCCCAAAGTAGGGTTTGATCCCACAACCCTGAGATCATGACCTAAGCTGAAATCAAGAAGTCGGACGCCCAACCAACTGAGCTACCCAGACGCCCCTGGATGATAAAATATATTTAAGGGCATGCCTTTTTTTTTTACAATCTGAGGTCTATCATCTTTTAAAAAAAAATGCATTCATCAGCTAATCAAAAAGATGCAACATTCAGAAAACTATATAGATTTCTATGTGTTCAGGATTAAGGTTCTTTATGGGTTTTAACGACTCACTTTTTATTTGACATCAGTTTTCTTTCTTCCCCTTTTGGCTTCATGTATCTTCTCCCTCCTTATTCCTTGTACATTTACTTTTGTAAAATTTTACATTTCTAGAAAAAGGTAAAATCTTTAATTTGTATGCAAACTCTGAGAGTAATGATAGTAAAAGTAAAGTAAGTGTTAAATCCCAAATCCCTATGTTGCAATGAATAAGTACACTTTTTCTAGAGTTTAAAGTGTATACAATTTGGGAATAGAAAACTGTTATCTGTGTTTAATGGGTTATTTTACATTAACTTGAGTAGTGGCTGTGAATAGTTGCTTTTTTTAGGTCTTGATTGCTCTGTGTTACTACTGTATAGTACAAATGTTTAGCCTAAAATAATAGACTGTTAACCTAATAAAGACTATTTTCTGTGGCCAACTTATAAAACTCCTACAGAGACATGGTATTATTCACAGTGACCTAAACTGCATCATGACAAACTATGGATATATTTGGATGTATGTGAAAAAGGCTTAAACTTTTTATATTATATATACATACTCTTATAAGTTAGTGAGAAACAGATGAGTGCCCCAAAGTTAAATGGGCAAAGAGCATGAACAGAAAGTTGTCTGTGGAAGAAAAGAATTGCCAAAAAATATTTTTAAAAAGATTTGATTTATGGGGCACCTGGGTGGCTCAGTCGTTAAGCATCTGCCTTTGGCTCAGGTCATGATCCCAGGGTCCTGGGATCAAGCCCCGCATCGGGCTCCCTGCTCAGTGGGGAGTCTGCTTCTCCCTCTGCCTCTCCCACTGCTTGTGTTCCTGCTCTCGCTATCTCTCTCTGTCAAATAAATAAAAAATCTTAAAAAAAAAAAAGATTTGATTTATTAAAAAGTTCATTTTAAAGCAACACTGAGAAAATGGTTTGGCCTCTTATATTGGCAAAGGGAAAAGCTTTCCTTACCTTATCAAGTATAGAAAACAAGTATAGGGCGCCTGGGTGGCTCAGTCGGTTAAGCGTCTGCCTTCGGCTCAGGTCATGATCTCAGGGTCCTGGGATTGAGTCCTGTATCAGGCTCTCCGCTCGGTGGGGAGTCTGCTTCTCCCTCTGCCCCTCCCCCCCCACTCATGCACACACATGCGCGCGTGCGCTCTCTCTCTCTCAAAAATAAATTTAAAAATCTAAAAAAAAATAGAAAACAAGTATTTTATATACAAAGTTGGTAGGAGTATAAATTTGTATTAAGAAGAATGTATCATTAGACCTAGAAATTATATTTCACATAGTTTACCTTAAGGAAATAGTAACAGTTTCATGTAGAGAATTAGTTATAAGAATGTTTATTACAGCATCATTTTTTATAGCAGAAAATTGGAAATAAATTAGTTCAGGCTTAGGGACTGTTTATGATATATCCCGGTGATGAAATGTTGTGATATCCATATATTTTATAATTTTTGATATTTATTGACCTGGTAAGATCTCTTTTAATATATTAAGTGGGAAGGGGAAGGAGATGAGAAATAATGGTTTTCTCTGATCACTACTATATGATACTACCTTCATTTTATCTCTCACATTTCCATTTTATTTCTTCCTGTGAACACATACTGTTTTGTACAAGGAAGGCTATTTAAAAATTTTAAAACCCACTAGAAATTATCCCATTTTCATTTTGATAAACATGAAGCTTAACTGTCCAAACTGTATACCCATTTTCACATAGTTGTTCCAGAAGCTTAACTGTTTTGTGTGTGGGTTTAGTTTTGTTTGTCTCCAAGAAAGTTCCAAAAGAAAAGATGTTAATAATGATATTTTGAAGATGCACAATAAATCAAAATAAAAACTCCACTCCTTGTTCTTGCTGGGTTGGCTGTGGTCTTGAATGGACCTACTGATAAACCTATATCTATCTCAAAGACAGAAATTTTGTCTTGCATGTAATAGTGTACTATAATCCAGTTCTGATGCTAACCATCCAGAATTGGCATCAGACTCCACTGGTTTAAGATCACGGTTTCCAAAAAGACTGCACTCACTTTAGTTGTCATCTGTAAGTTTGAGGGTCCCCAGGTCACCCAGCTTCTGACCGACTGGCTACAAATCCATGACCCCCTACCCCTACAAGACTGCCCTCATTTCAGATGGCAGCCACAAGTTTGGGTGTTCCCAGGTCACCTGTATTTTTGATCAACCTACTACAAATTTGGAAGTTCCCATGACTCTCTCAGGTTTAATAATTCACTAGAATGACTCAGAGAACTCAGGAAAGTGCTTTATTTTTTAATTACATTTTTTTAAAGTAGGCTCCATGCCCAGCGTGGAGCCTAATGTGGGCTTGCACTCATGACCCTGAGATTGAGACCTGAGCTGAGATCAAGAGTCAGATACTCAACCAACTGAGCCACCCAGGCTCCCCTATTACAATTTTTTATAAAGGATCCATATCAGTACCAGCCAAGTGAAGATACACTTAAAGTGAAATGTGGACGTTGAGGGGAGCCTGAATGCAGAATTTCTGTGCCCTCTCCCAATGGAGTCAAGACTTGTCACCCTCCCAGCACTCTGGTATATGCACAAAGCTTCAAGTGTATGGTGTTTTTATTGGGTTTCACTTATTTCACTTATTTCAAATATTTCATATTTGATTAAGTATGATTGAACCATTGGCCATCTCATTGAATCTCAGTCTCAAGTCCCCTTTCCCTCCCTGGGGCTCCAAGCCCTCTGATCACATGGCTGATCTTTCTGGTGATCATACCCATCCTGAGTCATCATGTCAGCATAAACTCAGGTGTGATTTAACAGATTCATAAATAACAAAAGTATTCCTGTTACTCAGGAAATACCAAGAATTTAGTCTCTTCGTAGGAGCCAGAGACAAAGGCCAGTCAAATTCTTTGTTACAGACACATCTTTGTATCTTTAACTCTATGGACTTGGTGCCTTGAACACAATTCAGCACTCAGGTGTTGGTTGATATAGAGTAATTTTAAGAAGAGGTTTTAGTTTTTCCCCTTTTTAAGTCTACCAACCAAAGTTTATTGAGGAATTAGAGGTTTTCTCCCTTATAAGGTTTCTATTATTAAAGAAAATATGATGCTGACATTTGTTAAAATGGTGAGGAAGACTTTATTCAAGATTATTGCAATAGGAGCAAGAGATGGAGCTCAGCTCTGAATACAGCAGGGACAAGTGGGGATTTATAGCCAAGTAGCAGGGTGTGGAGGTCAGGAGATGGAAAATCACTAAGAGAAGACATCAAGGGTAGCAGGATTTTTGCAAAACTAATAGGATTCTTCTTCAGGGTATACCAGGACTTAGACATCAAAAGTTGGGAATAAGGAACTTGATCAAGTATCAAGTGTGATCAGATATCAACAATTGGGGGATTCTTAACTAAGCCTGGGCTGTACAGGACAAACAGAAGGCCAAGGTCGAAGCCTCATCGAGAACAGAGTTTAGAGGAAGCTAAAATTTGGTCAAGGAGAGAGTCTTTTTCACAATCTACTGTTGTTAATGATGAACTTCATCTTAAGTATCTATTGTATATTAAGTTATTAGCTCATGATAGAACATTTATATAAACCTATCTTAATGTGCAAAAAACTTTCAAGTTCATTTTAATATTGTGTTATTTGAATTCCTGTTATGTTTCCATTGTTTGAAGTGTTTGTCTACTAGAATTCCCTTACTCTAGGATGTGGATTATTCCAGTTTTTGGTTTTAGTGAAGTCATTCTAGGTTATTATTACAAAAAACAGAAATGTCAATAGCCTCCTAAGCCACAATTTAAAATGTACTTTGGATTATCTTTTCAACAGTTGTGTGGGTAAACATAACCAAAAAATGCTTGGCTTTTGTATAGCATTCAGCACAAGTATTTTTCTAGCATTGATTATTCCTAAGATTTAGTGGAATATGTTAAGTAGATAGTATTAAGAATTTTAAGGGATAAAACACAACTTAGAAAAAATATTTTTCTCTGTTTTTGGTATTGTAATTGCTTTCAATTTAATTTTTTAAAAATTCTTTTACTCCCTTTATTAATGCCTGAGGAAAAAGACAGTATGGAATAACTCTTTTGGGTTGAATTGTTATAGAATAATACTGTATCTGCGAAGTTTGAGATTTGGTAATGTTTGAGAGGATGAGGGAGATCATTTACTGTGTGTATATGGATTTTCTGAAGTTCTTTGTGTTTGGCACACAGTTTAAAAAAATCCTGTTTCTTTAGGGTGACCTAAAAAAGACAAATTAGGCCCAATCTTTTTTTTTTTTTTTGAGTAGCTGCTTAGATGATAATAAGAAATTGCTAGTCATGAAGAAGAAAGAATAGATGGGTTAATATATTTTTATAAGCTATAAGGTAATATGTAAGTAAAGTATTTTTCATGGTCAGAGTGTCCATAAATGCCCTCCACTGTAGGAAGCCATTGGTGTTTGTTGGCTTTATGGCATGGCAAGTCTCTCTTGACACTCTTTCCTGTACTAGTCCAGGAAACTGGTATCAAAACAGTGTATTGTTCCACTTGCCATGTTATTAGGTCCTGTGGCTGCCTTTTTCCAGATTCGCCCCAACAGGCACAAGGAAATATGGTTTACTAGGGTAGGCATGATCTCTTTTGCTCCATTGTGTCCATAGCGCCAAACACAGTGCTTGGTATGTCATAATTGTTTAAAAATATAGTTAGAAGGGTGCCTGTGGGTGGCCCAATTGGTTAAGTGTCTGACTATTGATTTCAGCTCAGGTTGTGATCTCAGGGTCCTGTGGCAGGCTCCTTGCTTAGCGGGGGGTCTGTTTGTCTCCCTTACTCTCTGCCCCCCCACCCCCGCTCACTTGCATGTTCTTTCTCTAAAATAAATAAATAGATCTTTAAAAATATAGGTAGAAAAAAATTAATGAAACACTACTACATGTGAAATGGGTAAGAGTGTGGCTTATGTTTATAATTATGACCATGAAAATAAACCTTAACTTTTTGTAAATACAATGTATTTCCAGGTTATCTTTAATATGAGATACCTCATTAAAACAGCTTTTCAGGAGAAAATGAGACATTATTATATTGGATATATATCCTAATTACAAATATCTTAAAATATGGGGGAAATAGCCATTCGAATTAAAGATATATAGTATTATGGATGTGGGTTTCTTAGGTTGGAAAAAAGTTTTATTGTTTACTTATTCCCATATGGAACTATGTTTCCTGTCAACATTGTTATGGAAAGTACTGATTCAATCAGTTGCTCTGAGCAATTTTTCCAGCACACTTTCTGTATATAATTGTCATAAAATGAAGTTATACCAGATGCATCCCTAAATAATTTGCCGTAATCACAGACTTTTTTTTATTTAAGATTGCTTTTCATGCTATGTTTGGAGGACGTAGTGTGTAGATTTAGTATATTAATGATTATATATTCATTTTATGGAACGCTTGAAAATATTTTGATAAATTTTAACTTATATTGGATGTACTTAGAGGAGAGAAGAGTTACATAAATATTGAGTATATTACTGCCAGTAATGAAAACTGAAGTTCTCTTCATGTCACAGTAGCCAAACTTACTCAGTTTCACTTTTGTTTTCCTAAATGCTGTGACTTTTTAAGGGATTCACTGGGAAAAATATCTTCTCATAAAATCTTAAAAATAGTTTCTGGGGTGGGGTGCCTGGCTTAGTCATTTAAGGGACTGACTCTTGATTTTGGCTAAGGTCATGATCTCAGGGTCCTGGGGTCAAGCCCCTTATGGGGCTCCACGCTTAATGGGGAGTCTGTTTGAGATTCTCTCTCTCTCCCTCTGCTCCTCCCCGCTACTCACGCATGTGTTCTTTCTCTAAAATAAATAAATCTTAAAAAAAAAATAGTTTCAGGGGTTGTTATGGAATGCCTTTGCTAATAAGGTTAAGGGGTGAAGAACTTTTGCTTCACATGCTGAGCACAACTCCGCTAAACTAGTAGACATTATTTTCTAACTTTTCTGCTGCATGTTTCTTGACAAATTTGTAGGATTGGAATGGGTTGAATGTTATTTCTAGAGGAAAACTCTGATTTTTGAGAAGTCCTAAAATCTCTTTCTACTCAACAAACTTCATCAGTGAATGGTATGTGATAAGACAATTGAAATTAAAATGTTCATTTTGCTTACAACCAGGAATTAAGTCTTCTTACCATCTAAACTTGTTTTCAGTGGCACCTTGCTGGCTCAGTTGGTGCAGTGTGTGAGTTTTGATCTGGGGCTTGTGAGTTTGAGCCCCACATTGGGTGTAGAGATTACTTAAAGTCTTAAAAACAAAAACAAAAACAAAAAAACTTGCTTTCAGAGTTAAATCTCCTCACCCCCCACCCCCCGCTTTTTCAAGCAGAAGTGACATAATTGAATTTGGTAAACACTGAGTTGGCAAAATGGCCAAGTTGATATGTATTTTTGATGGATATAATGAAATTAATATGCAGTTATTTTAGGATGTATGAAAAAGGTCAAATTTATCTCCTTTCCATTAATTCTTTTTTTAAAGATTTTATTTATTTACTTGAGAGAGAGTGTGAGCACAAGCAGGGGGAGTGGCAGGCAGAGGGAGAAGCAGGCTTCCTGCTGAGCAAGGAGCCCGATGCAGGACTTGATCCCAGGACCCTGGGATCATGACCTGAGCCAAAGGCAGACTGAGCCACCCAGGCATCCCTCCTTTCCATTAATTCTTAACCTTTTTGTAAAACAAACCAAATTTTTTTTTTTTTTACAAATTCATCTCTGAATATATGAAAATATTAGTATTTTTTCCTTATGGATCAAAGAGTCTGAAGGCAGAGTGTCAGTATGACTTATTTCAGAAGTGTCATCTGACATACTTTAGATAAAAGTGTAGGCATTTGGGGTGCCTGGCTAGCCCAGTTGGTGGAACATGTGACTCTTGATCTCCAGGTTGTGAGTTTGAGCCCCATTTGTGACGTGGAGATTACTTAAAAAAAAAAAAAAAGTATAGGTATTTCTGTTAATATTTCATTAATTTATTTTTCTCTTTCATAAGTAGTATTTTGAAAACTGTAGGTCGGGATGTTCTTTACTTTTTTAGGTTTTAAGAAATTGGTTGAACCCAATTTTATATAACAAATTGATTGAAACCCCGTTTCTTTGAAAGCTTTTTTTGTAATTAAAAATAAATTTTCACCTTGAATTTGGCAATGAGTTTTTAGATAATGATACCAAAAGCATGATCCTTGAAGTAAATAATTGATAAGTTGGGCTTCATTAAAATTAAAAACTTCTGCTCTGCATATAGCCACAGACTGAGGGAAAATATTTATAAAACACATATCTGATAAAGGACTGTATCTGAAATATACAAAGAACTCTTAAAACTCAACAATAAGAGAACAAACTACCCAACTGAAAAGTAGGGAAAAGATCTGAACAGTCACCTCACCAAAGTAGATATACACATGGCAAATAAACATATGATAGGTTGGCCAATATCTTCATTAGGGAGTTGTAAATTAAAATAATAATGAGACACCACTACACACCTATTAGAATGGTTAAAATCCAAAACACTGACAACAACTGCCAGTGAGGATGTGGAGCAACGGAAGTTTTCATTCATTGCCAGTGGCACTGTAAAATAGTGCAGTCACTCTGGAAGATGGTTTGGCAGTGTCTTAGAAAACTCAACATAATCTTTTTTTTTTTTTTTTTTAAAGATTTTATTTATCTATTTGAGAGAGAGAGAATGAGAGACAGAGAGCACGAGAGGGAAGAGGGCAGAGGGAGAAGCAGACCCCCCGCCGAGCAGGGAGCCCGATGCGGGACTCGATCCCG
>NC_138375.1:104070833-104121370 GCF_054177405.1 Leptonychotes weddellii
CCCCCCCCCCCCCCCCCCCCGCTCTGGTCTCTCAAATGGAAAACCTTGGGGTCATCCTTCACTCCTCTTTTCTCACACTCCTATCCAATCCATCCATCAACAAATACTGTTGACTCTACTTTGTAAGTGACTTCACAACTTGACCACTATAAGATCTGTACTGTATCTGCAGTTACGTCTCCCCTCAGACTAGTGCCTGGTACAGAGTAGTAAGACCCCACTTAATTGTTGAACTGAATGATTGCTTCTTTATTAAAGAAACAGTACTCAAGATTTTGAGATTTTACCTTCTCTTGTTGAATTATATTATCTCTTAATGTTGACAAAAAAGTTATTTTTATATCTTCCTTAAGTTTCCTGAATTCATCAGACTTCTATTACAGATGGAGTTCCGTAAGATTGTGGTCTGTATACTGAATTGTGTTCAAATGTAGTTAATATTAAACTTTTCAGGGTTCTTTAAGATTTAGTGATGTTCTAGTTTCAGTTAATTTTAGTTATAATTTCTTATGCTAGTTGAAAAAATTATTTTTCACTAAAAAAAACCCCCTGCCCCTAGTAAAGATTAATATTAATGAAATATATTCATATCAACACTCTATGTAACATGAGAGTGTGTTATATATAAGGTGACTGCTCTGAATTGTTTACAGCAAAAGAAAAACATTCAGTGCTTTAAGTAATAAAACTGATCTTAGTTCCTTCTTCTTGAATCTTGTTGTTTGGTGTAGTTCAATAATTATTTTTGTTTCTGGTTTATTCCCTCTGTTTCCTGAACCTTATTTTATCATGTATTCCCATGTACCCGAGTACACTTTATTTTATGCATGTATGGAGCAGAGTAACTTCACAGGTTCTCTTAGTCACCACAGTTTTGTGCTCTTTAAATATAAGCAGAAGGAAAAGAAGGCATTGACATATTCTTTTTACTATTTTATTAAGTATAATTATATCTTAGGTCCTCACTAGCATCTTTGACAACTCGTATTTTCAAAATTGACTCTTTCCTACTTGGAATGTCCCCATTGGTGAGTAAACAAAGGTAGGTTTTCAAATGAACTAATAAAGAAGGTAGACTAAATAAACACCTCCCTTATCTGTTTAGCCTAGGGCCACAGTCAAGTATTAAAAGTAATAATAGACCCATTTATTCTACAGTTCAGTCTGTACCTTTACATTCTTTATAGTTCTGGTCTCCATCTACATCCTTCCCTTCTTGTTCAGGCATTAGGAGAATATGATCCCTGAGATTTCACAAATGGACATCGTCCTCTCTGTTTGGTGGTATCTTTTATCTGCCAGTGGGTTATGTTCCTCTTCGAGGCTACTGAAGTGTGGTGTCTGATAGTTTTGTGTCCGGATTTCTCAGGCTGATGCTTACTGCTCTTAGCCTTAGGGGGAAGTGTGTCCCTTAATGATTTGCTGCTGTGGACTCAGAAATTGCATGCCACTCTTTCCTGAGCATCAGATAGTTTTATAACCCCTAATGGGATACCATTTTACAGTAAAAAAGAACAAGATATCAGTCTATGCTACACCATTGATGAACCTTAAAACATTATTTTGTGGAGGTGTTTGTGTAGTTTTCACTATTTCCCTTCACATGTAAAAAAGTTCTTAATCACAGTTTCTCAGTTCTGTTGGACACCCCACCGCCAATCTTTCCAACTAACATCTTTGTTTATATCATGGTTTCAAGATGCTGAGTATTTGTGCAGAGGAAGTGAAAGATGTTGTGTGACTGTGTTTTTGTTTTTTTTTTTAAAGATTTTATTTATTTTAGAGCACTCATGTGCGTGGGTTGGGGGAGTAGCAGAGGGGGGGAGAGAGAATCTCCAGCAGACTCCCCACTAAGCACGGAGCCCAAAATGGGGCTCGATCCCATGACCCCGAGACCACAACCAGAGCTGAAATCAAGAGTTAGAGGCTTAACCAACTGAGCCACCCAGGCACCCAACCATGTTCTTAAATTATCTTTTCCTATCTCTGGTAAAGGATGAAGAACGGCTCTGGTGGTATTTAGCTGGTGAAAGTGGTGAGTTACCCTATCACACATTCTCTTTTGAACTATGACAAATATTCACTAGTAGAAAGTAGAAGGCTATATTTATTTGTGGGTAAGTATGAGTTTACCATGCAGAAAATCTGATTCTTAAATGGATGAATATGACTAGCTACATGGGCATATTAAAAAGCAGAATGTGGGAGTGTAGAGTGGTATGGCTATTTTGGAAAACACGTTGGCAATTTTTTTTTTTTTTTAAGATTTTATTTATTTGACAGAGACACAGCGAGAGAGGGGACCCAAGCAGGTGGAGTGGGAGAGGGAGAAACAGGCTTCCCGCTGAGCAGGGAGCCCGATGTGGGGCTTGATCCCAGGACTCTGGGATCATGACCTGAGCCGAAGGCAGATGCTTAACGACTGAGCCACCAGGGCCCCCAGGTCGGCAATTTCTTAAAAAGTTAAATATAAACATATACCATATGATTTGGCCATTCTACTCTTAGGTGTCTACTCATTAGAAAGGGAAATATATGTCCACACAAAAACATGTACGTGAATGTTTATAGTGGTATTAGTCCTACTAGACAAAAACTGAAACAATTCAAATATCCACTGATGAATGGATAAACCAGATGTTGTATATACATGCAGTAGGATACTATTTAGCAATACAAAAGGAACAAAATACATGCTACAATGTGGATGAACCTCAAAAACATTATGCTAACTGATATAAGGACTTAAGATATACCACATATTGAATGATTGCATTTAAGTGAAATGCTCAAAAAGCAGAAAACAGATGAGTGGTTGCCTGAGGTTGGCAGTAGGAGCAAGGATTGAATGCAGATGGGCTTGTGAGAATTTTTGGGGTAATGAAAAAGTTCTAAAACTGTATTGTGGTGATGGTTGTACAACTCTATAAATTTACCTAAATCACTGAATGATATACTTATGAGTGGATGAATTTTATGGTATGTGAACTATACCTCAGTAAACTTTTTTTCAAAAAGGGAATGAAAATGAATTTTGTACTGAAGTATTAAGAAAAACATTGACAAATGTAGTCATTTGACTAATGATGAAAAGGGATTGTCTTGGAGATGTAATCTTTCAGGTAAAAGGAAAAGGGTGTTCGATTTACATTGAGAAGTCTAAGTGGAACCCTTCTCTTTTGCCTTGAAATCTTTAGTTAACAATAGCATCAGATGTTTTTACTTAAATTTTTGCATTTCTCCATATTTTTGTACACTGTGGCTGATAGAGTAAATTGTGGTTATATAAAATAACCTTTTTGGAGCAGTTTGTCAAGGACCTTAACATTTATATCCTTTGGCCTGTAATTCCACATAAAAAGTATATTCTCAGGAAATAATTAGAAATGAAAACAAGGTCTAGTATTTGGAAGTGTTCACTCTAGCATTACAAAGGCTAATAAAAAAATTAGTAATCGACATGCTCTCACAGTAGGAGGAGTTTTTATAATTGTTTTAGTTATGGCTCTGTTGGTTGCAAGGGGCAGAATTCCTTTATAACTAGCTGGAGTAAGGTTGGGTTTTGTTGACAGGATACAGGGCACTCTAACAGCTCCAAAACAGCAAGATCAGTGAGGCCCTTTGGCAATGGGGAGCCAAAGCCGCTTTCCCCATTTCTCACTCTCAGCGGCCAGGCTAGTCACTTCTGTTTTCTTTGCAGGCCTACTTTGTCCTCAGCCTCTTCAGCCATTCTTTCTTGTGCATGGTTCAGTGCTCCTTGCCAGCTCTGACTGAGTCAGTCTTTGTTCCATTTCCAAAACTTCCAGAGCAGGAGTCTGGACTAGGTCATCTTTTTGAGCCTGAAGTGGGTCAGTGAACAACTGGTGATTTGATCTTCTCCATCCCCTTTTTGGGGTCTACATTCAGGTTTAGTAAAAGTGAAATGGTGTTGGATAATGACATTGATAAAATAGATCTCATGGACTCTCAGAAATTGCAAATATTATTAATTTAAGATATTTCTAAGGCCTTCTGTGATAAAATTGCTTTTCACTCACACTCTTAAAAGAATAGTGTGCATTTGTGGTAGATCCCTGCTTTTTTAAATTTTTATTTTTTTAATCATTCCTTACTAAAATCTCCATGGTATGGCTTCCACCCTTTCTTCCTTATTAAAACCACTTTTACTAAGTCTGCCTCTTGAAAATGTATTAGATGCTGTGGCTCAATCACCACGTCCTGAGATGCTGTCTCTGGACTTGACTTCAGTGATGTTACTCTCTCCTGACCTTTCTCCGGCCCTCCAGGTCTGCCTCAGTGGATCTTCCTCCTGTGCTCATCCTTTTAATATTGCTGCTGCCCTGTGCCTCACCCTCCTCTTCTTTTCATTTCATTTCATATCTGTCCTGCTCTTTCTTTTACCTCTGTGGCTTCAGAGATCCTTTATATCCCCTAAATCTCTTGTCTTTATTAGACGCTTTCTGCTGAGTTCTGTGGTAACCACCAGCTTTTTGCATATCATCAGAACTTCTCTTTTGAACCTTCATAGCTTTTTGTACCTCTGTTTATTCTTTGCTGCACCTATGTATTGTGCCTTATATAACTTTGTATTCCTGGTAGCACCTACCAGAATTCTTTGATAGTGGATTCACTCAATATTTACCCATCTATATATTCCTGTTTTTAAAAATGGGCTAATTATACTTGTATGTGATTTTATTTTCTTTCCTTCTTATCCTAAGAAAAATACCCACAAACTTTTTTTCTAAATCTAAAAATAATTTCCAACATAGTTGTTTTGGTCAGAGGAAAAAAAAAACAAAACCCAGCTTAGTGGATATGCTTGCTAAGAACATTTTTCAATATATTTGGGTCTATTAATACGAATTTTTCCTGAGAATAAGGACATAAAGCCTATTGAGTTTTGGACACTAATCATATGTGGATTTAATTTCTGTACTAGATATTTTCTTGTCCCACTACAAAAGAAAGACATCACTGAAAAATTCAACCAGTTCAGAAATATGCAATGTAGAGATTGAAAGTTTCCATTATTATGTGTAGAGTTTTTCCAAGTAGAATTGAACTGTAGAAATGGTGGTACTTTGTGAATACAAAATAAATTTGCTCATGCGGTAAGAGTATGGCTATTGGTTGAAGGATGAATGGTTAGTTACCATACAGGGCAGGCAGCGACTGATAGCGCAGATCTGCTTACTAACCTCCACAGCATGGCTGCTATGTGCACAAAGTTTGTGCTGGAGCTGTGCTATCTGTGTTAAAGGCTTGGGCATTTCACCTTGTTCCTCTGAGTGCAGACAGTTTAGTGAATCAGAGGATAGTCTGAAATCAGACATAAGAGGTAGTATAAGGGTCAGTTAGCAAAGTCAATTCTAGTTTATTTATTTATTTGTAATTGTAGCTTTTACTAGAAGTATGGCTTTGGGAACCTTGTGAACATCTTAAAGACTTCTAATGGATTGCCACTTTTGGCAGATGATTTAACACAAAGATAGAAACTTTGGTTCATGTATTCAGGGTGTTAATGAAAAACAGGAAGATAAATAAAAGAACTAGGAATATACTTCTTTTCATTTAGCTCTTGTAGGTAGAACATACTTGATATTTGTAGTAACGACACTCAGGCAGAGTGGCAGAGTTGTGTTTGTCATTCAGCCTTTGGGGTTTTAGTGGAGTTAAGGAGACCTGTAGATGGTCATCAAGACTTGGTGCTTCATGGAAAGAACACTTAAACATACAATGAGTATGTTAGCTTGGTGGTTATGGCATTGCTGCTGGGAGAATGGGTCTCTGAGAGAGACAATCTTCCATACTTGGGTAAGTCTCGACACAGACCTCATGTTGAAGGTTTCTGCTAACCTATAACTCTTTTATAGAGTATTCCTAGTTGGTATGCTGCATATTAATCAGTATGTCTGCTTCAGTGAAGGAGACCTGAATTCTTAAAGCTGACTTTTAGGGAAAAGACAGTTTAGGAGGTGAGTGTGAGACATAATCTTGAGGGAAAACATGGGTGAAAACAGAACTATCTTTTGGTGTTTTTGTGCTTGACTTCATTGTCCATTTTTTCTTACACTTGGTTTAAGTTCAGATCCTTTTCACAGCAGCTCGAAACTTGCTATAGACAGTATAGAAACGAGTGGATAACATATTATTCAGATACTCTAATAGCTCAGCCAGGACCATGTCCTGTCCAAATGTGGTAGTAATGTAGAGACAAAATGGGTAATGTCAAAAAGCTGTTTTCCTTTTGGAAGCAGAGTGCATGACAGATGGGTTTGGGAATAGTGTTGAAAACCCTGTGATTGAGCGGCAAACGAGCATGAGAAGGGATTTTTTTGTCTTCTCTGCCATCTGTTTAGCGTGTTCGGGCACAAACAAAGGGAAGAAGATACTCACTCTTGGTTAGATTGGTAAAGCATTAGTCCCCTTTCTCTCTTTTTAATCTCAACTGTAATCTTTCTAACTTGTGTTGCTTGTATTGCTGCATTTCCTTTTTATGTGCTCTTATTTATTTTCATGGCAAATGCATTTTTAAACAGTCTCTGGGATAATTATTGCCATTAATTTTCGTATTTCCATTTTAATGATATTTTCATTTATTCCTTTTGCTAGCTGGATTGCCTTTTGCAATTCTTACTTCAAGGCATACCCCCTTCCAACGAGGAATATTCTGTAATGATGAGTCCATCAAGTATCCTTACAAAGAAGACACCATACCTTATGCGTTATTAGGTGGAATAATCATTCCATTCAGTATTATTGTTGTAAGTCAAATCCACTTTTCCAAGTTTATCACTTTTGGGCAGTTGGCTTAATTTTGTGTTAATCTGTTAATGACTGAATGCATAAATGTCCAAAACAATGTATTTTTTTAACGTTTAATTAATGTTATTTGATCAAGGTGATCTCAGCTATTTTAAGTGGAACCAAAGGAATAACTGTATAATTAGAAGAATCTTAACTGAATGTGTGTAGCTTTTATGCTCATATTTTCCAAGTCACTGTGGTTTTTAGAGCTCTAAGTTGCTGTTGTTGCAGTAATCATGCAGTAGATACATGTTATAGCAGTATGTTTTTAGCATACTTTGTACCTAGGGTATTACTTTATGATTTGTGGGATCTGTGTGAATGTACCTACTTTCTAGTTACCGAGTTCTAAAAAAAGAAAAATAACTAATGTTAAGACTTCATTCTAACCCATGTTAAAGAATTTTTATATAATGCCAGCAACTAGAGAGAAAAGCCAAAGTTGTGTATATAATCAGCAGTGAACACAAGAGAATTTTTACTGGTACTGAAACCTAATAGTAACTATTGCTTTTAGGATTTCGGGTGAGAATGCTTAGAGATTGTGCTCTAAGGAGAAGACATCAAGGGATTGGACTAGATTATTTCATAATTTCTCAACTGAGAGAGTCTGTGACTTAGATTAAATAGCTTTATGCTCCATGACTTGTAACTTTAGAAGGAAGATTTATGTTGGTTGAAAGTAGAAAATATGGTCCCATCCAGGAGGTAGGCCAATAAGATAACATGTGTGTCTTGTCAGTTTTGGTGTTTATTGAAAAAAAAGCTTAATTTAGAAATTCAATGTTTTATTCAAGAATGATCACGGCTCCTTATTAGCATTGAGAATTAATCAACTCATTATTTGGGGTACATAATTAATAAAAGAAAACCTTTCTCATAAACATGTTTGTTTTATGAGACTGTAAACTCCTGGAAGGCAGAGATGGTGCTTTGTTCTCCTTGGGACTCCCGCTGCCTGCCTGGGAGCTGGGCATGGTGGAACCTGGCATGTCCTAGGTGCTGGAATGAAATGAGAGTAATTACATAGTGACCTTGGCTGGCTCTTCTACAGTAAGGTGAAGTTTTAAGAAATCAGATCCCTTTAATCTAGACAAATCTTTACACTGAATTTTTACTGCTGAAAGAACAAAAGCCAAGCCTATGATTGTTTCTTTAAGAAGGCAGTGAGAGTAGATTTTTTTTTTAAGTATGTGTGTTTCTGAGATACTATGTGAATTTAAAGTTTTTAATAGGATACTTAGTTGCAAATACAGTTGCCCCTTGAACAAGTTGGGGTTAGGGGACACTGACACCCGGTGCAGTCAGAAATCTGTGTTAAAATTTTTGACTCCCCCAAAACTTAACTACTAATAGCCTACTGTTGCCTGGAAGTCTTACTGATAACATAAAGAGTCAATTAACACATATTTTGTATGTTACATGTATTATACAATAAAGTCAGCTAGACAAAAGAAAACGTTAGTAAGAAAATCCTAAAGAGAGAATACATTTACAGTACTGTATAACGTAAGTGGACCCACTCATTTGAAACACGTGCTGTCGAAGGGTCAGCTGTAGTAGCTGAGTTCATACAAGATTCTCCCTTGGAGTATTCGAACACTGCTGCAGATGGACTTGTCTTTCTTTCTTTCTTTTTTTTTTTGAAGATGTTATTTATTTATTTGACAGAGAGAGACACAGCGAGAGAGGGAACACAAGCAGGGGGAGTGGGAGAGGGAGAAGCAGGCTTCCCGCTGAGCAGGGAGCCTGATGTGGGCCTCATCTTCGGTCCCTGGGATCATGACCTGAGCCAGAGGCAGACGCTTAACGACTGAGCCACCTGGCGCCCCTGGACTTGTCTTTCAATTCTGCTTGACTTTGTGTCTCTCAGTCAAAAGGTTGCTGCACAAGCAAAACTACAGAAATCCAGTACAGACCAGAGGCCTGCTGCAGGACGGGGTTCTGACGGCCGGGCACTGTAGGTGTAGCCTGCACCCACACAGGGCCTGATGGAACCCTCAGTGAGCGAGAACTTGTTATTTATATTTCATGAATTCCTAAGTTTTGACGATTTCATCATCTATGTGAGAAAGTTATCTCTGTGTTTAATAAAACGATTATAAATTGAGTGTAGGTTTCTTAAAAAAGAACAGACTCTTTAAAGGTGCTATGAAAGTACTATTTTTATATCAGCCAACACTGCACAGGGTGGTAGTTTTATGTACTAATTTTAAAAAATTCACTTTGTTTATTAACTCCACTTATTTCAGTAAGCACTTGGTTAGACATGTAAATAATGTTTAATTTTATTTACTAGAAAGTGAATCAGTTCTTAAAAAAAAAAAAAAAAAATCAGACTTCATACCAGGCTTTGACCTGGCTTACAGATGATCCACAGATAGATAAGTGATTGAGGGAGCCTGGTGGAGAACCAGAGTTAATATAGTTTCTCAGAAGCCAAGGGAGAATTTCAATAAGGAGAAATGATCAGTGATGTCAAATACTGTGAGAAGTTAAGGTAAATGAGAGTTGATAAATACTGTTCAATCTGATGAGACCATTTTGACTTTTGAAAAAGATTCAGTAGAATAAAGGGAATGACGGTAGTTCAAGATATTTAGGAAGGAGTGGAAGTACACCAGTGATTTTATTTTTAAGTTTTTTTATTTTTATTATTTTTTAAAAGATTTTTATTTATTTCTCAGAGAGAGAGAGGGAGAGAGAGAGCACAAGCGGTGGGAGCGGGAGGCAGAGGGAGAAGCAGGCTCCCTGCTGAGCAGGGAGCCCGATGCGGGACTCGACCCCAGGACCCTGGGATCACGACCTGAGCCAAAGGCAGACGCTCAACCGACTGAGTCACCCAGGCGTCCCAGCACACCAGTGATTTTACACTACACTTTTGGGAAGGTGGGCCCTGAAGGGGAGGTACATAATATAGGGACAGTGTAGAGATGTATAAAATCATCTTGGTTGATGGAACTATAAAGGAGATGGTGAGAAAATATTGTGGTGCATAAGTTTTAAATGATTGAATTACATGGATTTGGTAATTATTAGCTTTGATCTTCAAAAGTATTTTGTTTTAGGGACACCTGGGCGGCTCAGTCGTTAAGCGTCTGCCTTCGGCTCAGGTCATGATCCCAGGGTCCTGGGATCGAGCCCCTCATCGGGCTCCCTGCTCTGCGGGAAGCTTCTCCCTCTCCCACTCCCCCTGCTTGTGTTCCCTGTCTCGCTGTGTCTCTCTCTCTCAAATAAATGAATAAAATCTTAAAAAAAAAAAAAAATTTTGTTTTAGTTCCCCAGACATTATCTTTAGTTCTTTAATAATTGATCCTACCTTTGGAGTGTAAATAATGCATAAGAAGTGATCACAACTCTAAGATAAGGCCACAGTCAGCTAAAGTGTGGACTTTACTAAAAGCTAAGCATTGGCATAAATGACTCAGAGGGCAGGACAAAGTATTAAAATGAAACAAAAATATGGCTGTCTTGTATAGTGAAATGCTCAGACACATCCCTACATTTAATTTAGAAAATCAATTTAGAACTTGTCTGTTGTCTAGCTCTCTCAGTGAGGATGGATGACATAATAAAAAACGATGTACATTAACCCAGCATTTGTCAGCTTTGGAATGCTGCCCTTTCCCAGCATTAAGGGTTTTAAGTTTCAGCTTACACTACCTCTGTGAATCAGTTTGTCATCTGTACGCATTGCGCAGAATTCTCCTAGTGAGCTGACTTTCTCACCTCAGTGTCAAGAACCAGGGTTTGGGTGGCCCTAAAGAACTGGAAAATAATTGAGTGCTTACACAAGAACAGCTGACAGCTGAAGTGGGGGAGTTTTAGCTGCTCAAATTGTGGTTGATTAATATACTTGGTATATATTGTAAATGATCAAAGAGCAACTCCATAATGAAACATGAGAGAAGTCCTCTCTTGCTGCTCATCTATAAAGGCGGTTGCTGGGACACCTTGGCAGTCAGAGGAGACAGTATATACTTTAATACATGGGCCACTGGAGGGGGTTGGGAGAACCCTAAGCACAATTGCAGAGGTGTGGTATCCCTAGAAGTGCATATGGTGTTTCTCTTCTGAGAGACCTGTTCTCAGAAAAGGATCTGAATTCACATTAATTACTGTAATGAGGAATCTATTTCTGTGGGGCTTAATGTTTAAACTAAGGGAGTTTACGTTTTACCCAGGAGGCACCCCTTTCAATTAAAATTTACTAACCACCTACTCTGTTGGAGGCCACTATGGTGGTACTGGGTTTTTATTCAATGACTAAAACTTGATTCTTTCTTTTGTAGGATTCATAGTCTAGTTGTCTAAGTTTTAACATTCTAATTATGGAGCCATGGAGCCAAACAAAGAAAGAACTTTTGGTGTTAGGGTCTTTTTTTTTTTTTTCTTTCTTTTTTAAGATTTTCCTTATTTATTTGACAGAGAGAGCTCAAGCAGAGGGAGCGGCAGGCAGAGGGAGAGGGAGAAGAAGGCTTCCTGCCGAGCAGGGAGCCCGATGCGGGGCTCGATCCGAGGACCCTGGGACCATGACCTGAGCTGAAGGCAGACGCTTAACGACTGAGCCACCCATGTGCCCCTGGTGTTAGGTTCTTAATCGCTTCTTGGCCTTTTGGCTAAGATCAAGTGTAGTATCTGTTCTTATCAGTTTAAAATCTCTTTTAGGAGGCAACCATTTGTTTTACCTACTATAAGGCTTACCATGAAGATAATTAATCTGCACCAAATGGAAATGTTTGAATGTTTTATAAGATTGTTCATGTAAATTTAAGATGAAGCAGCAAGACTAGTACTTAAGAAAAATTTTGTGACTTGCATTTCCTCACTTGCTCAACATAAATAAGCAAGCTTTTTCTTCTTGTTCAACTATTTATTTTGGTCTCAGGTAGCTAGAATGTGGATTATTTTATCAGCAAATGTAATTTTGTATAAATTTGCTCCTCAGTATTTTTTGGATTTCTTAGGGTTTTGGCCTGTGAACTTGTCAAGTATTGAGAAGGCTTTTTATGCCTTTAAACTCATTATAGCAGTATATGCTGGCTGACACACACTCTACTAGAATCTGGGAAGGCTTTGTCTCCACTTTTAGTGAAAAATAAAGAAAGAATCACTTGAAATGTTTTCTTGGAGGAGAGCATCAAATGTGTGTTTGATCTGTTAATGAGACTTGTGAAGTCTGTCAGAGCCTTGTTAAGCAGGCCTAGGGGTCTGGAGAGGCAGGGCTGGGAGGCTCTGTCAGCTAATCTCTGCCCTCTGTACCCTTTGGCCTCAGTGTTAGATCCCTGCTTTGATATTAGTTTATTCCCTGAAACTATTTTACTTTTTAAAATATGATGGATGTTTTTGATTCAGAGGAATGTTGGCTAAAAATGAAGACACTGCCAGATAAAAGTACTTATACAAGGGATACTCTAGGAAAGTTTGTGTTAATTTGAACAAACCATGGTTTTTGTCATTCATGATACATCATTGTCTGCTTATTAAAACTCATTTTATTTGAGTACCAGGAAAGAAATAAGGTCTTATTGTTTCAGGTAGATTTGAAATTATTTTGGCCATTGCTTTGTAAGCAGTATCCACAGTTGATCTGACACCTTTTTTCATAGTTTAGAATTAGATATCCTGACTCTCCATTTGCAAATGAAAAAGGGAGGTGTTTTTAAAATAAAGATTTTATTGTGATTTACCATTTTCTTTTCTATTTTTTATTTTGTTTAAAGTGCCTGGTTTTTTTTTTAACATGTTATTTTTCTGTTTCTTTTTCAGATGATTATTGGAGAAGCCCTGTCTGTTTATTATAACCTCTTGCACTCGAATTCCTTTATCAGAAATAACTACATAGCCACTATTTACAAAGCCATTGGAACATTTTTATTTGGTGCAGCTGCTAGTCAGTCCCTGACTGACATTGCCAAGTATTCAATAGGCAGACTGCGGCCTCACTTCCTGGATGTATGTGACCCAGATTGGTCAAAAATCAACTGCAGTGTTGGTTACATTGAAAACTACATATGTCGAGGGAATGCACACAAAGTGAAGGAGGGCAGGTGAGTGTTAAATCTTCAGTGTTTGTTTTATCTTATGTATTCTTGGAAAAAAAGGTTTCAGAGACTGGAAGATGAGCCATCCACTAGCTTAGGGAGAGAAGCTAGTGTAATCACTGGGAGCTGAATTGAGATCGTATTTTGACTTATCTCTACTTATGCTTTTTTCCCCATTTTATCCCTACCTTCTGTTTAAGAGCATTTTAATGCAGGTCTTTCCATCTCTCATGAATAATTAAAATGAACTTCATATGTCATATAGTGCAGGGCCACCATACTTTTTCTTAAGGCACCAGATAGTAAATATTTTAGGTTTTGTGAGCCATTTGGTTAATTTGACAACTGTCCATCTGTGCTGTTGTACCAGGAAAAAACAGCCATAGACAATCCTTGAACAAATGGGTGTGGTTATGTTCCAGTAAAAGTTTATTAACAGAAACAGTGGCTGCTCCAGGGGTTGTAGTTTGCTGACCTTTGATGCGTGTATTAAGTTCTGCTCTATCTCTTAGTATTCTTAGAGTATATTTTTTTGTAAGGAAACTTCATATATTGACAGCTTTAGGTCTTCAGGTTGCCTTCTTATAATGCCCTTGTTAGGCTCCTTTCTATACCTGGAGCGTTATTAGGCATGAATGAAATAGAATGTTTGAAACCCAAAAGGTCCAACTCCTTTGGGTAGATGAGCAAACGGAGGTCCAGTAACATTAAATAAAGCTGCTAATGGGGCCTGGGTGGCTCAGTCAGTTAAGCGTCTGCCTTTGGCTCAGGTCATGATCCCAGGGTCCTGGGATCGAGCCCCGCATCGGGCTCCCTGCTTGGTGGGGAGTCTGCTTTTCTCCCTCCCTCTGCACCTCCCCTAGCTCATGCTCACTCACTTGCTTTCTTTCTCTCTTTCTCAAGTAAATAAAATCTTTAAAAAAAATAAAAATAAATAAAGCTACTAATTAGTAGCAGAGCCAGTTCCCCATCTCACGTCTCAGAATTGTCAGCCTTACCTTTTCTGTATGATTGACGTTCTTATATTTTAAGATAGCTGTCACTTTACCTTAGTTATTCATCATCCAACAGATACTTTGGGTAAAATATCCTTTGACTGTTCTTTATACATTATTCTCAGGCACTTTATTGTCCTTGTTGGTTCTCTTATAAGCTACACAGGCCTTGTAGTAGCCCCCAATTTTTGCATTTAGTGGAGATGAAAAAAACACCTTATTTAACTAAGAGTATACACTGTGCTGTGTGCATGAGATCTGGCCGTGAACTAGAAAGCTCTGGTTCTCATCTTCATGGAGCTTAGTCTAGCACAGAGGACTTAAAAAAGTGATGGCAGTGGAAAAGAACCTCCTTGTTGATAACGAGACCAGAGAATAGAGAGGCTGTTGAATGGCAAGCTTTGAGGTGATCATAGGAGGACTGGTAGGGGTATAAAGTCTTAATGAATGAAGGAGAGAGAAATGGCTAATGCTATAGGCAATTGATAATGGAAGGTTGTATTGTTGATTTGAGTTTAGGTAAGCAAGCATTTTTTAAGAGGGCTAGGGGAAGAATGGTCCAGAAATGGCTTTGAGGAGTGATGAACTTACCAACACCAACACTGGGCTCTGAGGGTGTGGGATGTGGAGATCTCATTCTCTGCTCTCATAACACTACAATGTCCTAGGGAAAGATCTCAAATTTAATGACTAGGAGATGCAATGACTTTCAGTGAAGAGTTTGAAGACTCAGGGAAATATAGAGGACTATCCATGCCTGTGTCTCTAGTAACATGTCTCCTGCATCACCCAACAGAAAATAGGAAAACTCTAATGTTTTCTCTTGTCACGGTATTTAAGAAAGTCAGGTGATAAGGGCTTACCTAAACTCCAGAAAATATCATTATAAATGATTCTTTAAGAACATGGTTTCTTTACACATGTATTGTTTCTTATATTTTAGCTCAAAATTTTCTTGCAACAATATGTGTTATGAGAGATTTTTCTTTCTTACAGGAGCCATTTGGACAAAATGTGAAATATAATTTATTTTTATTTTTTACTTTTTTAAAAGATTTTATTTATTTATTTGACAGAGAGAGACACAGCGAGAGAGGGAACACAAACGGGGAGTGGGAGAGGGAGAAGGAGAAGCAGGCTTCCTGCCAAGCAGGGAGCCCGATGCGGGGCTCGATCCCAGAACCCTGGGACCATGACCTGAGCCGAAGGTAGACACTTAACGACTGAGCCATCCAGGTGCCCCAAAATGTAATTTATTTTAAATGACATAAATGTGATTACATTTTCCACTCCATATATGTCCTATTATGTATGTTTTCCTAGTGTATCTATAAATTGGCCAACATGTACTGTAATACTCTGATGGTACTTTTGACTTAAGTTCATGTAGGTTTTTTACCCATTACCCTTTAAAGTTTCTTCAGCCTCCCACATTTTCAGTGAGAAGATCTGCTGATTAGCTTTGGGGTTCTGAAATAAGAAGGAAAATCAAACCTAGAAATGAAATTTTAAGAAAACTTTGTATCTTCTGAGAAAAAATGGGATTTCCATTGGTGTTTCCAGAATGAGTTAGTTGTTGCCACAGTTCCAGAGCTTTGTAACGTTGGTGCATAACTGTGGCTTTGCATTGCTGTTCTGTTGAGAAGCATAATTTCGTTGGATTCAGGCTTTCCTATTGCTTTTCTCTTGAATTTTTAAGTCGGGATGCCAAAAATGCAAAAACATTTCAGTCTAGACATTGTCTGTAATATATTAGGATTATAGTGTAATCTCCTTTAATTTATTTATCTCCACAGGCTGCCCCCTGTACGTTTATTTTAATTATGAAATTATAATGCTTGACATTGGAGAGAAGGGAACATAAGCACCCAAAATGAGTCATTTTTGTTGACTATAAATGAGTCAGAGTTACATCTGAGGGTGAGAGTACTCTCTTACAATTTTGGCTTTTTCCCCATTCGTTTTCTTATTTTCTTCTATTCCTCTTTCTGCCTGCCCTTCCTGCATATGTGCACAGTCTTGTGCTCTTGTATCACTGATGTCAGAGGACTTTTACCAGGCTTCATTTGTGGCCCTGGGTCCTAAACATAGAAGTGAGAACATAAATGGACTATAGTGGCATACCTATTAATTGTAATATCCAGAGAGCTCCTCTTCATTGTTTAAGATTAATACCTGGGAATTTACTATAAATGAAAAGGGGCTGTGTACTTGTAACTCTGGGACATCCAGCTGCCCTCGCTTATGCCAATGAGAATAGCATTACTTTGTGAAAAAAAATTACTAATGAGCCCAGGCAGTTCGGACCTGTAGCACTCTGCCCAGGTAAACATTCTCTTTAGAGACTATTTAGACCAATGGCTCTCAAATATGAGTTGTTCGTTAGAATCACCTGGAGGGCTTGTGAAAACACAGATTTCAATGTTTCCTCCTCAGGTGTTTAATTCAGGAAGTGGGGGTGGGGGCTGAGAAGATGTATTTCTAACACACTCCCAGATGCTCCTGCCTCTGTGCTTGATCTCAGGACCGTACTTTGTGAACCAGTGCTTAAAATCCCCTGGATGATGGGAATAACCTCACATGACATCTGTTATCTTAGGATGTTTGGCAGGGTGAATTTAAGATTGTGCACAACTAGCTGTGTTACCGAATGACCTATCCCCGCCACTAAGGAGCCGAGCAGGTGAGCCCTGGTGGTCCTGGGGCCAATTGCTCTGTGCCAGGGAACCCCAAGGAGGCTGGACCAATCGGAAGCACAGCTCCTGGCTGGGCTTGCCAACACTGTTGTGGAACAAACTCAGATAAACTGGTTGTAGGAGAAGTCAGTAACTCAAGAGAAGATGGTTTGGAAAAGAGAAAGGGAGAAATGTAGGGTGCTGCCAGCAAGGAACTTGGTGGCAGGCTCAAGCTTTAACCACTGACTTCTCCACCAGCAAGATGGACACCGACTGTGTTACAGGGAGAGGTTGGGGTGGAGTACATGCAAGAGAGCAGGCGGGAGTGCGTGATCATGGGTGGGAGTCACTATGTGTTCAGCCCACGATCACGGGCAGGGAAGGGGACATGTGGGATGTGGTCGTCTAGGCATTCCATTGCTATCCGGGCTTTTCTGGTCTGGCAGTTGGGATGTTCAGGTCTTCGCAAAATGTCTTTGTCAATGCCTCGAGAAAGTTTGATAAGAAATAAGCACAATGGGTTTTCATTGGAGCATCAGTTAAGCAGTCTTGCCTGTTTCTGGTTTTAACTGTTGGGGTCTATAGTTGAGCAAGACAGCTCGCTAAGAGCTGCTCTGTTTGTGATACTACAGTATAGAAACTTTTGTCTTCTCTAAGAAATTTACTTTTTTATTTTTTCTGGCTTTTATTTAAATTACATTTGCTTAAGGATAGACTCAGCGTTTCTGATCAGTTCTGAGCGATTGGTCTTTGGCTATATAAATCAGATATTCAATATAAAGTTCTTTTGGATTATGGCAGCTTTGTATTATTTAGATGATTAATTGTGATATGTTTGGTTGAATGTGAGAAATAATTTTCCTTTTGTCTTTTTTTAATGCAACCCCTATGCAGGTAAATAAAACTGAGTTTTGAGGGAGTGCCTTCTATACTAGTGAAAACCCATTATAATTAGACTGACTAGCTGTGGGATTAAGTACCTGGCAAAACCTGAGAATCACAGCTTCAGCCTATCCATGAAGTTACGAAATTCAACTACTATCTATTGCTGTTAAGTCCTAGTCGCGGTGGGAGTGCCTCCCAAAGTGTACATGGTGCTCACTGCACCAGGGCTGAGACATGTTGGGAGACTGTGTGTGTGATAGATACATGCCTTGAAGGAGTGAGGATGAAACCATGAAATCAGAGGGTGTTAATACTGCTTCTAGGAGAGGAGGCATTTTGGAGGATGAGTAAGGTTCGAATGTGTGAGTTAGGATGGGGTGTGTCTCAGGGCTCAGCGAGCAGCAGCCCAGGCAGGCAGCTAGGCTGGAGGCTTAGGGGGTACAGGCAATGTTTTACTAGATTTAGCTTCAGTAGAACCAGTGTAGTTTTCAGGGTTTTGTTTGTCACTTGTTTGTTAATTTCTAAGACAATCTGGGGCATTTAAGGCTGAAGAAACTTCTTTGTTTAGAAATAAAAGTGAAGTTGCCCCATGTAATACCTAAATAGCTGTACACATTCTTACGCATACTTTTGATTTAGCCTGTGTTGCATTTATATGTTCCATATAATTTTGTTTTAATGTGGAATAAAAGCAAAAGATTTTTTTCTCCCTTGAGATTTGACGTGGTGCCTGATTGTCTTTCCTGAATGCAGAATGAGTTGACATGTGGCTTTATTTTGGTCGAGGTGCACACTTGCAAAGACAAGATCCTTTCTTTACTTTCAGTGACTTCCTGCCACTATCTATTGGTAAATATATGTATATCATAATTTATTTTAAAAACAACCAACCTTCCCCCACCCAGCCCCAACTAATTACACTCTAAGTTTAGACATTCGGCATATCATGCCATCCCACAGCAGTGCTGTGCATTAAATGTTAATAGGCTACTAAATCACATGAACACGTCATCAGCTGATTATTTCGTATTGATGCTTTGTACCTTCACCTTAGAACTCTTGAATTCCCCATTGCCAGCTCTGAAATATGAAAAAAAAAGTTGCGTAGATACATTAGTACTTTTTCCAGATAAAAATATAATGGATGGAGGGGTGGGCCCCTGGGTGGCTCACTCAGTTGGGTGTGTGCCTTTGGCTCAGGTCATGATCCCAGGGTGCTGGGATCGAGGCCCACATTGGGCTCCCTGCTCATCAGGGAGCCTGCTGCTCCCTCTGCCTCTCCCCCTTACTTGGGCTTTCTTTCTCTCTCTCTCAAATAAATAAATAAAATCTTAAAAAAATATATAATCGAGTGGTGTAAAGCCTGGGGTTTCTGTTCAGAATAAATGTGAACAGCATGCATTCAGTATTTTCGTTTAATTAGAAAATAAATATTTTTCTTGAGAGATAGAATGTGCGTTGAATTTGTGAAAAGTAAAACCTGATGTATGGATTGTGTTGGTTCGTTATTCAGAGATCATTGAAATCTGTCTTTGTGTGTTTCTTTGTGTGTTTCAAACTCACAACCCTGAGATCAAGAGTCGCACACTACCTGCTGGGCCAGCCAGGTGTCCGTGAGAATACTTCTAAAACTTTGTTTTTTATTTACAACAGAATGTATCTGTTACTTTATCATTATGGATATCATTTGTTCCACTAATCTGACTGCCTTTGATGATAATGTAAAAAAGGTTTCTGGACATTTTACACACATTATTGAAATGCTTGCCACATGTATTGGGAAGAGGCCTTAGGTAGTGCGGGTTTAAGCTGACACACATTGATACTGCTCACAGTTTCTTACAGAAGGGTGAAAAGAGCAGGGGTATTAGACTGGACTTTATAATTCTCCTGAACTGTGATGATAAAGTCAGAATTTGTAACCACTGTAAGGGGAAAACACATCAGAGGTAAGGTGTTAAAATCAGATAACTTATCTCATGTGGCTTGCTGTGATTATTGGCATAGGCTTAGCTAAGTTTAGCATTTAATTATATGCTAACTTTATTATGCAAAGGTAACATACATCCTTAGTTTTATTTTATACATTTTTTATAGCTGTCAAAACACAGGATAGTTACGGTCTACTTCTTGTGGAGCCACTGAAGTGATACCCTATTGTTGGTGCATTGTCAGGGGAGTGGGGGGTGGGGGGGGAAGGAGCAGAGGTGCATTTGTTTGTGACATTGAAAATATGAAAAGTGTAAGAATTTTACATTTTCTGGGGTAACTACATAAAAATTCATTTATCATTAAGACATTAGATTCTGTTTGAGCTTAAAAAATGTATTGAGCACCTCCTGTATGCTCGATTAAATGGTGGTGGGTGTTAGGGATGCAAGATGAATTAAGATGGATCTCAGGGAGGTTGGGAGTTTACCAGCAATTTTTCTCTTGATTTGCTGTACCTTCTGAATTTTTCTGATGAACGTATCTTATGTATAATCGTACAGACTTGGACTGATGTCTTGAGCCTCGTCGTTCTTGACCCCGCTGGTAAAGAGTTAATGGTGATTTCATGATCTGCATCAGGGTAGGAAGTGGAGTGGACTGGCCAGATTGAGGAGGCTTTCATGTTGTCTTTTTGGGAGAGGGCTAAAAGTAGAGGTCTGGCAGTCTTGCCTCTGGCTAGCATTCCTGCCCCTTAAAAAACACCTTAGAAAGCGATTTAGAACTTTGTCTTCCTTCTGACTCACTCTGAAATCTTTTACCTTTTAGCAAGGTAGTTTTCCTTGTTCAGTGTGTTTTAAAAGGAGGTGGGGGCGGTAGGAGGTAGGGTGTTTACTAGTTGCCAGCATAGGAATGCCTCAGAGTTAAGTTCCTTGTGTAATCTACCAATTGCCCTTTGTTTACTTTTTAACTCTTCGATAATGCCATGTTGGTGATTTGGAGTCTTTCTGCACCAAGTAATCAGTTTTTCCCTCATGCTGTAGGAAACCTGTGACCTCTCTTCTCCTGATTAGTGTTTTGTCTGTTTTACCCTTCTGTCAGTAACCTTTGTCACTCCCTGACCTCTGCTCATCTGTCAGAGACACAGAGTTCCACTGCTCAGGGTGTAGAACCTTTATTCCCCAGTCATCTGATTTTCAAGGCACACCCAGTTTTACTTTCCTTTATCTCCCGAGTTCTCAACTTCTCCTTTTTAGATTCCTTCTTTTCATATGAGTTTCCCATAAACAGACAGGCTTTTCTTTTATTCATTTATTTTTAAAATTTTTTAAAGTGGATTGGTAGTGAACCCAGCAGGAGAGAACACACATCTTTGCTGGAAGAACTCTTTTTAAACCAAGACCTCTAAGATTCCCCACGGATAGAGTGTCAAGGACATGAGTTCATATTCTCCTGCGAATGAACATACATAGAAACAAGCTACCCTAAGTGAGAGTTAGGAGATACAACAAACTAAATAAGCTCTCACAGATTGCAGATAGTAGAGTTACCATATAGAATATAAAAATCAGTATATCTACTGTGTAGAAATAGAGACCGAGAATATAATGAAGGATGAACAGGATCAAAATTGACCATAGATTGGAAAAAGGACCAAAGAGATCTTTTATAAATGATACATACGTAGTAATTTAAATTTAAAAAAATAGACTGATAAAGGACTTTAGACACAAAGTGAGAGCTGAAATGGAAGATAGACAAAGATTTAAAGTACAAAAGAAAGGTTAAGAGATAGATAAGGATGAAAATGTTAAACATGTTGAATCTGAATCTCAGAAAAAGAGAGTAGGATGGAGGATACATAACAGTCAAAGTTGTGATGGCTGAGACCTGTTCAAAATTGGTGAAGTATATAAATGGGAAGCCAACGAATACTAAATCAGATAAATAAAGAGACATGCCTACTAGATACATGATCGTGAGACTGGAGAACATTGCAGACCTTGGTGGAGGAGGGGGAGGGTAATTACAGAGAAGGGACAGGTAACCTAGAAAGGAATGGCAGACAAATGGCTTCTATTTTAATAGCAAATGTAGAAGCCAGAAGATAGTCAAATGATACCCTCAAAGTGATGAGAAAAAAAAGGATTAACCTACAATTCTATATTCAGGAAAACCATCATTCAAGAATGAATGCAAAGTAGATATTTCAAACTAAAAGAATAGCTAAAGGGGTAACTGTTTTGTGCCTTTTAACTCTGGGGAGTGGGGAGGAGGAAAGAAAATCAGAGGGCAGGGCAAGAGCAGTGAGATTTTTAGGAGGTTGTGCTTTAACCTCACCACGAGCCCCAAAATACTTAGTAAATGCCATTTAAAAAATTAAGAAAGACGGGGCGCCTGGGTGGCTCAGTCGTTAAGCATCTGCCTTCCGCTCAGGTCATGATCCCAGGGTCCTGGGATCGAGCCCCGCATCGGGCTCCCTGCTCAGGAGAAAGCCTGCTTCTCCCTCTCCCACTCCCCCTGCTTGTGTTCCCTCTCTCACTGGGTCTCTCTCTGTCAAATAAATTAAAAAAAAAAAAAAAAAATTAAGAAAGACTTTGTGAGTTGCTTTCTTCTGATGACTGATAAAGGTTAGATTTGGCTGTCTTTGCAGTTTGTAAGGCTGAATGTAGATGTTGGAAAACGGAGATGGAAGAATGATGGATTGAGGAGTGGGAACGCATGGGCACTGGCGGGGGCGGGGTGAAGGCTGTGACATTAGGGTGCAGGCTGAGTAGCTCTCCCAGGGGAAGGGGAGGTCCTGGCTGGCAAATAAAACAAAAATCTTAAATCTACCACTTGGAGAAGAATGCTGTGCACAGTGGGTTACATTGTCAGACTCGCCTATTGCTCAGTGTCATAGGTCATGCCTGAGTTGGTGAAATAGCTGCATTTCGGAATACATTTGATCTCTGTAAATATTCTTTCTGGAAAGACTTTCCTAAGCTTTGATGGGAAGCTGCTGCAAATTGTTTATCTATCTACAGTCATGAGAGGGCCTCTTCTGAAGTGAGGTGGTGGTCTAGGATTGGGTTGAAATCTAAGAACGGGGTGACATTCTGAGGCCAGGGCCAAAATCGTAAGTACTTCAGTGAGGTTACTGTGATGAAAACAATCTGCATTTTGACTACCTTTGGGATTGTATTTTACTTTTACTATTACTATGTTTTAAAGAATTTAAGTAATCTCTACACTCAACGTGGGGCTTGAATTTATAACCCCTCGATCAAGTCACATGCTCCACCGACTGAGCCAGCCAGGCACTCCTGCTTTTGGGATTTTTATCAAACTACTCATACAATTATTTGTTCATTTGTGAGTTTCAGACATAATAAAGAGCTGTATCTCCTAGAGATTCCAATAAAGATATGTGTATGGAATATGAAAATAACTTGAAGTTGTATTTTGGTGTTTTATTCTGTTTTAATAGTGGTAAAAGTCCATATTAGCATGATTTGTTTGATCACTTACTGTGATCAGACTTAGAGACTTAAAGAGTGAGGTCAAATAGAGTTCTCCCTTTATGTGTTTTAATCCCTGTTTGAAGTCAGAGGTTATTTGGCTGATTCTATACTGAATAAAATACCTCTTTATGTATTTGGAATAAAAAACTGAAACCATTTTGTTTTTACCTAGTGAAATCAGCCTGTGACTGAATCAGAACTGTGTAAAACTGTTAGGTAGGTTTGGAATTTACAATTTTGTCACACAGTGTATAGTGACTACTCTGAAGACGAAGTCTTAGTGAGACTTTGAACTTGCTCGGCTTTGAGAACATTTCCTTGATCGTGGTCATGTTGGCTTGATGGTATTTGACAGTTCTTGAAATTGGCTTTTATTAACTTGTAGGTTCTTCAGTATAACTTACTGAAACATAAAAATATGTAGAACTCTGCTCTAATTATCTAATTTAAAGGAAGGACTTGTATTGATCTATTCTCCACAGCCAAAGAGTTGGTGAGGCTAAAAGTGATTTCTTTTTCTTGTTTTACATAGATTAAATCCACAGTAATTATCAAGTTTAATGTAATTCCTAGCTGGTACTAGACGTGAGAATATTCATTTTCTTAGAGATGTATCTGATTATGAAAAAGACTCCTAATTCTTGCTAGATCATCACCGGTACAATGCTTAAAAAATCTCCACTCCCACCTCCTCTCAGTTGCCAAACATACATAGATGACTTTCTTTTTCTTTTTCTTAAAGATTTTATTTATTTATTTGAGAGAGAGAATGAGACAGAGAGCATGAGAGAGGGGAGGGTCAGAGGGAGAAGCAGACTCCCCACTGAGCAGGGAACCCGATGCGGGACTCGATCCCGGGACTCCAGGGTCATGACCTGAGCTGAAGGCAGCCGCTTAACCGACTGAGCCACCCAGGCGCCCCACAGATGACTTTCTGATCTGTGTTTTAATTTCACCTCTCTGAATCCAGGTAACCAAATTCCTTTTGAATCAAGCAGGGGGTAATAAGTAAAATACTTAGAAGCCTGCCCTTCTGAGTTTTGTTCATATTCATGGGCAGAAGAAGCATTCTCATTATTTGCTTGATGCATCCTTTGCATGGAGTTACTATTACTGGATCGAATGTTCTTGCCTTTTCTGCTCCGACGGCCAGCACTCTGTAAGCAGAACCCAGATCATGGATGTTAGTAAGCTTCTCCCTTTTCCAGAAGGGGCCATAAAATTAAGTTTTGCAAGCATTCTGTCATTTTGGGTGGGAAGATGATACTCACATGGTGATAGAATATAATACTGAAAAGTGTGGATTCATCTGGTACGGACTCTCAGTGCACAGTTTTAAAATAAATGTCAAACAAAAACCCTTTCATCTGGTGGGAAATCTAAGGCAGGATGTGTGCCCGTTTAAAAGGCTAAAATACCACTTCTAACTTTTTAAAGTCGATTTTCTTTTTGAAGAAGTAGTTGACTTCTGAGTGTTTTTTTTTTTTTTTTAAAGATTTTATTTATTTATTTGAGAGAGAGAATGAGACAGAGAGAGAGAGCATGAGAGGGGAGGATCAGAGGGAGAAGCAGACCCCCTGCTGAGCAAGGAGCCCGATATGGGACTCGATCCCGGGACTCCAGGATCATGACCTGAGCCGAAGGCAGTTGCTTAACCAACTGAACCACCCAGGCGCCCGACTTCTGAGTGTTCTAAAGGGGGTATTACTAGCACTCCGGGGCAAACCTTGCGGGTAGAAAATAAAACTGAAATCCTGGTCCTTTAAGTTCGCGTGTCATGAAGTCCGACCATTTATATACCGGTGGGTTGTGGCTTGCCGAGCATTACTTCAAGAAATGTCCGTGGCACGTTTGTTCCCTGAGGGAAGCCTCAGTCATAGGCACCCCTTCCCCACTCCTGTACTTCGTCAAGGTGAGGGCGGAGAGGGGTCTGCTCCGAGGCAGTAAGATTTAGGACATCAAGACGATTGTCCGCCTCTAGAAAAGAAAAGTGACCTTTGTCTTCTTTCTCTTCTAGATTGTCTTTTTACTCGGGCCACTCTTCGTTCTCCATGTACTGCATGCTGTTCGTGGCAGTAAGTACTCAGCGTCCGTTTCCGGGGGGTGAGGTGCTGCGTGCAGCCGTGCAGCTCACGTGTTCAGCCTCAGTGTCCCCTCCCGGGCGGCCACCTCCGGCATCCTCGTGAGCTCGGCTTCTGCGGCTCAGAAGGGGCGCCCGTGCTTCTGCCACAGCCCGCTCCGGCTGCGGGGGAGGCCCGGCCCGGCGTGCAGGCCCCCTTGCGGAGCGGGCGGCGACTTGGGCACCTTCCGGGCAGTGGGGGGCCCTCCCCCGTGCACTAGGGGTTTCCTGCCAGTGGTAGGAACCTGACCATCAAGCTGCCAGCCCGGCGCTCGGAGGCCGGTGACGTGCGCCCTTGCTTCGGGACGGGTTTTCTGCGACATACCAACAGCCTCTGTGTCAGCACCGCGGGTCCCTGCTCTGGAGAACCGGGCCGGGGTGGCCGCTGCTGGGCGACGGCCTGACCCTAACTGGGAGCCCTGGGCCTTAGGAGCTCAAGCGGCCCCTTTCCCCCGGGGGTGCTGCTGGCGTTAGGGGAGGAGCTTTGATTCGTGGATGTGAAGCCAGCTCTTGCTGCTCCTTGAGTAGGTTTTGTTTTCCTTCCACTTTCTGAAACACTTGATTGACGGCTTTCCGCGGGACCAGAAAGGTTGCGGCTTCTGGAAGAACCAGTCGCTGCTTCGGGACTTAGCATCTCTCCGGTTGGCAGGTGCACTTCTAACTGCTAACCCAGACAGCAGCGTGCCAGTTGGCACTTGCAGCATACACAGTGGACAGTGAAGAGGTAGAGGTATTTGCGTCCACGGTTCGCAGCTCTAGAGATGAGTGTTTATCCAGAGTCACTTCAGGAAGACCAGGCTTTAGGGCATATCCAGGAGTCTTTAAAGGTCAGCTCAGTGGACTTACTTTTTATAATGTTCTCACTCTCCTATCTCTGCGTGTCTCTCTTTCTCTATAAAATTAACAAAATTTGTTGGAAAAGAAGAGAGCGAGAAGAGCTCTCTACCCTAAATGATCAGCTACAATTTTCATCTTAATTTTGTGAGTGGATTTTTATATGGTTGTGTTGTGTGTGAATTTGCCATTTGCTCTTTTTTCCCCCCCCTTTCCTTGGTCACAGTAAGTGCTCTTGAGTATTTAATGCTTACATTATAAGTCCAGGATATGTAATATTAAGAGTAGACTGCTGGGAGTTAATTTGGTCTCATTTGGAGACATTTTAATATCAATTCTTACCAGAATCCTGCTTTCACTTGAAAAACCCAAGTTTGAGAAGTCAGAAGAATGTAAAAATTACAGATGCGTGTGCTATGCAAAATTCAAACCCACAATTTCAAAACCATTATAATTGAGCTAATTTTTGTCTTCTTCACCATTTTTGGAAATATAAGTCTTTTGTCTTAGGTTAATTTAATTTTGCGAGGAAGCAACGGTACCAATTTAGCAGAATTTGGGGCTTGGCTTCCTTTTTAAAAAACACACCCAAATGTTTCTGAAAATGTGCCATGGGGAATGTGATTTATTTGAAGGGAGGAACAAGAAATACTATTCCAATATCCTCTGTTCATTTATCTTATTAGGAAAAGTTAGCATTCTTTCTAAAGGGAGCCACCATATATTTTTCTTTTCAAATAGGGCATGGGGGGAGGGTGTGTGCTGTGGTGAGCGCTGTGAATTGTGTAAGACTGACGAATCACAGACCTGTACCCCTGAAACAAATCACACATTATATGTTAATAATAAAATTTTAAAAATTTAAAAAATAAAAAATAAAATAAATCGGGGATGGGGACTGGGGGAGATGAAGGCTAGAGCCATTAGTATCCTGAGAAATCTTCCCAAAGTAGAAGTCTGTGACTGCACTGACGGCTTTTCAGTGTTTGCACTGTTTTCTATCTGCCCCCAGCCAGACCTCGCCATTGCGGCTTCTGTGCTTTGTCGGTCCCTCACCTGTGTGTCAGTGTCTTTAAGTCCTTAAGGAGAGAGACTCAAGAATCCTGAGGTTGATATTGATGATTTGCATTTAAACTACTTTAATTGTTGACTCTTGATAATCCTCATGACCTAGGAGAAGAGGGATGGTTGCCACCCTTTTATAAAGTTGGGGAAATAGGGGCCTTGGAAGGCTGTTGAGGTCTGTCAGCTCTCTAGTGGTCTCTTGCTCATCAGGTTCCCTTGCTTTGCTGATAGACCCCTTGATCTGAACCCTAGTCCAGTTATTTTAAAGTTTAGGAGATGACACATGACTTTTACCAACTTTTTTTTTTTTTTCTAAAGATTTTATGTATTGATTTGACAGAGAACACAAGCAGGGGGGTGGCAGCGGGAGAGGGAGAAGCAGGCTCCCCGCTGAGTGGGGAGCCCAACGCAGGGCTCAATCCCAGGACCCTGGGACCATGACCCGAGCCCAAGGCAGACGCTTAACTGACTGAGCCACCCAGGCGCCCCCCAACTGTTTTTAATTGTAAAGAATGTTCTCAGACATATCATATTTCCATATCCTGTAGTTTACGGTTCATGTTTGCTCCTTTGACCCTTCTCAAAATATCTGTACATTCAGTCAAATATAAACTTTCACTGAGGGCTCTTTTGTAAAATATGTGAAACTACTGTATAGAGGATGAGATTAATAGATAGAGGGCCTCAGTGGTAAGCCTGCTCTGTGGACACCCGGGAGTGTATGAGGAGGTAAGTTAAGGATCTAAGCAGAGGGAAAATGATCTTGATTGTAGTTTGGTAACTGGGGTCAGTATGAGCTCGTAGAGGTAAAGTTATAATGAAAAGTTCAGATAAATAGATTTGTCATAGACCAAGGCCTTTCTGGAGAGGAAAGCTGGTCAGAGCAACCATGCACTGCATTTCAGGGACTCTGAGGGGTGGAAATATTTACTTGATGTGGATGTAGGCCCCAGCTTTTATTTCAGCCCCTGAACACACAGATGTCTCCCTGCTTTCCAGCTCTCACATTTATATACAACATTTAACCAACCCCACGTCCTCTGCCAGTTCCTTAGGCAGTGACTCATCTTGTTTCCCTAGGCATCTTGGCATCGTGGGTCAGTCCCAGATTTGGGTGGAGATGTATAGTCATTTAAATTTGGAGGACAGTTTTTGATAGCTGAAACTTCCGCCAAGAATTCCTGACACCCAGAAATTAACTTTAAAAAAGAAAATATCCTGACCATTGTTCTCCTCTGGCAGGCAGCCCAGCCCTGCACTTGACAGTGGCAGGACAGTCAGCACCCATGGATACCACCTCGGCTGGCGGGAGCATACAGCAGGGCTTCTTTGCACATAGCTAGGTCTGCCCACTGAACTGGGCCAAGTGCCAAAGAATCCAAACTTACTTCACTGTCTGGGAAAGGAAGCATGTTACGAGACCGTTCTTTTTTCAGTACATATATATATGGAATGTATTGGAATAGATACTGAAGGAAACACATTTCCCAGCACTGTACTGTGGAGCCTGAAATCTCAGATTGTGTTTCTGTCTGTTAACGAAATTCCTGGATTAATTGCTACAGTGGGGGCCCAAGCACCTTAGTGTCTGTGCTTCAGCTACACCCCCTCCCCTGCCACAGGATGTATCTGGGTCTTGCCCCCTCCTGTTGGGATAGTGCTCTTTGATACCACCCACTTCTCTCAAGATTTGTACAGTCCTTCCCCCACACTCACCCTGTAGTACCTACGATTGGTGATGTTTCAGGAAGATGGTTTCCAAAGTGTGACTTAATGCCGGGCATTGGGCAAGTGAACAGCCCAGGAACTATAGGAATCCTGTCTAATTGTAACGTGGGATTCTACACTTAAATTTAGAAACTCTGTAAATCCTAAAGATGGTGAAATTGAAGCCTAGAGTAAACACTAAACAGAGGTCAGCCTTAGGGTGTTCTGGCCAGATCTGTCATGAAGTGGAGGTAGAATAATGTATTGCCTGGCTCAGTCTTAGAGGCTGTTTTTCAAAATACATAGAGCAAGGAATATTTCTTTGTGTTGAACATGCAACTGTTGGTCTAGTTCAGGAGGTGGCAGATGATTTCAGTAAGAGGTCAGATCATAGTTAGGCTTTGTAGGCCACAATACAGTCTCTGTTGCATTTTTTTTTTTTTTTAAAGATTTTATTTATTTATTTGACAGAGACACAGCTAGAGAGGGAACACAAGCAGGGGGAGTGGCAGAGGGAGAGGGAGAAGCAGGCTTCCCGCTGAGCAGGGAGCCTGATGCGGGGCTCGATCCCAGGAGCCTGGGATCATGACCTGAGCCGAAGGCAGACGCTCAACAACTGAGCCACCTAGGCGCCCTGCATGTTCTTTTTTTAAAAAAATAGTCCTTTAAAATGTGAAAACCATTCTTAGCTTGCAAGCCGACCCCGACTCAACTTTAAAATGGGGGAAAAAACCCTTATTTTAAGAATAGATTATTAACTCTGTGAGACAACAGCATTTTGTAGTTAAGTGTTACAGGATCAAGGAAAGGCAAAATAAAAATAAACCAGCCTCACAAAATATTTTTGTCAGCAATTAGATTTGATTTTATTTTAAATTCTTTGTTTGTTTGTTTATTTATTTGACAGAGAGACACAGCGAGAGAGGGAACACAAGCAGGGAGAGTGGGAGAGGGAGAAGCAGGCTTTCCCGCTGGGCAGGGAGCCCGATGCGGGGCTCGATCCCAGGACCCGTGGATCATGACCTGAGCCAAAGGCAGATGCTTAACCGACTGAGCCACCCAGGCGCCCCAGCAATCAGATTTTAAAAGTGAGAAGTTAGACCCTTTAATGGAAGCTAATTTTTTTTTTTTCCAGAAATTTTAGGCAAAAAAGGCTATAGTCTACCCTTTGGTGATAGTAAGATAATGAAAGAATACCTAAATAGTGTCAACAGACATTGAATTTTCTTATTTTAAAAAGCTGTATTAAAAAAAAAAAAGCTGTATATATAATATTTTACAAAAAAAGAAAAACGTGTATACCTTTGCATTTTTTTTTTCCGATGTGACCCCATGCATTGAAAAGCCCTGTTTATTTTGACCAGGTCTTTGTGTTCCCTACAAAACTATCATGAGGCTCTTCCCAAAAGAGATTCAGTGTTGGATTCTTTCTGGATTAGGAGGAAGGCTTCTCTGCACTTGTCAGGGAAGCATTTGCTGCCTGCACGTGGAACGTCTTCCTCCAATCCCCTCTGCCTTTGACTCTCTGGTTATTTTGAGCAAATCGATTTTCTGACCTTGTTGCCTTAAGGAATAAGAAATGGCCTTTATGAATCTCTAGTATATCTTAGCTAAGAAGCTTTTATTTATTTCTTTAAAGAGTATTGGACATAGTAACTTATTTCCATCCCATTTTCAATAGGTTTTACTTTGCTAAGAGACTAGACACTTTAAGAGACTGAACACTTGACCCTACACTAAGCAGTTAAGAGTTTCCTGACCAGAAGCCCTATGTGGAAGAGTGGCTCAGGGCCTATCCTTGCTTAGTTTGCTCTTGTTGGAAGGAAAAACCACATCTGGAACCTTCCTTTTCACAAGGGCCAGTAGTGATGCCTGGTTTTAGTGAGGACATTCCTGGAGGATATTGGTGGATTATCCCTAAGGCTAATTATCAAACTATTTTTTGCTTTCTAAATCTGGGTTATGCACAATCATTGGTTGTATCTGATTTGCCCTGAGCTCTTGCTCTGATACACCATCTGGTCAGGAAAATAATAGTTCCTTTGCTGGAGAGACAGCGAGAAATCGAGATAGGCCTCACTGTGGTTTCCTTTTGAGGCCTTGAGGTTCATTTCCTCTCCTAAGTTCTCCTGTGGTAGATGTCTATCCTGCCTTTTGAACAGATGAAAAAGTGGGCAGGGAGCAGTGTAAAGGTTGGTGAAGTACATGATGTATCTTTGTTTTTCCTGCTAACTTTATTCTCAGTTTGTGCCTCCTGGAACCCCACATGCCTCTTGCCTTTTCCTGTGACAGCAGGGATGACACTAGTGATAGGCTCAGTTGTTCTTTTCACAGACCTGTTTTCTTTGCCTCCAGGGAGTACCTCAGTGACCAGCTGCAGGTTGGTCCATTCTGCCTTGTCTACCCTTTCTCTTATTTCTAGTTGGGAACTTTCTGCTTCGGAGCTGCTTTCACCAGAAGGTTGGATGTTAGGATCAGGAGGGATCCAGACACTAGAATTTGTCACTAGGCAGTACTCTTGTCCCCCACTAGTGGACCAAAATCCCCATGGGGCAGGTCAGTTGAGGCCAAACTGAAGCATGCTCAGAAAAGAATATTAAAATGGGCCTGAGAGCAGCAACAGAGATGGGTAGATGAACCATTTTTGGCTTAGGGTAGGGGTTCACACCTTGTACTGTACGTAGAAAGAAGTCATGGAAGTAAATCCCATATCCAATGCCAGACCGCGCTTGTAACAGGGCCTTCAGTGGACATTTAATGTGTTTGTTCTCATGGGATTTAATTTTTTTTTCCCTCACGGTGTGAACCCCAGTGTATAAATACTATTTTCCTTCTCGATTGAAACTTACTTTTTTTTTAAAAGTAAAACTCCTCATCATTCAAGTCACAGAAATCCAAATTAAGAACAAAATGGGATTTTAATTGAACACAGAGGTGGCTGGTAATTGGGATTTTATCTTTTGGTTGTAAGCAACTGACTTAGATCTCCCAGAGGGAAAAAAAAAATTTTTTTTAAAGATTTATTTACTTATTTAGAGAAAGAGAAAGTGTGTGCACGTGAGCAGGGGGAGGGGCAGAGGGAGAGGGAGACAAGCAGACTCCCTGCTGAGCAGGGAGCCCAATGTGGGGTTCAATCCCGGGACCCTGAAATCGTGACCTGAGCCACCCAGGTGCCCCCAAAATGGTTTATAGTAAAGACCTCGATGAGCTAGAACTAGCATACCACCAGGAACTGAACTTGCTCCACCTGTCTCACGGGCCGCCTGGCTTCCTGGTGTGGCTGCCACTCTGCCCCATTCTTTGCTCTCTCCTCAGGGCTTGCTGTCCTTGCCTCACCATAACTTTTGCTTTCTCCTAAGTTTAGTTTGCAAGTAGCCTATCCTGTATCCTTTAGGTGCTCTTTCTAGACCTTCTGAAAAAAGAGAACCCGTTCATCCTTCTGCAAATTCCAGAGGGAGAATACGGCCCAGCAGATCTCGGGTTCGGGCCTGTCAGAGGTCATCTTCAGTGCCCTCTCTGAAGAGAAGGCAGAGTGGTGTGGTTCGGACGGGTCTCCCCCTTCACTGTGTCTGTGGAGGGACGGTTCCGCCCAGGAGGGGAATTTGTAAGTCGTTGACACTGCCACTGAGTCTCTCCCATACTGTGCACAACGCTGGATGTAGAGTTCCTCAGTTCTGAGTTTTAAGAGATAAGCAATGGACTTCCTTACTTGAATGTGCTTGGTGCGTACGTGATTAGCAAACACACGTGTGGGGAGAGGGGAGTCTGCAAAGGCAGGGCCTTACAGAGCCTTTTATTATAAGCTTTAGCATTAAAGCAGCTCTGTCCCTAAATCTAGTACGCGTAGAACAGTGGTGAGAGCTTCCAACACTGCTTCTGAGGCAGTTACGAACATGTACTTCCCTCAACAGTCTTGTGTTTAAAGCTACATAGACTGTCTTCTTTCCTCTAAAAGGACAAGGAATAGAATAAAAAATGATAAACCCACAAAGTCAAAAAATGGAAAAGGAGACAACAGGCAAGAGGTAATGATTTTGGGAAGCAGTTATAAATGAGCGGTAGAGGAAGTCAAATCTCTAGTGCCTCCAGAGGGTGAGATATTAGAAGATCTGCACTGCAGGACCCAAGAAAAGCTTAACACTGTCTGCTCTGTTGAAGCCGCTGACGTAAGAAAGACTTCTGGCTGGCAGCATGGGAGGACAGTTGTCCCCGTCTGGAGTTGTGGGCATGTCAGCTGTGGAACTCAAGTGGTCCAAGGGCCAAGAAACTCAGTGTGTTTATCTCCGTAGGGTCTACTGAAATGGAGGCGTCCTCGCAGCTGTGAACAGGGCTGTAGCTAGGTGATGCCCGGCCTTCCCAGAGCTACACTAAGGAAACAGCAGGCGAAAAGGAAGTACACTCACTTAGCCAGCCTCACCCCGAGCTGAGAACTGTTCTGTGACGGCAGCCTGCATACACGCCACGGCCGTTAGTTATCAGAGCCAGAGCCTGGAGGGGAGGGTAAGGTTAGGTGTAGAACCACAGTGGGGGGCTTCCTAGTACCCCCCTCAGGGTGAAATCATCTCTGGGTCACCAGAGAAGGGGGTAACATCTATACTTGGGTAGATGTGTAAGGAGAAACTAGCTACTTTGAGGGTTGAAGGTCACCTAAAGTACATAGAAGTTTGAGTACTAATCCGTAAGTGAATATTAATTAGGGGCAAGCTACCTAGAGTTAAAGTGAGGGTCTTTTTTGGAAGGAAAATACCGTTAGGATTTTAGAAGCCTAAGTGAGGAAGGACCTTCAAAGTCCTGAGTTTTCTTTGGGTTGGAAGCACAAACTAGGACTAAGCGTAAATCCATTTTAGAGTTGGTATTGTTTTTTTCTTGCTATGTCCTTAACAGAGGTAGGTGCAGTGCTCCCTACGGTGCATTCCTATAAGTATTTATAATTCAGAGGTATATATTTTTATAGTCTGAAGAACCCATGCCTTTAACAGTTATATGAAAAGGCAGTTAAATAATCAAAAGAGGGACAGCTGAACTTTTGGGGAGTAACATCCAAAACTTGGCTTCAGCCCCAGTCAAGGTACTATTCTCCTTGAAATGAGTAAAACATTTCCAATGAAGACAAAACTAGTGAGGGGAATATTACTGGCATGGTTGTGTTACCTAACTGGATTCAGTTGCCAGATGCAAACTTTGCTTCAACCAGAACCAGCTATCTTCCCAACTCCAGAATCTTGAGACAAGCCTCTTACTGTTTACATTTTTATAGCTTCAACAACAAAGAAAAAAGGAAAGGAGGGGGTCTGCAGAAAGCCAGGAGTACTTTAACCAGCTAATGAGTGCAATTCAATTTAACAACTGGTATGCTCTTTTACAATTAGATGTTTCTACTGTAAAAATACTCGATAAAATTAGACAGACAGTCTCTGAGTTTTTGCCAGCCGCTGAGAACTAAATGCTCGCTCACAGTGCGCAAGGAACTGGGAATGGATCTGTTTCAAGTAGGCAGTGTCTATGGGCACAGCCACATAAATTGTTTTCTGAGGAATGCATTTAATTAAGTGTATGAGTCACAAATTATCAAACAGAACTTTTAAAATAGATTTTAAAAGCATATTCTTATTAGACAGAAATAAGGCAAAAATTGTTGCTGAAAGGAAGTGATAGGAAAACTATCGAAACCCTTCTATATCACAGTCTTTAGGGATGCACCCAAGTCGGGCAGGCTGACACACAAAAGGAGATATTCTCAAGTCTGAGGAGTGTAGGGAAAAGTCATGGAACTTAAAGGGCACACGTGCTACTCAAAGACTAATTCACTGTTGGATCAGGACTCAAGTAGAACCTGTATTGTTTAGGCAGAGTATTAGATTTACTTAAAATACAGATTATTTAGTCTCCACTGCCCTTTTTTTTTTTTTTAAAGATTTTATTTATTCATTCGAGACACAGAGATAGAGAGAGAGACAGCATGAGCAGGGAGAGAGGCAGAGGGAGAAGGAGAAGCAGGCTCCCCGCTGAGCCAGGAGCCCGATGTGGGGCTCGATCCCAGGACTCTGGGATCATGACCCGAGCCGAAGGCAGACGCTTAACCATCTGAGCCACCCAGGCGCCCCTCCACTGCCCTTTAAAATAACCTGAGGCGAGAACTCTCAAGTAAACCGAATCAATTAAACTCTGTCTCTAGACAGACCGGGCGGAAAACATAGTAGCTTGGCCCAGGGTAGGGACACCCCCGTGCTCAGAATGCTAGCAGTTTATCCCAAGACTTGGAACTAAGGCTAACTTGGCTGGGAATCAGAATTGTAGCACAGACTCTGCCAGAGGACAGGCTGCCCTTGAAATCCGAGAAAGTCCTAAACACGGGGAACCCCTTGCCCTGTTTACAGTTTGGAAAGCAGTCTAGCTAGACAGGTACAGTAATGAACTGTTCTAAAGACAAGTCTCTGGGGCAATCACTTTTTGTTTGGCTTATTTAAAAGGATGAAGTTTCAGGTGTTGATGAGCGTAAGAATGCTTGCCTACAGCCTATTCTAGATGTAATTTATACTCTGGTTATTTAATGGTTATTAATAGTAATGATTATTAATATATAATGACTTGATCATGTAAAACACACACCTTTAGGGGTGTGGTGATACTTAAAATATATAAAGTTTCCAGTTGGGGTGTTAAACTCTTTATTCCTGTCTTCTCTGTTAGCTTTACCTTCAAGCCAGAATGAAGGGAGACTGGGCAAGACTCTTACGCCCCACACTGCAATTTGGTCTTGTTGCTGTGTCCATTTACGTGGGCCTCTCTCGAGTTTCTGACTACAAACACCACTGGAGTGATGTACTGACTGGACTCATTCAAGGAGCCCTGGTTGCAGTATTAGTTGTAAGTATACAGGGCGGCAGCCTACATCTTTTACTGATAAACACTAGGATAAGTAAGTAGAAAACCTGTCCCAGGGAGAAAACTATCCAAAGGCCGATAATGAGGCTCAGTAATTTTTACTGGGTCATCACCTGATGTTATTAACTATGTTGCTTTTTGCAAAAGTTATAAAAATCTTATTGTATGTACTTTTGTAAAAGGCTATGGCTATAGTGTTTTGTTTCATTTTGTTTTTGGCATGAATTGCAGAAGAACCTGAGTGCTAACAGAGTAAAGCTATTTACTCAAGACCTACCTAAATAAGCAACTCTCAATTTAAAAGAATCTCTTCTAACAAAACTTCCCTTAGTCACTTATTTTTTGTACCCTTTCTCTGTTGTGGGGTTGATATTTATTTTTGCCAACTGCTTGTTACAACTATGTATATGGTTTTTAAACTTAGAATGGGACAAAAGTATTTAATGATGTAATTTAAGTATAACTTGTTTTCTGTAGGCAGTGTATGTATCCGATTTCTTCAAGGAGAGAAATTCTCCTTTTAAAGAAAGGAAAGAGGAGGACTCCCATACAACTCTGCACGAAACACCGACGACGGGGAATCACTTTAGGAACAGTCACCAACCTTGAAGGTAGATAAAACTGGCCCGCTTTCTAAAGGAAAAGGATTGCAACCAGAAGACAGAGGATGAGTTTTCTTCATGGTGTACAAACCTTTAAGGGACTGCTGCTGCTATACCTCTTGGATGCCCACTTTACCTGTGTGTATATAGTTACATTTAACACCATGGTTCTCTAATAGCGCTGAGTTCATTAAAAAAAATTTCAAGCCTTTCACTAAAACAATGCCCACCTATACATTTTTATTAAAAAAATGTAATGCTTATGTACAAATGTGTATGCAATAATATGCTTTCTTAGAATGATGCCTGATTGAAGTATGATACATATTAAAATGTTTCAGTACAACTGCCTTGACATGGGAGAACCAAATCAACACTCCTGTAAGCATTTGTAGTCAGCTGTAATCAGGTGGTGCAAAATTTAAAACCCCACATTCGTTTAGCTGACTCTTTATAAGTAGAGGCTGGCAGCAAACACAATATCCCTCTTGATTTTGGTGATTCCTAAGAGAAAAGAAAAGATGGTTTAAGCTTCCAAGACCACAAAGACTGTGATTCCCTTGCAGGGGGGGCGGGGGAAGAGGTTAATACAACAATCTCGATGATACAAAACCTTGCTGGTCTAAAAGATAGAGGAGTTCACAGGCACCTCTGAGAGGAGAGGAGGGTAACTTAGAAACCAGACTCCTGCTCCTATGACTCTGGACTCAGAAGTATCCCGGTTCCTGTGTGTGTGCAGAGCCGTGACAGGGTCTCTGACTATGCACAAAGACCCACTAAGGGAAGGACTAAACCGTCAAAAGTAGTAGTTAGTTGACCCAAAAGCATGAATTCTCAGCCTACTTCAGGAGACACTTTATTTTCACTTACCACTTGAGATTCTTTCTGGACTAAGGGAGGACAAACAAATTTCATTATTTAGTAAACTCTGGTTGATTAAATAGGTCTGCCCCATCAACCATATGGAAACAGTACCCAGTTTTTGCACACCTCTTCTTAGGACACTGTTTAGCAGAAATCATTAGGGGTTGTGACTACATGAGCAACTAACAGAGCGACAAGGTGGCCGCTATTCTTTGATGTGTTAACTCACAGCCCTTTTTCTTGGCAAATATTCAGACGGAACAAACTGTAAGCATGTTATATACTCCCTCCGACCCCCTGCCCGCCTCCATTACTACCACCTTGGACTGGCCATCCTTTCTTTTTTGGTCTTCCTACTTCCACCTTGCTGATCTACAGACTTCCCTACAATGCAACAGCAAGAACTGCCAGAGCACCGCACTCCTGGGGTCAAAATCTCCAATCATTTCAGGAAAAAGCTGGGAGCTGGGGGGTAACATGATCATCTCTTTTCTCCTTCCTACTGTTCTACTCACTGGTCTTGTACTCTTGCTTACGTCTATCAAGCATACATGAAGGGCCTCGATACCACCTTTCGAGTGGGGGCCCTAGGCCATCTCATCTGTCCCTCAATTCCTGTTGTCTCTTCCTTTCTTTCCTGTAGACTTATCACCACCTGAAATACTTTAATTGTTGACTTGTTTATTGCATGTCTCCCTACACTAGAATGTAAGCTCCATGAAGGCAGGGATTTGTGGGTTTTTTGTTCACTGCTGTATCCCCTGGTGCTTAAAACCATGCCTGCACATAGTACACAATAAATATTTATAAATGATTACATCTAAAATCTCGAAACTTTTTCCCACAGAGACACTCTAAAATTTTGTTTAAATACTACTGGATGGCCCTCCGTGGCATTCCAGTGAAGAGCATCTGAAAATGTCTTCCTACGCTGTGGCCAAGAATTCAAGTCTCAAAAGATCTGCCTTAATTATTAGAAAAAGCTTCGACTGGATACTGACCTTCTGCAAATTTGTTTTCCAGCTCAGTGTTTCCAATGGCTTTTGCTGCTTGACACATCTGTCGAAGCAGTTCTTCCAGGCGCCTCATACAACGAATTATGCTGCCTGTAAAGAAAAGGAAACAAATCACTTGTAAAATGGAAATAACCAGAACAGTAGAACTTTTGTTAGAGGCAAGGTAGGAGAACATGGGATGACTGACTAATAGTACTCTGAGGGACTTCCCATGCAGTAAATGAGGTTGAAGACTTGACTGGCTGCCTGGCAGACACTAGGAGGGATACAAAGACAAAAAGTTTAATTTCCCATCCTTGACTAATGGTAGAGAGTCCTGATTTATTATAATGTGTTGACATTTGCTCTTATAAGTTCACAAAATGCCCTGGGAGCAGGGGAGAGAGCAACTTTGGATTAAGGCCACAAAGATAACACATAACCTGGGTCTGTAAGAATGAGGAGGTCTCTGTCAGACAGCAACAAAGGAAGACCACTTGGGCAATGCAGAGAAGTGTGACAAAGGGCAGCTACTCAAGGACTCTGAGGGTGGCCTAATGAGATATCTGGATACCATCCTGTGAAGAGAATGCAACTAGAGATTTTTAAGCAGGGGACAAGTAACAGAATCAGATTTGTCATTTTAAAGGTGCAATCATTCATTTTTCTTGACCTTAAGTAGACTTTTTATCAGTGCTTTTTTCATACAGTGTGTCCTCAAAGGAGCACAAAGGAGGAGGTAAGTCTCTTCCCACTGGATGTGACTCCCTGAGATCAGTGGGGTGTTTTTTTGTTTGTTTGTTTTTTGTTTGTTTCTTTGCTGAAGCTATAAACATCATTTGACTTCCACCACATTTGAGCAAGGGAGGGGCCTGGGATCCTTTCTCAAAGACCTATCTACTTAAGTTTAAAACTCTTGGGACTTTAATGTGTGAAATACATTAGAAATAACAGTTCTGTCTGATATGCAAGGTATGAACTCCTCTAAGTCCTTACCATTATTAATTCCTTAGAACACTGAACTAATCCATCAGCATTTATCAAGTTTTGTAATACACTCACTGTGCACAGTTTTCTCTTAATGCCCTCCATGTTCTTTTCCACTGTGCCCAGTGGTTGGGGGAAACCGGGGAGAGTTAACTCAGGAAGGAGAATGTACTTTTAGCTTAAATGAAGGCAAAAATAAAAGCCATTTGCCCAATAGAGTCCACATAATCCAGGAGCAAGTGCCCATGCACATGTAGAGAGCCTTCCCTCTCTGTGGGACAATTCCAAGAGCCAAAGATAAATTACTGCACAAGGGCCTGCACCCCTAAGGACAACATTGCTGGTTGCTGAACCCACCAATGGGCCAAAACAATGAAAACACAACGATGCTACTTCACATTCTGGGAGGTGTGTGCGATGTCACTGGTAATGAAAATGACCAGCATACAGGTTACCTTGAAAGACAAATGGGGATAATACCCTTTCATCTCCTACATGTAGGATGTTCACCTACTTTAGATTTGGTCTCTTGAGATAAGAAATATACAAATTCTTTGACATTGGCAAAACTCTGCAGGAATGTAAAATGTCATGATATAGCCCTTTAGCCAAAATATTCAAAGTCCATAGGTTTTTTTTTGGTCCTCCTCTCATTAAAAGGTTCATGGAGTTCTGGGAGAAAACTCCAGCCCCAAATACAGCCTATTTCCACTACACAACTCTGTCAAAGTTATTTAGCACCCAGCAAAGGACTTCGTAAGAGTCAACAGCAAAATGGCAACCAAAACAGAGACATAAATTCTGTAAAATCCAATCACATATATACACATTTTACAATAACCCTGAGTACTTTCTTGTATTACTGGAGAGTAAAGTTACCGATGTTCCTAGTGATATTTAGGCATCAAAGAAAGGAGAAATTAGGCTGAATGTGTTTCAAGAAAAAAGGGTGATGTCCAACATTTTCTGAGCACTTATTTTGTGGTAGATCTGTAATACATATTTCATGTAAAACTTCTCATTTCACATTTACAATCTGACAAGTATTGTCATCCTCATTTTACAGAGAGGGAAAAGGAGAAATGGAAGTTGCATACATAACTTTACCAAGGTCAGAGCCAGGAGTAAATGATGGAGTCAGGATTTGAATCCAGACCGAAGATTCTAGAGCCCACGCATTTAACAATTATCATAGTGCCTCACAGAAATGATATATCTCTATTTTCTAAATTTTCTATAATAAATGTGTATTACTGGGGTGCTTGGGTGGCTCAGTTGTTAAATGTCTGCCTTTGGCTCAGGTAATGGTCCCAGGATGCTGGGATCGAGCCCCGCATCGGGCTCCCTGCTCCACGGGAAGCCTGCTTCTCCCTCTCCCACTCCCCCTGCTTGTGTTCCCTCTCTCGCTGTGCCTCTGCCAAATAAATAAATAAAATCTTTTAAAAAAATGTGTATTACTTTACAAATTTCAATTTATCATTAAATTTAGTTTATACACTTAAAAACTGTAAATATAAGTTTTTAAAAAGGTTTGAGAGCAAGACAAACCATGAGAGACGATGGACTCTGAAAAACAAACTGAAGGTTCTAGAGGGGAGGGGGGTGGGAGAATGGGTTAGCCTGGTGATGGGTATTAAGGAGGGCACGTTCTGCATGGAGCACTGGGTGTTATGCACAAACAATGAATCATGGAACACTACATCAAAAACTAATGATGTAATGTATGGTGATTAACAACGATAAAAAAATTAAAAACTTAAAAAAAAAAAAGGTTTGAGAGCATGCATGTGCAAGTGGGGGGAGGGGCAAAGGGAGACAGAAAGAGAGAATGCTCAAGCAGACTTCCTACTGAGCACGGAACCCAACGTGGGGCTCGATCCCAGGACCCTGAGATCGTGACCTGAGCCGAAATCAAGAGTCAGCTGCTTAACCCACTGAGCCAGCTAGATCCCCCAATATTTTATAAGTTTTTTAGGCCTTACTCTAAAGCTCTTCACTTCTGTAAAAATCTTCATTGCCAGGTAGTGCCAAAGAATTTCTATTAATGAGTTTCTAGAAGTAGTAAGCAGTAAAAACTGGCAAGCAGAATCCAAATAAAGGGGTCTGTTTTCTGAATTTGGCAAAGTCACTGGTGTCTTCTCGTAATTTCACTTGATCTTTAGCCAAAAGGCTGAGAAGTGATTCTCATCGTAATTTCAGCAAAATAAGATAACACATTACTGTGGATCAAGATGGAGATGGGGGATAAGGAACTGAAGATGGTCTATTCTGAGTCTGGCTGTAAAAGGAATGAGGGATTGAGGGTGACGACAACAAAAACCTGTCACGAAAAACTGACAGCAGCAGCTCCCCATTTATTGAATGCTGTGTGCCAGGCTAACTGTGCTAAAGGCTCTCTATGCATCATGTTATCCTCACACTATGAGGAAGGAGCTATTACACTCATTTTATAGCCAAAGAAACTGAGGCATAGTTAAGTAACTTGCCCAGGGTCATTCTACTGAGTAGGAGTTATGCCCAGGATTTGTGCTCTTGCTCTTAACCACTCGGTAATATTTGTAGCTGAAAAAGGTGTGGATGAAAACTATATGCCTATTTATATCCTAAAATGGCAAGATTGAGGAGGGTGCAGAAAAGAGTGGAGCAAGGCCCTGAGGTTCATAACAATGCAGAAGGGTCCATCCTCTGAAGAAGAAAGAATAAAGGATATAGGCACATGAGTTTCTAGATAAAGAAGACAGGAGGCCTAGTGGTTTCCCCCTTTCCTGTGATGCATGAGTGATCACCTACAAAGCTGGGGGCAGAGCTGCTGTAGATGCTTGACACTCCATGTCCATTGTCTCTGCAAGTGGACAGACCGGGGATTACATTTCAGCTGTGCCATTTACTATGTGAGGGACTGTATTAGGAGTGACTTCTTTGTGGTTGATAAAAATATTTTAAAATTAGATTGTGATTATGGTTGTACAACTCTGAATACACTAAAAACCGCTGAATAGTACAACTAGAAGGATGGATTTTATGCTCTGTGAATTATATCTCAATGTGAGTTCTTCCAGAATGGTGATGTAAACCTGAGGTGAAAAAGATCAGTGACACTGAACTGGACATTTAAAATGGCGAATTTTATGTTATATATATTTTGTCACAATTAAAAAAAAAAAAGGCAGTGATTAGTCAGAATTCAATTTCGCTTCCTACTCTAGCCCCTGGCCCATGGGACAACCATTAATCTACTTTGTCTCTATGGCTTTGCCTATTCCAGACATTTCATATAAATGGAATTATACAACAGGTTGCCTCTGTGTCTGCCTTTTTTTACTTAGAACCTTAATGTGTTCAAGTTTCATCCAAATTTTAGCATTAATCAGGATTTCATTCCTTTTTATGGCTGAAGACTACATTATGCTGATACACCACAATTTATTCATCCACTGATGGACACATGCAATCATCAGATTAATCTGGTTCTTGAACAGAACAGTATTAAGCTCATTGAGGATGGAAAGCAACACCTTTCTCTAAACAGTGTTTCTACCTCCAGCTTTCTGGCATTCCACAAAGTGGTCCCCCATAGTTCATGTCCTGAATCTGATTTAATATTCCTATCTAGGTGGTTTTAATGAGTTTGAAAGGTCAGGATCACAAATATATTTTCCCGCAAATATTTACCACTAGATCCCAGCTTAGGCTAACCCCTTTCTGGAGGGCAGAGACTGGTGCTCATGATGCACCCAGTACCTAATTCCCACTATGGTCTCAGTCATTATTCATCAAATGTTTAAGTTCAAGTACTAATTTCTAAGTAATTTAATACTAAAATTTTACCGAAAGGGAAACAGAAATGATACATGTTAATAAACGGTTACTCTATTATTATTAGCAAAAGTATTTCTAAGAACAAATCCACTGGAAAATCCCTAATGACACTGATGTCCCCTGACCTGGAGAAGGGTAAAACTATGCCAGCTGAAAGGCAACTGAGAAGAGTGTGAGTGGAGGCAGAGTGTGGGAACGCACTACCTGGTGAACAGTTTTGAGTGAGAGCACAGGTCATCATTAGGAGAACTCCTGTGACTAAGTAAGTAGAAAACCAAGTCCTTCATGTGTAGTGAAGACTACAATGCTGTTGTTGTTTAGAAAGAAAGAAAATTTAACAGCCTCTGAAAGCTTACAATGGATCTACCACATGGATTAGTAGACTGAAACCCTAGGCTTGAGCCTCTACAAATACAAATACTTTAAATTGCTCTTCCAATTTAGTATGATAGAAATAAGAAACAACCACATTCTTACCATTTTTTTCCAGGGTGATAACAGAGGAAATAATTATTTGTATGAAGTCTTCAAAATTCCTCAACTGAATCACAGTATAAGCTCTTCTCTCGCATTAGGCATCCTCTCAGACACACGGTATTCATCATTACAATGTTAACTTGTGCCAGTTGATGTTTGAAAAATACTTAAAACCACTTCTGAGGCTCATGATAGGAAATGATCACTTATTTTCATATAAAAAGAAAATTAAGAATCTAACTGGAAACAAATATGGTTTGAGTGAAGGGCATTTTAAAGTTCCCATGCAATCATTTTCTGGCCATAAAAGTAAAGACACAATGTACTATGGGCTAGAGTTTTAATTACAGTATTTTTCCAATTATATAAAGCATGTACAATAACAAGATGAAGAGAGAACGGCTATTCTGAAATGGAAAAACTAAACAGCAGCAGGGTAAAAAGGGGGGCACACAGTACACTGGAAAAAGGAAATACTCTGCTAAGTAAATCAAGGTTCTCAGTTATTTTTTTGCTGTTTAATTAATGCTTTATTTCTAAGAGTTAATATATAGTCCATCGCAATTTTAGAAAGGAAAAGTAAAGCTGATACAATGGCACCCAGACCAGAAAAACATAAAGATTATGCTGATGTTAGACCCAAATTCAAGTTTAGTTACAAACGGAAATCATCAGATTTTCAAACTTTTGATTCCTCATGCAAACTGTGATGTAGAAACAGCCCCAAGGAACTGAAACGGGGCAAAACAGATTTCAGGAATGCCAGTATGTTCTGGAAAACTGCACACTCTCATCAATTTTAACAGTTTCAAATCTGTCTTCCTATACTGTCATAACTCTTCCATTCAAGTACAAAGAACCGAAAAAACAGTCCACAAGGACAGTTTTTATAGAGCGCCCTACATGTGCAGGCCTGTTGCCCCTTGATTTTTCTTCAAACAAACAAAACAAACTACTCTTTGCTATCAACCACTATTATGTCATGTGTCTGACTTCTCAGAGAAGCAGAGACTCCATAAATATGAGCTATTAACAAGTCTTAGCATTATTTAGGCACAGAACAGTCATTATGAAGAGGAAAATTACCCAGAGCAGGCCCAGGCCAGGAGACCCCAGAAGACGGGAAGTTACGAACAATAAGCTAGAGAAAACCAGAAGCCCTACTGGGAGCAAGAGATAACCAGCCGTTTCTGCTTCTGTAAACAGGCTTCCCGCCACCGACTCCCGGCACTACTATCCCCACCTAAAGCAGCCCCACTCCCCCAGTTCAAACCCACTGACCAGCAGTCAGCACAGCCCTTGGAACCTGACTGCCCGCAGTCCCCTATAAAAGCCCTATAACCCCGTTTCCCCGGGGCCCAGAACTTCGAGCATGAGCTCATCTGGGGCCACTCGCGTAAAATAAATCCGATTTCTCCTACTTCTCCGAGTGTCACTTGGCCTCTCACCGGTCTGATTATTTTTCCGCAACAATTAGGCACAGAACAGGCAGAGAACGTACGTTTCATCCTTATGTTCCAAAAAGATGCCAGATTGAAGAGTGGTGGTGCTGTATGACTGCCTTTGCAGCTTCACACCACACAAGCAGTCCTACACGTACCTAGGTTCCTGAATGTGAAGCAGTGTTCACAAGCGAGGTTGCTCTTCTCCTATCCTCAGCTATCGCTCCCCACCGTGAACTATTACAGATCTCCTTACTATGCCTACAAGCATGAACTGTCAGTGGATGGAGATGGTACGATCTAGGTCAGGATTTAAGAAGTCTCTAGGTGATCCAAAATTCAAGGATAAGGCATTATGGTGCTTAGATGAAGTTATTAATTACCATGTGACTTGTAATCACAGAGGCCAGGGTTCAAATCATAGTGCCATCATATACCACACCTCTATGACCTTCGGCAAATTATTTACTTAAAAAAACTCAGCTTCCTTGTGCCAAGTAGAAACAGTATCTATCCTGAGTTGCCATTTTGGTGATGAGATCTAAATTCTATAAAGTGCTTAGCACAATGCCTGGCACACAGTAGTCACTTAATAAATAATGATGGTCCCAGTAAGAGAATGCAGTACTCAGAGCAAGATTTTGGAACCATATTACTAAATGATCATTTAATGGAGGCTTAGAAATAAATTTCATAACACTATATATAGGACACTATCATAAAAAAATACACTATAAACTTTTAACATTTTAAACCTTAAAACCCATGAAGTTCAATATAGTAAAGGCTCATAGTTGAAAATTTCAATATTCTGTGGCAGATGTTTGACCTATGCATCATAAAAATCCATGATTCATAAACTCAGTAAACTCTCAGTCTTTAATAATATCAGTTAAAAAGCATATATCAGATGTGTCAAAAATACAATTTTTCTTAAAACAGAGCTACAAACAATAGCATTTTAAATATTCTTATAATAATCTCTATGAAGTCCAAGCTCATTTACTTTCATTTTTACAAAGTTCAATGTAAATATCTAATTTGGTAAATATCATTCACCATTATAAATACCTATATAAGCCAATCTTTTTGAAATGAGTAAAACATTTCTAAAATGGTCTCCCTTAGATACTGTGTTTTTGCTTCTTGTAATTATTATTTCTTTTATATTCCCTCTGCCTTTACTTTTTCACTTAAAATTTCTGTTCAGTTGAGTAACAATTATTCTTCAGTCTTTTAAAGACATTTTAAAAGACTGCTCACGGGGCGCCTGGGTAGCTCCGTCATTAAGCGTCTGCCTTCAGCTCAGGTCATGGTCCCAGGGTCCTGGGATCGAGCCCCGCATCGGGCTCCCTGCTCTGCGGGAAGCCTGCTTCTCCCTCTCCCACTCCCCCTGCTTGTGTTCCCTCTCTCGCTGTCTCTCTCTCTGTCAAATAAATAAATGAAATCTTTAAAAAAAAAAAAAAAAAAGACTGCTCATTAATCTGATTCATGCTGAAGTACCATCTCACTGAGGCCAAGTCTATTATTAGAAATGCAATGATGGACAGCATTTTCAGCTCTGCTGTCTTTTTTTTTTTTTTTTTTAAAGATTTTATTTATTTATTTGATGGAGAGAGAGATAACGAGAGAGGGAACACAAGCAGGGGGAGTGGCAGAGGGAGAAGTAGGCTCTCCGCCAAGCAGGCAGACCGATGCGGGGCTCGATCCCAGGACCCTAGGATCATGACCTGAGCCAAAGGCAGACAGACACTTAACGAATGAGCCACCCAGGCGCCCCAGCTCTGCTGTCTTTTAGTGGAATTAATATAACAAGCCTTTAGATTACTGTCAAGAGATTAAAAAAAAAAAAAAACCTCACATGAACCTGACTTACTAGGATCATCTGTTCCATTTTTTTAAAGATTGTATTTATTTATTCATAAGAGACAGAGAGAGAGAGAGAGAGAGGCAGAGAGAGAAGCAGGCTCCCTGCTGAGCAGGAAGCCCGAAGTGGGACTCGATCCCAGGACCCTGGGATCATGAACTGAGCCGAAGGCAGACGCTTAACCACCTGAGCCACCCAGGCGCCCCACCATTCCATTTTATTACCAAAAATTAAAAATAACATATTATTCTTATTTAGTTAAAACAATGCCATCCTGAGTATATTTCTTATATATCAAAAAGGAATGTATGTATACAGAATTTAAACATACCTTCAAAGACATCTGTCATTTTGCAGATATGGGCAAATGTAGCTCCAGTTGCCCAGGTATATACTACATCCATTAAGTGAGGTTTGAATGAGCTTAGGTAAGTTTCCTCATCAATTTCCAGTTTGGCTTCTGCTGAAACTTTTGCAATTCTTTTAGCACATTCCTTTGAAGACAAAAAGATTTACTTAAAATTTCTTACTTACGATCTTCCATGTACTTTTTTTCTTTAGGTTTCTTAGGTTTCCAGAGCCAGAATTCCACAAGGTCCTTTTTTCCTAGGTTCTTATGCCCACAGTTTGGATACTCTGTGCTTCTAAGTAGCTACAGTGTCTTTTCCACTGCTAAGTGATCCAACTGTAACATTTCCCCATTACACTGAATTAAGAAAAATTTATCAAGAGCGTGATTTTCACCCAATTAAACCTTTTTTTAATAAAAAACAGAAACTCTTCATTAAAGTCATTCAAGAGTAGCATTTAATCTTTAAGTATTTCATTAATAGCAACCCCCAAAAACCCCCCAAAGACATCAATAACAAAACAGATTTAGAAAAACACAAATCCTATGGCAAAATAATGCTTTAAAAAATATAAACCTTAATTTTTTTCCCCCACAGTGAGATATTCAGATTCATTCTTTTCTCCTCGGTAATATAAAAGGTCAAAACCATCTAGTCCTACATAAACTTCCCTAGTTCTAGAAATTTAAATTTCTTAGTAATAAGGGATATTAAATTTTCCACTTAAGAGGCTCTTTTTATGAATCACTTCTCCTCTTTTGTAATATCATATAGTTCATCTTTCCCTGTCTTTCTAATGTTAAAAGGTAGATAAAATCAGTTCATCATAAGAAAATCATAAAACACACAAATTCATTACTATAAGCTACTGGGGTTTTAAGGGCCCAGGGATAATTAATTTCTTAGGATAAAACATATTTTAAAACTTTGTTGTAAACTACAATGGAAAAACATACAAAAAATAAAGCTAACTAATCCTAGTCCATCAAGTTGCCATTCTTAATATCAAGGAAAACAATGCAGGCACTGAGTTGTTGATATTGCCTAGTTACATTATGTAGTGTTAAATCTACACGCACAGTAACTCAATACAATTTATTACACTGGTGGGGGAGAATGTTTATTCAAGTAAAAATCCCAAGTGATGTTATCAACATAGCATTAAATGACAAGACTAACACCAAATAACATATTTAATCTTGAAGGAAGTGGTCTCTGTGGAATGATACATACTAGGATTAGACTGTCAAAAATGTTCATTTTACATATACTATTCATAAAACATGCAGTTCAAAATACTCCTACCTGCATTTGACGAAGTGGTCCTGCTAACTGCTCTGTTAATTTGGGCATCTCACTAGACTATGAAAGAAAAGGATGTAAAAACCCAAGTTTAAAATGCTTTCTGCTGTAACAAAACAAAGCCTTCATGATATCCATCAATATCAAATTATAAGATCTTAGTTATTAGCATTTAGAGTTTCTAACGACATTAGCTGGTATAAGCAAAATTACCACTCCTTTCATCCTAAATTATATTATTATTGTATTTCAGAGGAAAATATTACACTCCTAAATTTACAATTTACCAGCTATTTTCTGTGACCACAATGGAATGGAGGGAGAGCAAATATTATCAACACCCATAGTAGTTTACTTACATCAAAATGATTATAAACTGTTTTATCACAGTTTGATTTTAAAATAGTTTTGGCTCCTATTCAACTCTCATTCTGTGGAAACCAAAAATCTGGGATAAAGAACATTAAAAGTAGTGTCCTCAATTTTTATTTTACCCAGGTATTACTAACTGGGCAAATGAACTTGGACAAGTGGCTTGGATTCTGTGTGTTGGTTTCCTACCTTGTCAAAGAGAAAGAAAAGGTCAGATCCTCAAAACCCTATTCTATCGTGATTAGAATAAAAACAGTTATTTGTGAACAAAGTCTGACAAAGGCAGCCTTTCACAAAAACAAAATTATTACAAAAATGGAATATATGTATGTGTGAGACAGGATTTAAATTATAGGTAAATTTTCTTAAAAAGCTATTATAAGTTTAGGTGCAACCGTTATGCCTTTATTTTAAGCATCAGTATTTATAAAGAACTGGTTTTGCTGTGCATGTTTTATGTCTATTATGTAATAAAATAATGACCTAGGTTCTGTATTATTCCTGACCAAATTAAAAAAAAAAAAAAAAAGAAAAACCATGATGAATGATGAAAAAACAAAATGGCCACAATGAACTCAACATCTCCATTTGTGAACTCAAGACTACTTAACATCTTTGATATTGTGTCCATTCATGGTCAACAGTTACTGACCACTTCCTCTCTGGTCAATGTAAGTAGAAGACACTGGTCCTGACAAGAGAAACCTAAGTGGGATTTCACCAATGCTCTCCTACCAAGTGTATGTACAATTTATTCCTTCATCTCTCCTTTTAAGTCTCAATTCAAATTTCACTCTCTTGGTGAGGCCTTTACTAATCACCTTATTTAAAATAGTAACCCTATCCCAGTGTTTTCTATCTGCCTCCCCTGCTTCACTTTCCTCCAAACCTTCATCACCATTTGACATAATCTGTGTGTACTTTACTTCTTTATTGTTTACCTTCATCTACTAGCATATAAATACCAGGAAAGCAAAAATTTCTGTTATTTCAAGTGCCTAGATCTGGGCAGTGCACACAGATTTTAACAAATATTGGTAGTTACTTGATATTTGTATTCTAAAGATTGTATTTCATCTTTAAAATTACTTTTAACGACATAAAAAATGCAGGGACGCAGTTTTAGAAAACACATTTCTAAAAAGAAGTTAGTATATTAAGCAGACTTTTTCATATTTATAACAAGTACCTTACTATGTTTAACCTTTCCATCTGGCTAGAAAACATTCTTCTAAAAGTATCAACAAAATTCCATGTGACTTGTAGTGTAATTTTCCATCTTGCTGTTGAAAGGCACCACCACAAGAATTGATGACACTACATATAACAGTGTGGTTTCACTGAACAAATCTTAATTAACCACATATAGTGACATCTTGCCCACAAATTTCAGAATAATGGTTTGGCGAAGCCCAACTCCTTTGAAGAGGTAACATACTTGGGCGCTCAGAAAACAGAGGATTTTTATAGTGCCACATTAAAAACAACAAAACAACAAAAAAACAACAAATGCAAGAAATTAGCTATAAGACAAAGTATGACACAGGCAGAAGAGCACCAATCCCCAAATCATCTTCAAACTTAGGTCTTTTCAAACAGAATTGGACAAATATTCTTAACAACTACCCCAGAAATTACTGTAATAAAATTCTGAACCTAAGAAAAACAACAGCCAAACAGAGTATTTTGTAAAGTAATGAATTCCTCATCTGCAATTACTTCACAGGTGCAGAGCAGGCATTCTCAGGAGTATAAACTGTTTTGGGATTATTGTCCTCTTTGTTATCACTGCCACTCTAGCTCTAATTCTTTTTTTTTTTTTTTTTAAAGATTTTATTTATTTATTTGACAGAGACAGAGACAGCGAGAGCAGGAACACAAGCAGGGGGAGTGGGAGAGGGAGAAGCAGGCTTCCCGCTGAGCCGGGAGCCCGATGTGGGACTCGATCCCAGGACCCTGGGATCATGACCTGAGCCGAAGGCAGTCGCTTAACCAACTGAGCCACCCAG
>NC_138375.1:104121470-104126215 GCF_054177405.1 Leptonychotes weddellii
TAGCTCTAATTCTAATCAGTAATCAGGGAGCTGAGAGAAAAGGACCTACTTATTTCAACAAGTAATGTATTTGACCTGCTTCATAAAGAAGGAAATAGTTAATAAGTCGATCAATGGCAGAACTGCAAAAACCGTCTGTCTTACACACAATTCATTTGAACGTTAAATTAAGTATACATGGTAAAAGGTCTTCTAAAAATTTAGAAATTAGTATTATTTTTAGAGGGCAAATGTCTTTGTCTTATTCTTATTTTGTCCACTTCATCCACAATGAATAAAGTTCGAAATGTAAAACATGCATTTTACTTTTTAAAGCAAATCATACTGGTTTTGGGAAAAAAGTAAAAGACAGATTAGTGTTTTTGTGGTGGGCCATCCAGCACTTCATTTTTTGATTTTTAAGAGTTGCTGAAAGTGAACAAACCACTCAATGGAAAAATTACTGCAAAACCAAAAATGAGAATCCTATAGCCACTACCTCAAACCTTACCTATGACAACTAAGACTTCAGCCACTCAGAAAATCAGTTGCTTCATAGTTGTTCTCCATTACTGGGAGGAGAGGTATTAATTTAACCTCACTATCCCCCCTTTTATTTTCACTCTTTTGCCTAATTTTATTTTCATTCATTCATCCTTTTCTTTCTAGGACTATCTGACCAGACCAGATCTTCAAACAATGCACTGGGTTACAGAACAAACTTAAGGCTTGGAATATGATTAATGACTATCCAAAAATAAGATCTTATTTCACTCTCCTTTCTGATAATATGTATTATTTAATACTCTCTTACTATATTTGTGTTAGTGTTGATTTCTAATTAACATTGCCCATAATATGTAAATATGGAACATTTTTATAATTTAAAATATCCATAATAATATTAAAATTAAGTTACAGGATGTGTGAATTAATCATTAAGGTATGTTAAATCTATTAACTCACATTCTCTTGAAACACAAAGCAGCTTAGTAGTGCCGTTGCCTGTTCTGCAGAGAGGTCGTTGAAAAGGCCATTAAACATCATCTCAGTTAGAAGGAGCTCATCAGCACTAGATCACCACAAAAAAAAAAGAATAATTTTCAAATGTTGTAATATAAAAATAAAAAATGTATACATAATGCTTAAAATGTAGAAAGTTTTTAAATAAAATCCATTATTTGACCATAAGGAGTGATCAATGAGGAACGACAAAGATTTACTTAAGAAAATGGCAGGTCTGGGGCGCCTGAGTGGCTCAGTCAGTCAAGTGTTTGCCTTCGGCTCAGGTCATGATCCCACTGTCCTGGGATTGAGCCTGGCACCGGGCTCCCTGCTTCGCAGGAAGCCTGCTTCTCCCTCTCCCACTCCCCCTGCTGTGTTCCCTCTCTCACTGTGTCTCTCTGTCAAATAAATAAACAAAATCTTAAAAAAAAAAAAAAAAAAAGAAAAGAATATGGCAGGTCTTCATATTTTCCAATATATCAATAATAAATATAAGATGGTTATTTCATGTAAAAATCCCATTCTAGGAAACACCAAAATGCAAACATTTACTGAAATAAAGAACTCTTTCTTAACTCTCAGTATACCAGGAAAGACAGTCATCACCATTTTTCCTCTTGGTCCAAGGATCCATTTAATTGTTTTTAAGTTGTTTAACAATTTATAACACAAAGGGATAATGAAAAACAATTTCATTAGAAATCTTAATAATTACAATGTAACCATAGGAGACACACATTGCATTCCCAGTGTTGAGAACATATATAACCAAGATGGCCAATGGCCTTTAAATGCAACTAACTGCTGCTCATCAACTGTCATTTGTGAATCTGGACAATATCCACGTAGTAAATACAATTCCAAATTTCAAATACATCTCCAATAGGTACTAGCTTATCATTACTTCTGTTTTTCTCCTGCACTTAGCATTATCAAAGCATACTATTGACTGCAGATTTTAAATCATCTCTTTTAAAGACTCTAGCTGGGTGGCTCAGCTGTTAAGTGTCTGCCTTTGGCTCAGGTCATGATTCCAGGGTCCTGGGATCGAGCCCCGCATCAGGCTCCTTGCTATGCGGGAAGCCTGCTTCTCCCTCTCCCACTGCCCCCTGCTTGTGTTCCCTCTCTCCCTTTGTCTCTGTCAAATAAATAAATAAAATCTTCAAAAAAAAAAAAAAAGACTCTAGCTTATTATTTTTGGTTCCTCTTTTGAATCACCAGAATATATTATTTTTTAAAACTTTCACAAGTTGTAATTTTGTTGAAGAGGAAGGCCATCCTCTTTGCTCTTTAACTGTGCAACATTTTCATATTCAGGTTTATATTATAAAGATTAAAATGATCAATCCAACAGATTTTTTTTATCTCTCCCTCTTAACAATTTCCTTGTATTTACAACTGTCTTTAGTATTTGACCACTTAAAAACTATCAAGGACAATTTAGCAAACAAATCATAAAAGGTAAAAGACTATTGTCACAAATCCTTTTAGTAAAATGGAATGGTCCAAGTTCTTAGCACAAAACATTACATAACTCCTGCTTACTAAACAGAAAGGAAAGTAAAATAAATAAGAATCTTAAAAAAATTTTTTTGTCCTTAGAGATACATTATTCACTCATTGATTCTTCAGTTTGAGAATTTACCTACAGTCTTAAGATTTTGCTATGCGATTAAATTTACCATCATCACTTATGTTCTGATTTGTGTAATAATTGCAAAATATATTTCCTGTTTTCTCTTTGCCATCATGGGTGGAAAACAAAAAAATGTGAATGCTCAACTGTGCTCAATGGAAGCTATAAAAGACTACAAAGATAGTGTTTCTACAATTCTGTAATCAAGGTTCCACAACGTATCTTACATCTATAAAAGGGTTTAATATACCCATTCGGTAATTTTGAGGGCGTTACCTCAATTTAAAAAAAAACAACCAAAAACAAGCAAACCTATTTTTTGACTTCTAAAAAAATAAAGTCATGAACTATCAATCTTTATAAATAGTTCTAACTAATCAAAAATAAAGTAAAAAAACTAAATTTGGGTTCCTGATAGTCAAATGAGAATTAAGTCAAACAAAGAGGACAATACAAGCGCTGCGTATTACTACATACATGCCACTAAGGTGGGTGGCAGACAAGAAACAGTAATCACAGGAGAGTGATCTAACAGGTTATACAGGCAATTATGCAAAAAAAGTTGAGGAGCTTAAAATAAGATTGGAGAAATTCACAGCAAGTTTCATAAGATGGAGGAAAAAATATGTAGGAATTGGGATTTGGGGTAGGAGTGAGGGAAAGGTCATGCTAAGATAAAGAAATAAGTGTGGGATGTGGCTAGAGAGGAAAGGCAACAACACACTAAATTATGGCATTTATTCTAAAAGCAATAGGGAATAACTGAGAGACTTTCACCAAAAGAATGAAATGATAGGCTCTGTGCTTTGGAAAGAACACTGGGAAAGCAGTATAATGGATGGATTATAAAGACTCAAGATAGGAGGCAACAAAAATCAGGGCTTCTGCAGTACTCAAAGCAAGAAATAATGAAGGCACATTAGTGGGCAGAGATAGAGGAAACACTCAGGAAGATGGGAAGAGAGAGAAGAAGGGAGAGGAATCTAGGATGACTCCCAAGTTTCTGTCGTTAGTGGCTGGGTCTTATTCAGCAATAAAGAGACCAGAGGGAGAAGCAAATACTGGGGGAAAAGTAACGTACTTTCATATGTGATACTGTTCTCTCTCTCTCTCTCTAGTCTTATTTTAGAGTAAAATCAATACTATTCTCCCAGGACTAAATCCAGCTGCAGATACCCAAAAGAAATTTTCTATGTTAATTGTTAAATACTATATAATATTACAAAGAAATAATTCCAATAACATTAATTCTGGCTTATGAATTAGTAAACCAGTGCTATGGCTTAGCTTTAGACCTGGGTAAATTATTAACCTATGGTGCCTACAATTCTTTAATTACAAAGTAGGAAAGCAGGTTTAAGGAAAACAAGAAGCTGACATGCCAAATCTAACTTGAACAAATGATGTATTTGGTTCACACAGTGACTAAAAAAATAATTCTCAACTGATTTGTGAACAATTAAAAACCAAGGTATTTCACCTAAAATTCTGGATTTTTGGCTTTTCTAAGTTGAAAAATCTGTTATCACATCGTTCTGTAATAATTGGGGCTGAGTAGTTGCTGCCCCCTTTTGGTGACCAAGAATTGTTCTAGTTTACCACACAATCTCCTCCTGGTCCCGCCAGACATGAGTTCTTAACATCTGAACTAAACAATCAATAAGAATAATATGAATACATCTTCCCCAGAAACATCTGAAACCATACACAAAGGCTGTAATTCTCCAGCCCCATCCATTAGGGCCATGGTGAAAACACAAGAAACTGCTGCAAAACATCTTTTATGGACTCAATGAGTATAATGGTTAACAACTATGGACAAAACAAGAGTATCTTCAGGCTAATGGAAATCACATGGAATCTTGAGCCAGAACCATTCAAGAGGCCCTTCCTGAATTTCTGACCCACAGAAACCACCAGAAAGAATGAAATAACTGCTATGGTTTCAAGTCATTTAGTTTTAAGGTCATTTGCAGTATGTCAGAAGATCACCAAAATAGACAATATCTTTATCCAGTTTTATGCCGTGGCCTATAATATGCTATGCTGTAATTCCCTGTTTCTTAGCCCAAAACTTTAATAATATCTCTTATACAATAGGATAATGGTTATTAGACTAAGTTTA
>NC_138375.1:104126715-104145361 GCF_054177405.1 Leptonychotes weddellii
GAACACAGGGGTCGATCCCATCACCCCAAGACCATGCCCTGAGCCAAAATGAAGAGTCAGGTGCTCAACCAACTGAGCCACCCAGGCACCCTAGAAAGTATTTTATAAGGATACCTTATGTAGGATATTACACAAAAGGAATGATATATCTGTAGTAATTAAATACCAGCAAAAATGTTAAATATATGGAAATATATTAAAGCAGGGAGGATATTCAGGAGTTGTTAAAAGTTTAAGAAGTTGGGGAACACAGCATGGTTCCTGCTTAAATGAGGAGCAAGGAGGCAGGTTTAGAAAAAGGAGTAAGTTGGATAGCCATTAACTAGATAAGGTAATCTGCTGGAGGTTGAAAAAGTCAGTGGTAAATTAGGATAGGCTCTCCCAGACAAGATCTGACAATCATGCTTCCAAAGCAGCATTAGATCCAGCTTTTCAACCTTAGGAAATCAGGGGGTAGCTTAGAGAACAGGAAAGATGAGGGTATAGGAGTCTTATCTCTTGGCTACCAGTATTTCCCCCATGATGTCCTGAAAAGTATTTCTTATATTTGCCTTCTAACTGTATCACAAAACTGCCTAAGCTAGAAATGGCTTTAGCCAAGAGAATAGGTCTTTATTCTACACTTTAAAAGGAAAATGTATTTTTAGGTCATCCTCCAGAATGGATGAGTTTTAAAATTCAATTAATCAGTAAATACTACCTACTTCCCAACTGGCACAAGAATATAGTACAACAGCAAGAAAATAATGAATTCCTAAGATTGAGGCTTGAAGTTCAGAAAAACACTGACAAAAAGAAAATTTTAGGGACTCAGAAGTTGAAATTCAAAGACTCTGGAATTTTGCATATGATTTATTAGGCTTCAACTGAGGATCAGAAATGATAAAGACAATGACTGTGGTCAGTAATGGGTATTTACTGACAGCTATGTACCCCATTTCTAGTGCTTTACATTATTTAATTCTTACAGCAATTGTGTAAGACAGGTAAGTAATACTAAATGTGAATTTTACCAAGATAAAAATCTGAGAGATTACTAAGTAAACTGGTCAAGATCAGAGCTAGTGAGTAATAAAGATGGAATTCAAAACCACTCTGTCAACCTTCAGAATCCAGTCTCTTAATGGTTATTTATATTGCTATGATCAAATGTGTTGTCATAATGCTATGAGGAAACAACTCTCTGCTACCTAGCATAATTTATCAGGTCTTTTAGGAAAAAAAGGTGTTTTCTAAGTTTCCTTGATTGAGGATGTCCATATAAGCAGAGCAGAAGACTGCTAAGTACTCAGAGGCATATAAAACTTACTGGTTAGTAGAAGAGAGCCCACTAGTGAATTTTTTTCCTCAATAATTTTTATTTTTTAATTACTTATTTTTTTTAAAGATTTTATTTATTTATTTGACAGAAAGAGACACAGTGAGAGAGGGAACAGAAGCAGGGGGAGTGGGAGAGGAAGAAGCAGGCTTCCCGCGGAGCAGGGAGCCTGATGCGGGGCTCGATCCCAGGACCCTGGGATCATGACCTGAGCCGAAGGCAGATGCTTAAGCGACTGAGCCATCCAGGCGCCCCCTCAATAATTTTTATTAAAATGTATTTTGGATATATTGAGTTAAACGAAAATATTGAAATCAATTTCACCCATTTCTTTTAAAAAGTGAAAGAATTTACAATTACATACGTGGTTTACATTATATTTCTGTTAAATGATGCTGTTTTAGATCTTTTCCTATACATTTTAAAAGAACAGATATATTCATGTCTGTAAAAGCATGGATACACAGTAATAGGAGCTTTTCTCTCACAGAAGTGAGATCAGCTTCCTTTTTTCCTCCCTAATAAATCATCTGTAAATACATGTGTAATACATTTTGCAAAGACTACATGTAAAATGACCTCATTTTTTTTAAAGGTTTTTTTAAATTAAAGATATTTATTTATTTGAGAGAGAGAGAGAGAGAGAAAGCATGAGTAGGGGGAGGGCCAAGGGGGAGGGAGAAGCAGATTGCCTGCTGAGCAAGGAGCCCAATGCGGAGCCTGATCCCAGAACCCTGGGATCATGACCTGAGCTGAAGGCAGACGTTTAACTGACTGAGCCACCCAGGTGCCCCGACCTCATTTTTTTTTTAATGTCCATGTTGATTTCCATGATATGGATATGTATAAGTCATACATCTAATTCCCTACTGATGAAACACTGAGGTTATTTTTATATTCATTTGCTTTTTCAGACAACGCTACAAGAACATGCTTGTACTACCTCACGCTTTGGAGTCTCAATTCCTAGAAGAGGAAAGCCTGGTCAAAAGGTGTGAGTGACAAAAATGGTAACAGTTGAGGGATCAGATTCTTGAAGCCTTCTTAGGCAAGGCTAAATAAGGGACGTGAAATTTATCCTGAAGTCACTAGGAGGCCATAAAAAGACTTGTTTTTCCCCCCTAAGTTGTTAACTGTAGTTTTCGCTCATTATAAAATATTCTCTAAGCACATTACAGACAATTAGGGAGGGAAAAAAAGAAGGAAAAAAACACTACTATAATCTCATTACCCAAATACCACCACTTCAGGATTTCCTTCTCATCTTTTTGGTGTATGTTTTTATTTGTGCTAAATTGTAATTATAGTCCACATTGATATTAGCATTTAATGCACCTGCACAAGCATTTTTCCATGTACTGCTGAGTTTTCATAGCCAGTTTACTTAGTCAGTCCCTTTGCCAGACACCAAGGCCTTTTGCAATTATGTCTGAGTAGCTCAGATAATGCCACTCTCTGTGGCTTCATAGTGCCTTCTCTGTGGATGCTTTCTAGTCACCATTCAACCAAGCTCAGGAGTCTGTGTTCTTGTGTTGTGAACTGTTCAGGACGACTCTCTGGGGGCAACACAGGAAGTAAATGGAAGCAGGGAGGGAGCTGATGGAATGGTCTTGCTGAGAGATGAACAGGCCAGGATCCCAAGTGAGGATCTTTGTACCAGTTACTAAAGCTTTTTGGGTCTCCATTTCCTCATCTCGAGAAGCACCTTCCTGGTGGACCAGAGCATGGTGCACTGTATGTTCGTTGCCCATGTGGCAAAAGGCCCCCTTATGTTAGTTCACAGAAAGCTAAAAGGGTGCTGTCAAACCGTGAACTAAACATACTACTCTGTTAAGCCAAGAAGTTTCCACTCACAAGCATGTTCAATAAATAGCAGGTATCTACTTTATAAAGAGATCATTTGGGATATGGGAGAGCACAAGTAAGCTAAAATGAAATACCTGACCCTAAGGAGCTTAAAATAATAATCTGTGAAAGGAAGACAAAGGCGGTAAAAGTGGCATGCGATAAAAGCTGAAAAAGCATAATAGCAAGGAGCTGTAAGTTTCAAGGAGAAAATGACATTTCTAGAGCACAAAAGATTCTAGTTGAAGAGAAGTGGATAATGGAAAGGAATGTGTTCACTTCGAAAAGCTTTTCCTAAATTCATTATTCACAATGGCTCTAAGAATGCTTTTCTGGTTAGAGGGTACAGCTAATTACCCTTAAAAGCTAAACTATTACAACTTCATACCACTAGGAAGGCTATAATCAAAAAGACAGTAACAAGTGTTCATGAGAATATGGAGAAATAAGAATTTTCATAAATCGCTGGTAAGAATGCAAAGTGGTATAGCCACTCTGGAAAAAACTTGGCACTTTCTCAAAGGTTAAACACAGACTTACTGTATGACCCAGCAATTCAACCCAATTCCACCCAAGAGAGATGAAAACATATCCAAACAAAAACTTGTACATCAATGTTGGTAGCAGAATTATTCATAATAGCCAAAAAGTAGAAAAACCCCAAATGTCTATCAACTGATAAAGTGTTAAACAAAATGTGGAATATCCATATAGTGGAATATTTTTCAGCCATAAACAAGAATAAAGTACTAATGCATGCTCAACATGGATGGACCTCGAAGACATTATGCTAAGTGGAGAGAACAGGCACAAAAGGCCACATATTGCAGGATTTTTTTTTTATGAAATCTCCAGAATAAGCAAAACCATAGAGGCAGAAAGCAGATTTGTAGTTGCCAGGATCTGGAAGACGGGGGAAATACGAAGTGACTGCTAATTGGTATGAGGTTTCTTTTGGGGGTGATGGAAATGCTCTGGAATTGGACAGTGGTATGGTTGCAGTCATCTGTGAATATGTTACAAACCACTGAATTGTACACTTTAAAAGGGTGAATCTAATGCTACATGAATTATATTACATTAAAAAAACTGTGAAGAAAACCCATCAAATACCAAATTATAATAAAATGATTTTTATCTTATCTTGCTGATACGAATTGATGGGTTTCCTTAAAAGATAGGTAGATATTTCCCTGTTTTAGCTGATGAAACCAATAGGAAAGGAAAATAAAAAAAACACATATTCATTAATTTAGTGACATACATAGAATTTTATGATAAAAAAATAAGTTTCTGCCATACCTGTGCTTTTTTTTCACAAAGCGTATACACAGTTTCCAAATTCGGATCATTGTGAAGTGGATGAGAATACATTCTATGCTCAAAAGCCTCCACTTTCTGGATAACTTTTTTCAGCCCTTGATCTTGAATGCCCATATCATCAATAGGATCTAATAAAGGAACACCATCAGGAAAACGTTTCTGAACTTCCTAAAACAAAAAATTTAAAATTAATGTTTTCATTTTATAGACAAGATTAGTTAAGACTAAATAAATATTTCCTTCTATGTTTTTCTATGCACAAAGACAGAAACATGCCCTTAAAAACACTTAAATTGGAGCACAATTTTTCATTGCGTATGTTTTGAAAATTCCTTCTGAATTGCTGTACTATGATTTATTGATACAGGGATGTGTTAAATTAATAATTCTAGTATTTAGAATTCAATAGTTCTGAATGTGGCACAACTTATTGATAAGCACATTATTATATATTTAGGTTGTTGTAACATCTTACTGTTATAAGTAATCCTGTGTTAAACAACCCAAGTGTAAACCGTTTTCAATTTTCTCATGATTTCCTTGGGGCTGATTCCTAGGGGTGCACTACTGAATGGAAAGACATAAATTTTCTAAAGGGTTCCAGATCCCTGTCAATTTTTTTTTTACATGATTTAACTGTTAAATATAATAAGCATGTGAGTTCAGAGAAAGGACAGCTCACTGTAGGCTGGTATCCCCCTGGGAGACTTTCAGGGTCTTGAATAGGCCTTAAAGGTAAAATACGATTTGGTGAGTTAGGGATTTAAAAAAAAAAAAAAAAAAAGGTTATCCACATAAAGATTCTGTAAAGCTGTCAAGAGAATTCTTCAATTCAGGAAGCCTACCTATGGATCACAGCTTATTCCTACTCTAATGAAAGCATCCTGTTTATCTATCTTTGTTTTCTCAAATTCTAGTATAGAGCCTTTGCCACATAGTAAATACTAATCCAAGTATTTATTGACTAAATAAATGACAAAATTCCTTTTTTCTTCCCCTACTGGAAAATAAAATTCTAGAATGTCATAATCTTTCCTACTGAAAGTAAAACTATTTCATTAATTTATTAACTACACTAAAAACTGGTTAAAAATCCTAGCATGTGATTTTATACATAAAATTTTTAATACAGTCTAGTTATTTTCACTCAACAAATAATAAAGCAAAATATATTTTGCATATAATAGCAGCCATGCTTTCCTCTGTGAAATCTCCTTTGGTAACTCACTTTGTTGGTATATTCACAAGGAGTGGACAATCTACACAAAGATTTGTTATTATTTTTTACTAAAAAGAACTGCCACTGATGGCAGTGTTTATACTTTTGAAAGAAAGCAATACATTTTAAAGCATTTAAGTTGTCTTGCTATAAATCCTATTTATATTCACATAAAATTTATATTTAAATTTATAAAATTAACACATGTACCTGTATTGATTTTAAAACACTCTGTCTATTATCCACTGGTCGAAGGTCTTTAGGAATGTAAAGCCTAACACTGCTGATGGCAGACAAGAGGTGCACCAAAACTGGAACAACCTGCCAAGAAAAAGTTAAAGAACACCACAATTAAAACTGCACATTTTCGGGGCGCCTGGGTGGCTCAGTTGGTGGGGCGACTGCCTTCGGCTCGGGTCGTGGTCCTGGAGTCCCGGGATCGAGTCCCGCATCGGGCTCCCTGCTTGGCAGGGAACCTGCTTCTCCCTCTGACCCTCCTCCATCTCGTGCTCTCTCTCTCTGTCTCATTCTCTCTCTCAAATAAATAAATAAAATCTTTAAAAAAAAAAAAAAACTGCACATTTTCAAACTCTGCCATTTCCTAAATTTAGCGTGAATCCTTAAAATGAAGCTGCATTTACAGTTTGTGACACACTTAATAGTTGATAATAATCACTGTGGAAGCTTGTATCTTATTAGAAGTTATATTCCAAAAGTAAACACTAATTCAACCTCTAAGTAACAGGCAAATAAATGGTACCTAAACATAAGTTATTCCCGCAATAACAGAATTCATTTTCATGTCCTCATTTATTGGCACTTTTTGAATACCTTAAAGTACAAGAGCACTACAAAGGAAGGAAAGACTCCTGGTTTAGTTCTAGATAGCCAAGTAAGTTTCATGTAAGCTCTGGATGAGCCAGAAGGAAGGGTGGATGAAAAGAAGTATTTCAACCAGAGGAAATAGTATACTCCGTAAGACATAATAAAGAATCACCTATCTTCAAACTAACTTTCATGCTTTCTCCTGACAAGAATACCCTTCCCTCACCATCAACCATGACATTTTGCTTCCTTTAAGTATGGTTCCTTTAAATTTAGAGGGCATCTGTACACTGAGAAGTTAACACTTTCAAAGGTCCAAATTCATCTGTCTATTGGTCTCTCATGGTTACCTTTAGTGCGATCACTACTGAAAAAACAACTGTCACTGGCTTGCTGGTAACAAATACATTCCTAGTGTTTTATTGAACAAAATGGTATAGCAGCTGAGCAGTTTCTAGAGTCACGGCTGCCCGGGTTTGATTTCAGTCTTCTGCTAGTTTTGTGACTTTGAGGAAGTCTCCTCATCTTTTTAATTCATTCTCCCCATTTTAAAAATGGAGATAAAATTATATCTATCTTATTAAACTGTTTTGAGAATTAAATGAAACAATGCATGTAAAATACTTTAAAATAGTGCCTTAACACCTTCAAAAAATGTTCTTGTGTATAATAGCAAATGTAAGTGTCAACAGATCTGTATATACCAAAACTAAAATATTAACACAGATCATACTCAATAACCAAAGAGAAAAGGTATTTGTTAAGTGTTAAGAAATGAAAAAGAGGAATGAAAAAATAGAGAAAGCCATTTAAAGGAGACAATTACAACTTTGAAAATGACCAAAAAAGTAATACAACAAACTATCCATTTTATTTTCTCAATTGTTAATACCTTGCCATATGTGCGTTTTTCTCTTTCCAGATAAGATTTTGGGGTTTTTGGAGGGAGTGTTTTTCTTTCTTTCTGCCTTCCTTGTTCCTCCTCTCATTTTAACCATTTGAAATTAACATGCCGATAACATGTCACTTTACCTTACCAGCAAATACATCAACATGTATCTTCTAAGAACAAGCACATTCTCCTGCACAACCACATTATATCATAAAAATTTAACAATGATACATTATCATCTACTATACAGTTCATATTCAAATTTCCCCGACTGGTTCCCTAATGTCCTTTATAGCTACTACTAGCGCCACTACCACTTTCAGATCTAGGATCCAGCCAAGGGTCGTTTATTGCATTTAGCAGTCAGGTCTCTTTAACCTTTTTAAATCCAGAATACTTTTGTTTTTATGGGATTGACATTTTCATATAATTTCAAAGTTAAAAGTTATTAGAACAAAGAGCTCCGGGATACCTTTATTCAGATTCACCAATTATTTACATTTGCCCCATGTGCTTTTAACATTCTCTCTCCACACATACAAACCACATCCACAGTACAAGTATTAAAAGAGGGAAATTTAATGTTGATACAATGATATTATCTACAGTCCGTATTAAAATTTCACCTACTTCTCCAATGTCTTATACCACCCTCCTTCTCTCCCACCACTCCATGCATCCAAAGCAGGATGATGAATTAAATTTAGTTGTCCTAATTTTTTTTAAAAGATTTTATTTATTTATTTGACAGAGAGAGACACAGCGAGAGGGAACACAAGCAGGGGGACTGGGAGAGGGAGAAGCAGGCTTCCCGCTGAGCAGGGAGCCCGATGCGGGGCTCGATCCCAGGACCCTGGGACCATGACCTGAGCCCAAGGCAGACGCTTAACTACTGAGCCACCCAGGTGCCCCTAGTTGTCATAAATCTTTATTCTACTTTAATCTGGGACAGTTCCTCAGTTTTTCTGTGCTGCTCAGGATACTGATGTTTTTGAATTAGTTAGTTATTTTGTAGAATGCCTCTGAATTTGAGTTTGTCTCGTTATAAGGAATCATCGGATTCAAGGATGCATTTTTGGCAGAGACGATGTTTTTTTGTTCTTCCCGTCCATTGATCAACATTACTGGTGATACTAACTCTTATCACTCAATTCAGGTGGTTATTGCTAGCATTCTCTACTGTAAACTTACTACTTCCCCCTTTACAATTAATAAGAAACTTATGCGGAGATTCATACTTTGTAAATATCCCATTCCTCACTAAACTTTCAACTCACAAGTTTTAGCATCCATGGATTATTCTTGCCTGAGTCCATCTGTGGTAGCTGCCTAACGGTGACTTTTCTAACATATTCATTCTTTTTGTATTTTATCTATCTATCTATCTATCTATCTATCTATCTATCTACTTACCTATCTACCTACTTACCTAAGTATGGATTTGTGCATGCTTACTTTGATTTGATTATAATCCTTTAATATAACTTCTATTCTGAAACTGTCAAATTCGTTTTTAAATAAGACATCATGAGGGCTAAACTGACTTTTGAACCACCAGTTTGTGACCCATGCAAATCCTAGATGCACTGTTTGAATGGAAAGAGAATACTGAAGTGAATGTACATAATCCAAAATGGCAGAAAAACTCAAAATCATTCACCTGGCTTTAGACAGGAAGTATATGCTTTGTGTACTTGAAGTTGAATTCATTTAGCACAAGTATTTGAGAATTTCTTTGAAAACAAAATAAACACCATATAGTGAAGACTTGATTCAGAAGCAAGACAGAAACTGATCAATTTCTAATGCTGTTTCCCATAATAAACACTATCCAAAAATGGTCAACTCTCACATTAATGGCAAGAAAGACACTACAAAAGTCCTCCAACAAATGTCTCCTTAAGTACAAGGAAAGGAAGATTCTACGACTCAAGTTTTGTAAATAAGAAGTTAAATGCTTAAAAACCAACTGAATAGTTCTCATAGAATGGTAAATCTCTACATACAGAGATCTAAAAACATAATATTTGCATAATGTTCATGCAACTTTCTAACCCTAATAACCTTATAAAGTAACTTACAATTCAGGCTCATCATGACACAAGATTGGTTTATATACATCCAAATAATCATGTGGGTAATTACTACAAACTTGTTAGAATACCAATTAACAGGAATAGACCTTTCAAATCTTTTCAAGTTTGCCATAAATCAATTTCCCCTTTTAAAATAAGCAAATGATAAGGTAGATAGGTAATAGGAGAAGTCAGTAAGTTTAAGTGAATACATTCTAAATAAGTTTCAGGCAATGTCATTTCTTCAAATCAAGGCTATTAACTAAAATATGATTTTTGAACTTTTCATCCAGAAAAGACATTTTCTGGACCAACTACATTTTAATCATATGCAGGCAAAGTTATTTGAGCTGATGTGTTTTATTAAATCTTAGATTTTTAAAACCTAAATGTGTGTCTTGATCTAATTTTCTTTCCAGAACTCTGGAAATTAACCAAAAACTTGCAGCAATCTCAGAAGCATTTAAAAAGCTAAATTTGGTATCAGACACACTCCAAGTTAAAGGAAAGAAAAGGACTATGGAAATCCCACTTCCTCCTCATATCTCATGCAAAGGAAGTCTGGTTCAAATCTACCCAGGCTACATAATAACTGCAGTTGAGAGATGAAATTTCCTTATAAATTGTCTGTGGAATGATATCCCTGTGTCCAGGATTCCTATTCAAGATATTAATTTATAAAAGCGAACAATACATACCTATTCATCTCTTAAGATATAGATAGTCCTTCTCTTTGTTGTATCTTTATCATTCAACCACAAATAACAGAACTTAAAGAGTTCTTTTTAAAAAAGGGACATTTCGAGGTGCCAGGGTGGCTGAGTTTGTTGGGTGTCTGACTCTTGGTTTTGGCTCAGGTCATGATCTCAGGGTCCTGAGATCAAGCACCGTGGCGGGCTCCACACTCAGCAGGGAGTCTGCTTGAGATTCTCCTTCCCTCTGCCCCTCCCCCCAATTTTTTTTTTCTCTCTCTCTCAAATAAATACATGAATCTTTAAAAAACAAAAACAAAAAAAAAGGGATGTTTCATGCTCTGTGCATGTTGCTTCCATTGTTGGGAACACAATTCTTGTCTGAAAATATTTCTACAAGTCAGGTGAATTTCTCAATACTTCTTTTATAAAACCTTTACTGATCTCCCCCCCTCAAACACACTCTACCCCAGTTAGAGGATGCATTTTTGATATTCCCCAACTGGAGCACAAACTATTCCCCCCATTAAGCTGTAAACCCCTTGAAACCAGAGATGATATGATATATATACTTCATGCTAACACACCTCCCTTAATTCCCTGAAATAAGCTAAATAAAAAATGTTAAACATCAATTATACCTCAATTTAAAAAATGCTACAGAAGACACAGTTTGTGTAGGATCCAGTGACGTCTACACTGCAGAGGCTATTAAACTGAGACAAATCTGATTATTAAGTACTACAAAGCTTCTTAGTATCTTTAAGTAAAATGGGCACAGCTGCTAGGCTTAATAAAATCTGGGCCTAAAAGCGAGACAGACAACAAACAGGTTTTCCTTAAAATGCTAACTCTAATGAATTAGTCATTAGATAATTTTCTTGGAAGAATCTAAGAGTTCACTGTGAAAGAATGCCACGACCTATCATCAATGTCTGCCATGAGAAAAAGAATGTTGGCATGTGTGCCACATATCTGCCATTCCAAGTTGCAATAACTTCAAAGGTCCCTTTGAGTACAATGACTATCTGTTAAATTGTGGGAGTTTTACTCTCATTTACAGTTAAGCAGTCAATTGTAAAATAAATATTACAGAAACAAATCATACAAGTTTCAATGGTGCTGGAATTCTACAGAACATATTTTAAGATTGAGGAATAGAAACCAAACGCTAGCTGGGATTCAGAAGTAAATAATTATACTTTTAATTATTATTTTAAAACATCTAATAATGAACAGTCTCCTTAAATACTGCTAATTCTGAATTTCACTGTCATCTGAACTAATCCAAAGCAGCAGCCTCTGATTCTGCAGTGGCAGATTTTAATTTTGATAAATCAAAGGTTATTATGACATACTGCATCACAATGACGTTTCCTAAAAAATCTAGGAATATACCACATACTTAAAACAATGTTTTAAAATAACAAAATTCCAGTATATCAGCTTTCAAATACTTATGTGGCATCTCAATAGTGAGATTTTTACCTATAATTATTTTGTCTTAATTATTTAAAAAAACGGGGGGGGGTTGTTCAAGAATACAGGTGTCTCATGTAGCAAACTGAATGTTTTGCATTTAATTGAAAGCATAGGTAAATTGAGGAGCTTGGGAAGATGGCAGAGTAAGAGGATCCTGAGCTCATCTCCTCCCATGGACACATCAGGACTATAACTACATACAGAGCAAATCACTCTGAAAAGGGCCCGAAGACCAGCATAAAAGCTTTTCCACAATAAAGATATAGAGAAAAGGCCAACTGAGAAGGGTAGAAGGGCATTGAGAAACATGACTGGGAACCGAACCCCTCAGCAGGGTGACCCCCAAACAGGAGTGTTATCTCAGGCACAGAGTTCCACTGTGAGGAGTCAAAGGATCAAATCCCACATCAGGCACCCCCGCCCTGGGGGCGTGCATCAGGAAGACAAGCCCCCTTATAATGTCTGGCTTTGAAAAACAGGGAAACTTAACTCCAGGAGAATTGGAGGGCTACAGGAACCTTAGAGTTCACTCCTAAAGTGCCAGTGTACTATATCATTCAGGCTGGAACCCAGAAGAGAGGCAGCAGTTTGAAAAGTGTATGAGTTATAAGTGAAGATTTACTGACTAATTTTAGGGTATGTGCCAGAAGGGCTGGAAGTGCAAGAACCTTCTCCAGGTACAAAGTGCCATTTTTCTTTCCCTCCTGTAGCCTACCTGACCTGATGCTTATGGAAGCCAGTTCTGACACTCTCCACTTACCCGGCTAGCACTGCTCAACCTGCTCTGGTGTTCCCCTGTGGATGTGCCCCATCCAACCCACTTGCCCTGGCAGAAGCCCCTCCAAAGTGGCTCATGCCACACCATTCCACCAGGCAGCCTCAGTTATGACCTGCCAACACAACTACTCAGCAGCAGTGGCTGAACTGGCACCCCGCCCACCAGTATGACAACTGGGCCTCTGAGCGAGCTGGTCTGGGGCCCGGTCCTGACCACCAGCTCTCCTGCAGCAGTCAGGGCTTAGCTACAACAGAAGGGTAAACAGGACACCTAGGGGACACCCATGGACACCTGATTCTGGCGACCGGGGGTACTGTGCTATAGGGCACCACAAAATGTCTTCTATACAAGGCCACTATATTTAACATCAGGAGACACAGCTGACCTACCTAATAAACAGGAATAGAGTCAAACAAAATGAGAGACAGAGAAGTATGCTCCAAACGAAAGAAGAAGACAAAACATAAGGAAAAGAACCAAACAAAATGGAGATAAGCAATCTACTTGATAAAGAATTATCTAAAGTAATGGTCATAAAGATGTTCACTGGACTTAAGAGTAGGATGGATAAACTAAGGGGCGCCTGGCTGGCTTAGCAGTTAAGAGTGTGTGACTCTTGATCTTGGGGTTGTAGGTTCAAGCCCCACTTTGGATGTAGAGATTACTTAAAAACAAAAGTATTAAAAAAGAAAAAAAGTACAGTGGACAAACTCTGAGAATTTCAACGAAGAGACAGAAAATATAAAATGAACCAATCAGAGCTGAAGAATACAATAACTGAAATGAAAAATACACAACATCAGGTTAGAGAATGCAGAAGAATGGATCAGTGAGCTGGCAGACAGGGTAGTGGAAACACCCAAGATGAAGAGGGGGGAAAAAAAAACCTTGAAAAATGACATTAAGTTATGGGACTTCTGGGACAAGATTAAGTGTACTAACATTCACATTATACTGTTCCCAGAGGAGACAAGAGAGAGAAAGCAGCAGAAAACTTATTTGAAGAAATAATAGCTGAAAACGTCCCTAACCTGGGAGAGGAAACAGACATCAGGGTTTAGGAACTACAGAAAGCCACAAACAAGATGACCTCAAGGAGGTCCACGCTAAGACAGACAAAAACTAAAATATCAAAATAATTAAGGATAAAAAAGAGAATTTTAGAAGTGGCCTTGTGTAGAAGACAAAAGCAACTAGCAACATACAAGAGAAACCCCATAAGGCTATCAGATTATTTTTCAGCAGAAACTTTGTAGGCTAGAAGAAAGTGGCATGAAAGGAAAAAAACCAACAATCAAGAATACTACTTCCAGGAAGACCATGATTCAGAATTGAAGGAGAGATAAAGAGTTTCCCAAACAAACAACCCCTCACAACCCTGAGTTCAAGACCTAAGCTGAGACCAAGAGTCAAACACTTAACCAACTTGAGCCAACCAGTCGTCCCAACAATTGTAAATTTATATGCATCCAACACAGGGGCACTTACATATATAAAACAAGTATTAAGGGACACAACGGGAGAAAGTGACAGTAATACAATAATAGTAGGAAATTTTAACATTTACATCAATAGATAGATCATCTAGAGAGAAAACCAATCAGGAAACAGTTGCTTTGAAAAACACATTAGACGAGGTAGACTAAACAGATATATACAAAATGTTCCATTCAAAAATAGCAGAATAACACATAATTTTCAAGTGCACATGGGATATTTTCCAGGACAGATCATATTAGGCCACAAAACAAGTCTCAATAAATTTAAAAAGGCAGAAATCATAGCAAGCATCTTTTCCAACCACAGTAGTATTAAACTAAAATTACAAAGAAAAAACATAAATACAAGGAGACCAAACAACATGTTACAAAACAATTGAGTCAACAAAGAAATCAAAGAGAAAAAAAAATACCTTGAGACAAATCAATATGGAAACACAAAAATTCAAAATCTTTGGGATGCAGCTAAAGCAGTACTTAGAGAGGTAAGTTTATAGTGGGATACAGGCCTATCTCGAGAAACAAGAAAAATATCAAACAATCTAACCTTACACCTAAAGGAACTAGAAAAATAACAGGGACACCTGGGTGGCTTAGTCAGTTGAGCGGCTGCCTTTGGCTCGGGTCATGATCCGAGGGTCCTGGGATCAAGCCCCGCATTGGGCTCCCTGCTCAGCAAGAGCCTGCTTCTCCCTTCTCCCTCTGCCTGCCGCTGTGCCTACTTGTGCTCGCTCTCTGTCAAATAAATTAAAATCTTAAAAAAAAAGAACAAAACCCAAAGTTAGTAGGAAAAAAATAAAGATCAGAGTGGAAATAAGTGAAATAGAGTCTTTAAAAAACAATAGAGAGGAGCAATAAAACTAAGAGCTGGTTCTTTGAAAATATAAACAAAATCGATAAACTTTTAGCCAGACTCATCAAGAACAGAGAGAGATGACTCAAATAAATGAAGTCAGAAATAAGACAGAAGTTACAACCAACACCAAAAAATAACAGTAAGAGAGTAGTCCAAAAAATTATATGCCAACAATTGGACAATATATAAGAAACAGATAAACTAGAAACATACAATCTTCCAAGAGTGAATCAAGAAGAAATAGAAAATGTGAACAGACCAATTACTAGTACTGAAATTGAACTGATAATCAAAAAACTCCAAACAAACGAAAGTCTAAGACTAAATGGCTTCACAGGTACATTATACCAAACATTTAAATGAGAGTTAATATCTATTCTTTGTCAAATTATTTAAAAAAAATTGAAGAAGGAATGCTTCCAAATTCATTCTATGAGGCCAGCATAATCAAAATTCTTAAAACACACGGAGACACTACTAAAAAAGAAAATTACAAGCCTGTGTCTGTGATGAACACTGATGTAGAAATCCACAACAAAGTATTAGCAACTGACTTCAACAATACACTGAAAGTATCATTCACCATATCAAGTGGGATTTGTTCCAGGGATGTAAGGATGGTTCAATATCCATAAATCAATCAACATGATACACTACATTTACAAAAGGAAGGATAAAAATCATATCATTTCCACAGATGAAAAAAAGCACATAACAAAGTACAATAGAATCTGTTCATGATGATAATGCTCAACAAAACAGGATAGAGGGAACATACTTCAACATAATACATATAACAAACCCAAGCTAATACCATTCTCAATGGTAAAAAGCTGAAAAGTTTTCCAAGATGAGGAAGAAGGCAAACATGACTATTCTTGCCATTTTTATTCAAAATAGTATTGGAAATCCTAGCCACAGCAATCAGACATAAAAAAGAAATAAAAGGCATCCAAATTGGTAAGAAGTAAAACTGTCACCATTTGCAAATGACACAGTATTATATATAGAAAGCCGTAAGACTCTACCAAAAATTGTTAGAATAAATTTACTGAAGTTGCAGCAGGATCAGTAGTATCTGTTACACTTCTCTACATTGATAACTATAAAAAAGGGACATTAAGAAAACAATCCCATTTACAACTGCATCAAAAAGAATAAAACAGGGCGCCTGGGTGGCTCAGTTGGTTAAGCGACTGCCTTCGGCTCAGGTCATGATCCCGGAGTCCCGGGATCAAGTCCCGCATCGGGCTCCCTGCTCAGCAGGGAGCCTGCTTCTCCCTCTGACTCTCCCCACTCTCATGTGCTCTCTGTCTCTCTCATTCTCTCTGTCTCAAATAAATAAATAAAATCTTTAAAAAAAAAAAAAAAAAAAGAATAAAACATCTAGGAGTAAAGTTAACCAAAAAGGCGAAAAGTCCTGTACTCTGAAGACTGTAATACAATGATGAAAGAAACTGAAGATGACACAAAGAAAGGATAGATATACTATACTCAAGGACTAAAAGAATACTGTTCAAATGTCTATACCACTCGGGGCGTCTGGGTGGCTCAGTTGGTTAAATGTCTACCTTCGGCTCAGATCATGATCCTAGGGTCCTGGGATGGAGCACCGTGTGGGCTCTGCTGCTCCCTCTCCCTCTGCCCCTCCCCCTGCTCATGCTCTCTCTCTCAAATAAATAATATCTTAAAAAAAAGTCTATACCACTCAAAACAATCTACAGATTTATTGCAATCCTTATCAAAATACAAACAGTATTTTTCAAAGAACTAAAATACATAATCCTAAAATTTATGTTGAATCACAAAGATCTTGATGCAGAATCATCAAGCCAAATAGCCAAAGCAATCTTCAGAAAGAAGAAAAAAGCTGGAGTTCAACACAATTGCAGATTTCAAACTATACTACAAAGTAATAATAATCAAAAGTTATGGTACTGGCACAAAAGCAGATCAATGGAACAGAACAGACAGTCCAGAAATAAACCCACCATTATATGATCAATTAACCTAAGAAAAATCAGGTAATAAGAATGTACAATGTGGAAAAGAGTCTGAGCGACAAATGGTGCTGAGAAAAGTGGACAGTCACATGCAAAAGAATTAAACTGGACTACTTTCCTAAACCATATAAAAATAAAAAACACCTCAAAATGGATTAAAGACCTAAATATAAGACCTGAAACTCCTAAAAGAAGGAGCATTTGGGCGGCTCAGTTGGTTAAGCGTCTGACTCCTGGTTTCAGCTCAGTTCATGAGATGGAGCTCCATGTCGGGCTTCCTGCTGGGCACAGAGCCTGATTAAGATTCTCTCTCCCTTTCTGTCCCTCCCCCACCCCCACTCACATTCTATTAAAAACAAAAACAAAAACAATTTAAAAAAAACCTCCTAAAAAGAAAATAGGTAGTGTTGCATTAGCAATACTTTTTTTGAATCAGGCTCCTCAGGCAAAGGCAACAAAAACAAAAATAAACAAAAGGGTCTACATCAAACTATAAAACTTTTGCACAGCAAAGGAAACCATCCACAAAATGAAAAGGCAACCTACTTGATGGGAGAAGATATCTACAAATGATATATCTAGTAAGAGGCTTAAAAAAAAAAAAAAAAGAACTCGTAAAACTAAACACACACACAAAATATGACTAAAAAATAGGCAGAGAACCTGAACAGACAGGCTTCCAAAGAAGGCATTCAAATAGCTGACACACACATGAAAAGATGCTCAGTATCGGGGAAGGAGGAAGATGGCGGAGGAGTAGGAGACCTGGATTTCATCTGGTCCTGGGAATTCAGCTGGATAGGGATCAAACCATTCTGAATATCTACGAACTCAACAGGAGATCGAAGAAAAGAATAGCAACAACTCTCTGAACAGAAAAGCAACCACTTTCTGGAAGGTAGGACATGCGGAGAAGTGAATCCGAGGCAATATCTGGGAAGACAGACGGCGGGGGAGGGGGTCCCTCACAGTCGGTACTGCCTCTTATTCTTTTTGTTGAGGTGATTTTTTCCATCTTGTCATTTTGTCCAGAGGAGAATAGATGAATGAGAGAACAAAATAAAAACAAGATAAAAAGATAAAAAGCTTTTGCACAGCTAAAGAAACAGTCAAAAAAACCGGAAGACAACCGACAGAATGGGAGAAGATATTTGCAAATTACATACCAGATAAAGGGCTAGTATCCAAAATCTATAAACAACTTATGAAACTCAACACCCAAAGAACAAATGATCTAATCAAGAAATGGGCAGAAGACATGAACAGACATTTTTCCAAAGAAGACACCCAAATGGCCAATAGACACATGAAAAAGTGCTCAACATCGCTTGGCACCAGGGAAATCCAAATCAAAACCTCAATGAGATATCACCTCACACCAGTCAGAATGGCTAAAATTAACAAGTCAGGAAATGACAGATGTTGGCGGGGATGCAGAGAAAGGGGAACCCTCCTACACTGTTGGTGGGAATGCAAGCTGGTGCAGCCACTCTGGAAAACAATATGGAGGTTCCTCAAAAAGCTGAAAACAGAGCTACCATACGATCCAGCAATAGCACTACTGAGTATTTACCCCAAGGATACAAATGTAGGGATCCAAAGGGGTACGTGCACCCCGATGTTTATAGCAGCAATGTCCACAGTAGCCAAACTGTGGAAAGAGCCAAGATGTCCATCGACAGATGAATGGATAAAGAAGAGGTGGTATATAAATACAATGGAATATTATGCAGCCATCAAAAGGAATGAAGTCTTGTCATTTGTAACGATGTGGATGGAACTGGAGGGTATTATGCTGAGTGAAATAAGTCAATCAGAGAAAGACATGTATCATATGAC
>NC_138375.1:104145861-104169410 GCF_054177405.1 Leptonychotes weddellii
CATCAAAAACTAATGATGTAATGTATGGTGATTAACATAATAAAAAAAATCATATTTGAAGAAAAAAAAAGATGCTCAGTGTCACTAAACGTCAGGAAAATGCAAATCAAAACCACAATGAAGTATCACTACCCACCTCTAAGAATGCCTAGTATCACAAAGATCAGAAGTAAGTGTTGGTAAGGATGTGGAGAAAAGGGAACCCTCATGCGCTGTTGTTAAGAATGTAAATGGGTACAGCCACTGTGGAAAACAATGTGGCAGCTCCTCAAAAATTAGCAATAGAAATATTATATGATCCAATAATTCCACTTCTGGGTATCAACACTAAAAAAATGAATACACTAATTTGAAAAGATATATGCACCCTGTATTTATCGTAGCATTATATACAACAGCCAAGATATAAAAGCAATCTGTCCATTAATAGATGAATGGATAAAGAACAGAATATGTGTTACACACACACACACACACACAGTAATATTACTCAGACATAAAAAAGAATGAAATCTTGTCATGTGCAACAATATGGATGGATGCAAATCTTGTCATGTGCATGCAACATGGTTATTATGTTAAAAGCAAGAGAGGGAACACAAGCAGGGGGAGTGGGAGAGGGAGAAGCAGGCTTCCTGCAGAGCGGGGAGCCCAATGTGGGGCTCAATCCCAGGACCCTACGATCATGACCTGAGCAGAAGGCAGACGCTTAACGACTGAGCCACCCAGGTGCCCCTTTTTGAGCATTTCTAGTATATATAAATGCTGGTCGCTGTGTTGCACCCCTCAGATTAATATAATATTATATGTCAACTACGCTTCAACTAAAATTCTGTTAAAAGCACATGTAAATTAAATGGTTGCAACTTAGGAAACTTATGCAGGGTTTTTAATTATCAAATTACTGCTTCAGTATTTCATATGAATGTAATAAACAGCATGGATGATGTAAAACTGCAAAGTTATTTCATCACAAAAATGGTAAAACATCACTATAGTTCAAGTAAAATTCAACTTCATGTGAAAATTTATATTATTAAATTCTCTTTATCTTTCACTTCATTATTTACCTGACCACAATCTGATAATAGAAACAGAGCTTTAATCTCATTAATCACCCTTCTGGTATTTTAGATGGCTTTAACATACCTTTAAAAGCCTTGAAATCTTCCCACTTAGAAATCAAGATAGTATGTTCATTATAATCATACTCAGGAAATCTAATGATTATAAATAATTCAAAAAATATTTGAAATCTGAAGATGAAAAATAAAGTGCAAACCTGCATCTCTCCTTTCTCATCAGGTTTAGCTGGTTTTGCAGCCTCAGTAGCTGAATTTTTCAGACTTTCTTTGCTACAGCGCAGGAGTACTTCAACTACATATAAAGGATCCAGTTCACCAGAATTAGGCTAGAAGAAAATAAGATAAAAGAAGCTCATTATTAAATACTGGCCCACAAATTTTAAGTTCCATTGGTACAGGGACTATGTTCTCAGCATTTAGCATTATGAATGGCACATACTGCACAGTAAATGTTTATTTCATGAAATGAAGGCTGTCCTTCATGCTTCAACATGCTCCATTGGATGAGAAAACATAGAAATTACTTGATACTTATGAATTCAGATGAGATTGTGTGTGTGTGTGTGTTCAGGGTGGTATGGCTGTAGACTTGATACTTATGAATTTAAATAGTATGAGCTGTCCTCCCTCTGCCCATTTCCCTGCTCACACTCTCTCTAAATCTTAAAAAAAAATAGTATGAGTCATTAATTGACATAAAATGCCATTTTAAGTTTCCAATGATTAGTTTATAATTTTAATATTATAATAGAATTAGAAAAAGAAACCATAAGAAATCAAGTTTCAGAAAATGAAACTGTATCTTCAAATTATCCTAATTAAACAACATGAAAATTATACTGAACGTAGATTATTGCCTAGTACACTGGCACCTCTATAATATGGTTTTATATAATTTTATTTAAAAACTTTTGTCTTTTATATTCTCTAATAAAAATATGATTCTCAAGATCCAAGGATTAATTACATCTGTAATTTATGATAATTTGCTTAACAGCAGTATCTTTCAAATAGCAAAAAGATATTTTTCTTTGGTCTTTTTAATTCAATTATTTGAGTGATCCTTTTGCATAAAATAGATAAAAGGAAAGTTATTTTGATTGAGGAGCGAACACGTCAAAGAATTAACTGCTTGGTATCCCCTAGGCACAGTTACTGTTCAAAACTGAAAAACTTTCAAGAAATGACAAACTCATACCTACGATCTATTTCTGCACTAAACTACCAATCGCTTAACAAATACGTTTCCAAAAACAAACCAAAAATACAACCATAATTATCTTAAATTATTGAATTCAAATTTCTGAATACATAAGCTCCATTCCTCAAAACCCAGTGTTTTTCTCCACATACTTTTTTTTCCCCCAAATATGGTTATTTTAAAATAAGTTTCATCAAAACATTCTTCATTTTGGTATAGACACAAACCAAAGCTGAATAGTATTTTCAATTAAGTCTGTAGCTGCAAAGATTATGTATTTATGTAAAGCTTAGTCAATATAAAATGATTTTATAAAACAATGAGCTAAGAAGTTATGACCCAACTGTTAATCTTCCAGGAGACAAAAGACTGTAAGGAGAATCAATGACTGTTATCTTTGCTTCCGGAGGGGAAAAATCCCTCTGTGTAAGATACGAATGAATTAACTCCAAAGTGTTAGGTGACGAGTATTTAAACAAAAATAATCTACGATTTATGAACAATCTGTAATGTATCTAGATAATCTAAAACTGTCTTGTTGGGTTTAGTTCCAATTCTATAGATTTTATTTTTAAATTTAATATTCTTCCTCTGTAAGCTAAAACAATCAAAGAAGTGACCATTGGAACTCAAGTATATCTATGTAAAGCTACCAAAATCACTCACATTACAGAGATATCCTTAAGTGTTACTATGGGAGCACACTTCAAAGACTCTGTATTGGGGCATTACGTGGAAATTTGCTGTTAAAAATATTTCTTAAAGATTATAAAATAATTCGGGGCGCCCACGTGGCTCAGTTGATTAAACATCTGACTTGATTTTGGCTCAAGTCATGATTTCAGAGTTAGGCTCTGTGCTGAGCATGAGGCCTGCTTAAGACTCTCTCTCCCTCTCCTTTTGTCCCTCCCCCTGCTTGCATGCTTTCTATCAAAAAGAAAAAAAAAAAAGATTGTAAAATCGTTCTCACTGAACTACTTCTAAGCTCTACACTGTGGTAAAGGTGGATCAACAATGTCATCCTTCACATAGGAAAACAGTGACTAAATATTCTAGTTGGCTTAATGATTGTCTTAGTATAAATTCTTTTAATTTTTACACCTATGTCCTTATTTTTAACTTCCTAAACATATAATTGAACTTTCTTTTTCTTAACTTTTCATTCCTTTTAAAATGTGGCCAATTCCATACTATAAGTGGAAAATATCAGATTAAAATATAATTTTGATGAAAATTTCAAGTTTGTATAATGTAAAGAAACAATATAAAATAAATATTGACAATCACATTTTTATCTCTTTAAAATGCTTCAAATATCTTCTTCCTTAGTGTGTATTTTTCCTGTCTCTACACCAAACCCTATTAACCACAAAAATCTCTGTATTAGTATTCTGGCCTAGATTACAAAATCAATAAAAAAAGTATTTCATGTTTTTAGTGAACAAATGTAAGCAACTCAGTGGAGAAATCAGTTTCACCACCAATTTAAGCAGAAAAAAAAAGTGAAATGTGTTCTTCTCTATTCCCCATTTCATTATTTGCCTAAAAGAATTCTCATCAGCTGGCACTACTTTTATACATGGATTAAGGACCAAGAGAGGTAAATCACTTAAAAACTTGTTCACTATGTATGTGTGTGCAAATGTAATTATAATTATGTTAGGTATAATTTTTCTCCCTTAAAAATATAAAACCTGAGATCAATTACCAGCATGACAGCATGAGTAGCGCATCACATACCCAGCTCCCTAGCAAACTTGAGAAAGTTCTAAAAAACCAACCATGTGGGGCGCCTGGGTGGCTCAGTCGTTAAGCATCTGCCTTCGGCTCAGGTCATGATCCCAGGGTCCTGGGATCGAGCCCCGCATCGGGCTCCCTGCTCCGCGGGAAGCCTGCTTCTCCCTCTCCCACTCCCCTTGCTTGTGTTCCCTCTCTCGCTGTGTCTCTCTCTCAAATAAAGAAATAAAATCTTTAAAAAAATAAAAAATAAAAAAAAAATAATAAAAAACCAACCATGTAAAGTCTCTGGAAATGGTTCTAAGGGCACATAGCAAGTGAAGAAACATCTATTCGAGAAAGTCCACAAAATTCATTAGGAACAACATAAGTCTGATATCTAAACCAAGATCACTCCCACCTCATTTCTCCTAGCTCAGCAAGACAAAAGGTGCAGACTAGTGAAGCAAAAACACAGTAGGGCTCCCTCTCCCTGCAGCTCTTAGTTGGAGGGCAATCTTTCCAGAAGGCATAGGATGGCAGCATTTCTTATCCTGCTCCCACACACTAATGAGCAAAAGTTCTGGGCAAGTGAGGCTGAGTGGTGGGGACACCCTTCTTCTGCCTAGCCATCAATGGTTGGCCAGAGACTCTATCTTAGGTGTGGTACTGCTAAGAATACTGGGGCCTCAACTGCCCTTGTTTACCCTGCCTTTAAGGCATTGCTGTCATGCTGGGAGAGGCGAGCTATAAAGACCTGATGCTTAGGGCACCTGGGTCTCTCAGTTGGTTAAGCATCCTACTCTTGATTTCAGCTCAGGTCATGATCTCAGGGTCCTGGGATTAAGCCCCACGTGGGGCTCCCCACTTAGCAGGGGTCTGCTGGTCTCCCTCTCTCTCAGCACCCCCACCATACATGCTCTCTAAGTAAATAAAATCTTAAAAAAAAAAAAAAAAGATTTGAGGATACTGCCTCCATGCTTCATGTAGTCCACAGGTCCTAAAGTGTCACTCAAAAGGAAGAAGGTTATGAGTGGGGGTGGAACAGACTTCACTCAATCGAGTTAATGACTAAACTAATAAACAAGCAAATAACAATGTACCTGTGTGAGGGGAGGGAAGGAGGGACCAGTTCCAAGAGTACTACAATATATTATTTAAAATGTCCAATTTCAAAGAAAAAATTGTAAGACATGAACAGAAAAGTATGATTCCAGACCTAAGTACCAGAAAAAAGCAGGTAACAGAAGAAAATGCCTGTGAGAGTGACCAGATACTGGATTAAACAAAGACTTAAATGAAGCCAGTATAAATATTTTCAAACAACTAAGGGAATCATAATTAAAGAAGTAAAGGAAGGTAAAATAACAATGTCATACCAAATAGAGAATAGCAATAAAGAGATAGATGTGATAAAAACCACCAAAAAGGAAATTCTTGAATTCATAAGTACAAGTATGCCTGAAATGAAAGAAATCACTAGAGGGGCTCAAGAGATCTGAAGTAGCAAAAGAAAGCAGCAGCACATCTGTACATAGCCTGATAGATTACATAACCCAAAAAATGGGGAATAAAAAAGGAGACAATGAACAGAACCTCAGACAAATGTAGCATACCAATAAGTACAATAATATACCCATAAGTATGGGTACCAGGAGAAGTGAGTACCAGGAGAAGACAGAAAGAGATGAAAAAATATCTGATGAAATAATGGCTGAAAAATATTAATCTACATACTCGGGAAATTCAATGGACTCTGAGTAAAATAAATATAAAGAGATGAGCAGAGACACATCATAATAAAAATGCAGAAAGCCAAAACAAAGGAGAGAATCTTGAAATCAGCAAAAGGAAAAAAAAAAAAAAAAAGATTCCCCTCTTACAGGGGACCACAATAAGATTAACAGCAGAAACTTCTCAGCAAAAACAATGGAGACCAGAAGGCAGTGGATTGGCATATTCACAGAAAAACACTTATTAACCAAGAATCTATAAATACACCAAAGTTATCTTTCAAAAACAGATATTCCCATATAAAAACAGAGAATTTGTTGCTAGCAGAACCCACTTTATAAAAAATACGAGAAATTCTTGAGGCTGAAAGCAAGTGATACTAGACATTAATCTGAATCTACATGAATAAACAGAGCACTGGTAAAGGTAATTATGTAACTATAAAAGACAGTATAAAAATTATTTCTTTTTCTACTAAATGATTTAAAAATAAAATAATACATATATATTGAATTGTTAAGTCTGCAACATATAGGAATGTAGTATATTTTCCAATAATGGCACAAAGGAGGTGGGTAGGAGCAAAGTTGTATTGAGCTAAGGCAAAAACTCCAGATGGTAACTTGAATCCATAGGATCCAATAAAATAAACCAGAAATGATAAATAATGAGATTAATACACAAAAGCTATAAATACTTGCTCTTTCTTCTCTAAGCTTCTTTATAAATCATAAAATCATATTAAGTAATAATTATAGCACGTATTGTTGGGTTTGTAACATAGATTATATGACAAAAGGAGGGAAAATGGAACAAATGTATATGGGAATAATGTCTCTACATCTCATTGGAATTCAGTATAAATCTGAAACTTATTCTATTAAGTTAACATGGAAATACTGGATATGAAAGGCCCTAACAACCACTAAGAAAAAAACAAAAAATAGAGATGTAGAGAAAAAAATATAAAAAGTAGAGAAAGAAATCATTAAAATAAACTGAAAAAAAAAAAGCTGAAATGTTATGTTAGAACATAAGCACTTAATGCAAAAGAAAGCAGTAAAGGAAGACTAGAAAAACAAAAGAAATGAAACTATAGAAAACAAAAAGCACAATGACAGCCACAAATTCAACGATATCAATAACACTAAATGTGAATAGATTAACCAACTGATTAAGGAACCCTAAAAAGAGGCAGAGATTTTTCAGACTGAATTAAAAAAGATCCAACTATGCGGTCTATAGGAGACACACTTTAATTGACAGAAATGAAGGGAGAAACAGAAATTCAAAAATAATAGTTGAGTCTTCAATACCTTACTTTAATGAATAGAACGAATAGACAAAAGATCTGCAAGAAAAGAAACAGAAGACTTGAACAACACCATAAACGAACCAGACCTAACAGACATCTATAGAATATCTCACCCAAAACAGAATATACATTCTTCTCAACTGTATATAAACATTCTGCAGGATAGACCACATGTCAGGCCATTAAACAAATTTCAATAAATTCAAAAGGACTGAAATAATGCCAATTATTTCTCAAACAAGAAAGGAATGACATCAGAAATCAAAAACAGAAATTTGGGAATTTCATGAATATATGGAAATTAACGCACTCCTAAATAGCCAGTGGGTCAAAGAAGAAATCAAAAGAGAAATCAGAAAATACTTGGAAGTAAATGAAAATGAAGAAAAATATACCAAAACTTATGGGATGCAGATAAACTATTACCCTGGAGGGGAATTTACAGGCATAAATGCCTGTATTAAACTGGAAGAAAGATTTCAAATTAATAACCTGACCTCTTACCTTAATAAAAAAAGAACAGAAAACTAAAACTGAAGCTAGCAGATATAAGGATTAACAAAAATGGAGCAGAAATTAATGAAATTGAAAAATAGAAAAATCAATGAAACCAAAAGCTGGTTCTTTGAGATCAACAAAATTGACATTTAGCTAGATGAAAGATTCAAATTATTAGAATGAGAAATGAAGGAGGGGACATTTACTAACCACCTTCTGGAAATAAAAAGGATTATAAATTAATATCATGAACAATTATATACAAGTAAATTAGGTAACTAAGATGAAATGGATTAATTTCTAAGAAAGCAAATCATTGAAATTGACCCAAGAAGAAATAAACAATCTGAACAGACCCTATAAAACTGACTTAATAATCATAAACTACACTCAAAGAAAAGCCCAGGCCCAGGTGTTCTCACTGCCAAAGTCTTCCAATTAAAAAAAAATTAATACCATTTCTTCAAAAACTTGTCAAAAAACAGAAGAGAAGGGGAACACTTCCAAATTCATTATGAGGCCAGCACTAACCTGTTAACCAAACCCAGACAAAAACATCCCAAGAAAACTATAGACTGGTATCTCCTGTGAATGTAGATGCAAAAGTCTTCTGCAATATACTAGCAAAATGAATCCAGCAACAAATAAAATGAATAATGCAGCATGACCAAGTGGGATTTATCCAGGAATCCAAAGTTGATTTAACATTTAAAAATCAATTAACCTAATATACCACATCAAAATAAATGCCAAATGGAATTAAAAACAACTACCTGATTATCTGAATAGGTACATAAAAAGCATTTGACAAAATACAACAATCTTTCATAACAAAAATACTCAACAAATTATGAATAGAAAGAAACTTCCTCAACTTGGTAAAGGACACTTAAAAACCCAGAGCTAACATCATTCATAATGGATAAACACTGGATGTTTCCCCCCTAAATTTGGAAAAAGACTAGGATATCTGCTCTCATCAGCTCTATTAATATTGTACTTGAGGTTTTAGCCATAACAAGTAGGCAAAAAAAGAACTAAAATGCATCCACATTGAAAAGGGAGAAAACCATCTCTATTTGCAGATACAACATGGTCTTGTATACAGAAAAAAAGTATAAAACTTATACTTGAAAACCAATAAATTACCAAATAAGAATATCTAAATAAGGGGCGCCTGGGTGGCTCAGCTGGTTAAGCAACCGACTCCTGACTTCAGCGAGGGTCATGAATGATCTCAGGGTTGTGAAATGGAGCCCCATGTCCAGCTCCTCGCTCAGCGGGGAGTATGCTCTGCCTCCCACCCCAAGCTTGCGTGCGCTCTCTCTCAATAAATCTTTAAAAAAAAAAAAAAAAAGTCTGTAAATATGAGGGAAAACACGCTGTGTTCATGACTGAAAGACTCAATTATGTTAAGACAGCAATATTCTTCAAGCTGATACACAGATTCAGTGTAAGCCCTCTCAGAATCCCAGCTGACTTCTTTGTAAAAACTGACAAGCAGATAATCAAATTCATATGAAACTGTAAGGATCCCAGAATAGCCAAAACAATCTTGAAAAGAAGAACAAAGTTGGAGAACTCATAAATCTATTTTTTTGAAACTTAATTACAAAGATATGGTAAATGAAGACCATATGGTACCGGCACTGGGACGGACATAGAGGTCAATGGAATGGAACTGAAAGTCTAAAATAAAGTCTACGATCTTCTGAGTTTTGACGAGGATGACATGATCATTTAATGAGGAAAGAGTTTTCCAGTAACCAGGGCTAGGACAAGAATGAAGCTGGATCCTTACCTTATACCACATACAAAAATTAACTGAAAATGGATCAGGGACCCAAATATAATAGGTAAAACTATAAAACTCTTAGAAGAGCGGCTGGCATTGTCAGGTGTCGGTGTCTTGGCATCTGGGTGACTCGACGTGATTGCATCCAGTGTCCTTGCATTCACTAACAGGTCAAAATGCAGATCTTCGTGAAGACCCTAACCGGCAAGACCATCCCCCTGGAGGTGGAGCCCAGTGACACCATCGAAAATGTGAAGGCCAAGATCCAAGATAAAGAGGGCATCCCCCCTGACCAGCAGAGGCTCATTTTTGCAGGCAAGCAGCTGGAAGATGGCCGCACTCTTTCTGATTATAACATCCAGAAAGAGTCGACCCTGCACCTGGTTCTGCACCTGAGGGGTGGCATGCAGATCTTCGTGAAGACCCTAACCGGCAAGACCATCACCCTGGAGGTGGAGCCCAGTGACACCATTGAAAATGTGAAGGCGAATATCCAATATAAAGAGGGCATCCCCCCTGACCAGCAGAGGCTTATCTTTGCCAGCAAGCAGATGGAAGATGGCCGCACTCTTTCTGATTACAATATCCAGAAAGAGTCAACTCTCCACCTGGTTCTCCACCTGAGGGGTGGCTGTTAATTCTTCAGTCTTGAATTCATAGTGCCCAATGATGGCATTGCTGTGCACTATAGCCATTTGCCCCAATTTAAGTTTAGAAATTACCAGTTTCAGTAATAGCTGAATCACTGGTTTTCTCAATAGCTGTTCAAAATGTTAATGAAAGTTTCATTGCATGGTAGCATTAAAAAAAAAAAAAAGTCTTAGAAGAAAACACAGAGGTAAATCTTCATGACCTTGATGTTGGCAGTTAATTTTTATATATGACATCAAAACCATGAGTAACAAGGAAAAAAAAAAGATTTAATTTGAATTACATCAAAATTAAAAACTTGTGCTTCAAAGGACACTATTAAGAAAGTAAAAATAATCCACAAAATGGGAGATAAATATCTGGAAATCAAATATCATAAAGAACTCATATAACTTAGTAATAAAATGACAACTCAATTTGAATGTGGGTGGGCAAAAGAGCTGAAAACACCTCTCCAAAGAATATACAAATGGCCAATAAGCACATAAAAAGATCCTTGGCAATATTAGTCATCAGGGAAATACAAATCAAGACCACAATGAGATACCACTATATACTGAGTGTAATCAAAAAGTCAGATATTAAGTGTTGGTGAGAATGTGAAGAAATAAAAACCATCATACATTGTTAATGGGAATGCGAAATGGTGCAGCCACTTTAGAGAACAACCTGGCAGTTCTTTAAATGGTTATATGGTATCCCCACAGGATCCAGTTTCACTCCCAAGAGAAATGAAAACTATGTCCACATAAAAACTCAGACATCGATGTTTATAGGGGCATTATTCATAATAGCCCAGAGGTAGAAACAATCCAAATGTCTATCAACTCATGAATGGATAAACAAAATGTCATGTATCTGTACAATGGAATGCTATTCAATCACAAAAAAGAACAAAGTGCTAATATACACAACATGCTTAAAGCCTGGAAACATGCTAAGAAGCCAGTCGCAAAACACCATATCACAATTCAATTTTATGAAATCTTCAGAATAGGCAATCTATAGAGAGTAGATTAGTAGCTGTTCAGGATTGAGGGTATGGGAGCACAGGGTGGAATGACAAAAGTTTCCTTTTCCTTCTGAGAGGATGAAAATGTTCTAAAATCGATTGTGGTGATGGTGAATTTACTAAAAGTCACTGACTAAACAGTACAGTATATAAATAATATCTCAGTAAAACTGTTGAAAAAACAAACGTATAAGTAATGTAAAACCTGCAGTGAAAGAAATATATAGCGATTCAGTACACTACAAGTAAAAATATTCTGCCCTAGCAATACTCTCTTAGATACAGACAAGTTATGGAATGAGTAAACTGGCAAAGGCTTTTCCACCATGGGTTATATAAGTATGAATGGAACCACAACATTTAGCATTTACGGCCACACTTTTCATTGTACACGAAAAACAGAACTTAATAGCTGTCAGAAGTTTAAATGAAGACTATCCTTTCAAGTTCTTCTCAAGGAAGATCATACCTATGTTACTAATAATTATTCCAAAAGAAAACAGTGTGTGTCTTTGGAAGGGAGAAGAGGTAGGCAAGCATTTTATAGTTTTCCCATGGCTAAAGGTGGTGAAATAGAAAATATAAAAGCCTGTAAGTCATATCTGAGTTCTTGTCAGGCTCAAAGGAATAATACCCATGCAATCTTCGTCAAGGTTAAAATTCCAAGCTTTACTTCACTGTATATTTAAAACAAGGTGGTGGGGGGGAACACACAGAATGAGAGGCAAACTTTATCCAGTTTAATACTGTTGGCTCAATACAGCCAACTTTTCACATACCTAAGTTTGAAATCTTATCATCACTAAAGCTCCCCCCAACTTCCCAACAAGACTGTCCATTCTAGTTCTTCAGTATCCTCCATCTGAACCCTTATTCTATTACCATCTTCCTTCCGACTCACCCAAAAAGACTTGTCTCCTTAACTGACAAACTTGTATCTATTATGCTATCTCTTTCAATATCCTTCAAACACTGTCAATACAGTAACTTCTGATCAGATCAATCTCTTCCTCAAAAATAAACAGATTAAAAAAGCAAACAACCAAACTAAACCCAAGCAAACCAATCAACCAACTAATCTTCGAACACCTACCAGTGCTTTCACATGTTTAGATACCTAGACTGAATATACTCAAATCCGTATTTTAACCATTTTTTGTGATTAACTTCAATATTTCTAAAAGATTTCACTTTTTACCTGAAATGTTCTGGGCCTGCTGCATATCGCTGCTCCTCCAGCAGTAAATTTCCATCAAATGAATGCTACTCATTCTCCAAGGTTCCTTTAAAAATTTTAAATTATCTTCCTAATTAGATGCCATCTCTAATAGCTCAGACATAATTTCTTCCTCCTCTGTGCTCCAAATGCACTTTACTTATATCTTTACTAAAGTATTTATACTATTCTGCCTTTTATTTTCATTATCTGCTTTCTGCTATTCATCAAATGAGTAAGCACAGAGATTTTGTGTCTGTGGTCAATGAACGCTTATTAAATTGGGATCAAATGAGATAACAAGTATGACAATACTTAAAAAACAAATCTTATAATTACTAATGAAGATGGTAATGTATCAAAATAGTAGTAACAAACTAAATATCCTTAAGAAGTTCCTCAGTGGGATTAATCACAGATCATTCACCAAAACAGCCATCACAAACCTATGAAATTTTATTTATTTGAGAGAGAGAGCATAAGCAGGAGAGGGGCAGAGGGAGAGAGGGAAGCAGAATCCCCAGAGCAGGGAGCCTGATGCGGGGCTTGAACCCAGGACCCTGAGATCATGACCTGAGCTGAAGGCAGATGCTGAACGGAATGTACCACCCAGGTGCCCCCAAACCTATGAACTTGTTTCTCCCAACAAATGGCTTCATTATCTCTAAATTCATTTACGTATTTCAGGAGTAACTTCCAATCCCAAAGCTTAATTCCTACTTGCTCTATACCCAGATGGAACAAAGTTAATGACAACAAAATCATGACATGGTCAACCTTATGAGAATGCAGATATCTTATGCAAACTGTTCTTTTTTTTTTTTTTTAAGGATGCTCCACACCCAGCATGGTGCCCAGTGTGGGGCCTGAACTCACGACCAAGATCAAGACCTGAGCTGAAATCAAGAATTAGATGCCCAATGTACTAAGCCACCCAGGTGCTCTGCAAACTATTCATTTTTAAAGATAAAGAAAAATATACATGGAGATACAAAATGCTGCCTGAGGTCACATACTGGGAGACAAAATGTCACAGGGTGGCTAACTTAATTTCAAGATAGTCACTCATCTAACACAGTAACAAAATCTTCCTTAATTTTACACATAATCTTTTCAAAATATTTATATAAATAATGATCAAAGCCAACTTTATTACTGTTTTCCCTTAGAGAGAGTAAGTAAAACCTAACTAGTTCTAATACCTTTTCTTCAACTATTATATACCTAAATCAAAATTCTAGTTTTCCCTATCAGAAACTAATTCTAATATTCAATTTAAAGAGTAAAATTATAAAAAGTACTGATGAATTCAAAGAAGACATGTAAACTGTCATGAAATTAAAATTTGTTGTTTGGAAAATAACAGCACTTTGAAGACAAAATTTAAGATTATTCAAAAATGTAATTCCTTATGGCAGAATTTATTATAGCTTCTCTTACTGTAACGCTATTTCTACTTTGATCAATTTCATGAGTCTGAAAAAACTTTTTACTAGAAATTTATATATGATTCTACCTTAAGGGCAATGGTTTACCTTAACATTTGACTTCTTTGAGAAATTTACCACTACTCCCCAGCCAAAATCATCTCCTTCATTCTTTACCTAAAAAGAAAGGGAAGCAAGTAAATAAAAACATTTATGTTCAAAAGGCAATTTTATAGACTTCCTTGCCCACATTATAGGCTAATAAAACTTTGAGTTTTCCTGGTAAAATATTTTTTGAAAGATTGGTTAAACTTAAGGAAAAAGATATTAACCCCAAAGAAAAAAAATCACCAACTATCATAGGCCTCTAAAACAGCAACAATAGGAATATCTCCGTTGGCAAACAAATTTCTAAAATGATATGACGTATCTGTTCTGAGACTATATGAAATCTTTAATATTTTATAGCTAATGAATTCATCCAGGGCTTAAAACTGCTTCTATTTTTTGATTTCATAACTGGAGATATTTTATATGTCAATTCCAAAAGTGTCTCCTTCAATTTATATCCCCCAAAATGAAAATCAGTGGAGATTAAAAGGTCTTCACACATGATCCCACCCCCAATCAATTCCACGTGAACAGTGTAAAACAATATAATTATTATAGAACAACAATTAGCATCTTCACCCAAAAATGACATACCTTTACCAAACGACCTGGCTGTAGAAATGGTAAGCAATACTTTGGTTTATGAATGTATTCTTCAATTTCTTTACCCAGTTTGGCAAGCTGCTGTCTAATCTTATAATAAATAATGACACTTTCCTCATTTGGTATTACTATTTTATTATACTGTTCTTCTGAGTTCTTTACCTCTGTAAATAAAACACAAGTATTAAAAAAATACTTTATGTAAAATTATACAAAGATACATCTGTTTTCCTACTACAAATGTAGGAAACAAAGTCAGCTTGCATAGATTAGAAATTTTGTGGAAAAACTTCAGAGATAACTGCACATCATCGTGAGTCTTTTCTTTCTACATTAAGGTTCTACATTAAAGTCCCCCAACTCACTAATTGTGAATCCTCAAATTGAGTCTGAATTGGCAATGATCATATCTGCTGAGTTGTTTCTCTCCTATAGACATGGGAGAGGATATTAACTAATTAAGAATTCTAGGCCTACATTGTTCAACAGAGCACTGTACTATAAAACTCTCTGTAATGGTAGAAACGTGCTAGGTCAGCTTTTTTTCAATATACTACCAGCAGACACCAGCCATATGTGGCTATTTAAATTAAAATTAATGAAAATTAAATATTTAGCTCCTCAATAGCACTAGCACAATTTCAAATACTCAACTGTCAGTAACTCAGCTGGTTACTGACTTCTGGACTTGAATAGCACAGATACAGAACATTTCCACCACTGCAGAAAGTCCCTTTAGACAGAACTATTTTGGACCTTTTAAGTAATATGTTGCTTTAAATTTCATCAAGAATCCAATTTGCTACTGTCATGAGACCTCCACCACCATCAGGGTCTAGGTCGCTAAAACTGAGAACAGGCAATTCAACTACAGTTCTTTCTCTACTCAGTCAACAGCCAAAACATAGGCTCTTTTCCCCAAATTTTCTCTTAGCTCATCTAACCATCTATGATAGCATTTCCTGTCAAATTCTTGCTGACTTCCCTTCCTCACTCATTTCATTATGCCTCCATCCCATTGTGAACAAACACTATTTCAACTGGAGTAAAATACACAAAACATAAAACTCATCATTAATATATTTAGTACATTCACAACTTATGCAACTATCACCATCACATAGTTCTAAAATATTTTCATTGCTCCAAAGGAAACTCCATATCCACTGGGCAAACACTCATTTCTTCCTTCCCTCAGCCCCTGACAACCTTTGTGTCTACTTTCTATCTGTAAGGATTTATCTACTCTAGATATTTCATATATATGCAATCACAGTATACCAAGGCCTTTTGTGTTTGGCTTCCTACACTGAGCATGTTTTTGGGGTTCATCCATGTGATAGCAGCATAGCATGTATCAGTACTTCACTCCTTTTTATGGCTGAATATTATTTCACTATTTGGGTATACCATTTCAGTGATCTGTTTACCAGGTGATGGACTTTGAATTATTTCCACCTTTCAGCTACTGTGAATAGTGTTTTTATGAACATTGATGCACATGTTTTTGTTTGAAAATTTCTTTTTTTTAGTTATAGACCCAGGAATGGGAACGTTGAGCATCTTTTTCATGTGCTTGTTTGTTGGCTAACAGTTTATTTTCTTTGGAGAAATCTATTCAAATACTTCGTCCATTTAAAAATTAGACTATTTGTCTGTTTTTTAAGAGTTCTTTCCATATTCTGGAAACTAGACCCATATCAGATATGTGTTTTGCAAATTATTTTCTCCCATTCTGTGGGCTTTCTACTTTCTGTTGGTATCTACTGAGGTACAAAAGTTTTCAATTTTCATAAAATCAAATTTACTTTTTCTTCTGTTGCTTGTGCTTTTAGTGCCTTATTTAAGAAACCACTGCCAAATCCAAGGTTATAGGGATTTATATGTATGGTTTCTTCTAAGTGTTTTGTGGTTTCAGCTCTTATACTTAGGACTTTCATTCAATTTCAATTAATTTTAATATATGGTAAGGATCCAATTTCATTCTTTTACATATGGCTATCCCACTGCCCCAAGAGCATGTGTTGAAAATCAAGTGACCACAGGTGTATGGGTTTACTTCTAGACTCTCAATTCTATTCCATTGATCAAACTCCTCCATTAAATCTGTGTTTTAGTTTCTTTATCCACAAAATTAAGATAACAAAAATACCCATACTCCCTAAGACTATAATTAGAGATTAACTGACAGAAGATATGGAAAGTACTTAGCTAAGAGTATAGCACAGAGTAAACATTCAGGGAGGATATGACAACTGTTTTATTATTATTTTTATTATCATCTTCAACATTCTCACAGACTGCTCCCTCAAACTTCTGGTTTTTTGCATTCCCTCAGGCATAATACATCATTTTGATTATTCTTAAATGAACTGCAAGTCTTCTTATAGGAAATGAAATCCATTCACTGAAGACTAGAAAGCTATTCTTAACACATATTATGGCAACAGACATTACCAAAAAGAGAAACAATTAGAAAACTATAAAAGAATATTGGACAGACTAAAGTCAGTAAGAAGTTTTGAAATGAAAACTACAAAGAAATATTAATACTGCTGCCCCATCTAAATTACAGAGTAACACGGTTTGCAGGAATCAGTGAAACAATAAGCACTGACAGGAGTTTAGGGAGACTATAAACATCTGCTTGGATGCTTAAATACTGCTCCCCATCCTCTATTCCAAATCACTTCTGTGCTCAGACCATTTTATTAATGAGTCAAAAGTCTGAGACATTTTAAGAAGTCACATGTATTTTATACCTAGGATTCTAACTACAGCTCTATACAACTGCAGAAAGTAAGTGCAGTCAATCAAATAGTAGAGGAACCTGAGTATAAGAAGCTGGCTTCACTGTAGTGTAGACCACAGGAAAGTCTCAATATCTTAGGAAACAGCATGTGAGAGATACTCCAATAAACTCTTAAGAGAGTTTGCAAACAATTTCCTCTTTCTGAGGGACAGGAGAGGTGGTGGTTCCAAAGATATATTAATGTCATATAACATGTGCACAGATACAGACCTGGGAGTGATGGGAAAATGGACTGCTATTCCCAGTACTGAGCAAATTTTCTAACAGGTTAAAGTTTAAATGGCTTTACTGATCTACAGCAATACTATCAGTAGTTGAAACAAGTACTCAGTGACCATTTAACATAAATTACCTCATTTAATTCTCATGAACTGGATGAACTAGTTATTATCCCAGCAGTTTAGATGAGCAAACTAAAGCTCAGATAGTCTTAAATCAAACCCATGTTTAACTTCACAGCTCTTGCTATTAACCATGGTATTACCTTTAATGACACTAAAGATTAAAATTAACTTTGCATTTTTCCTTTCAGTATGGAAACAGTGAAATCCTCTAAGTTTTACTCTATAGCTCACTGGAAAATCTAAAAAATGAAAAACATCTCATGTATGCCAGCCATCTAAGTTTGTTACAAAACATAAAGCACTGTAAGTTATAAAATAAAGATTAATTCTATACTTCCAAAGAAAACAGTCTACATTTTAATTTGGATATACTAATGTGAAAATAATACCAGCTCTCTTGAAAAAGTTCTAGCAGTATCAACAGCAAAAAGAATGAAACCCTTACTAATAATAACTAAAAATGAGAATAAACTGCATTCAATATGTATTCTGCATTTTTAAAGCACGCAGGATAGCCTTTATCACCTCTAACCATTTCCTTCTACACTATTATGACTCTGGTCACACCACTCAGTCCTGCAAATTGTAGTAAAGATGGTGCAATTCCTTCATCAATTCTTTCATCATTTTTTTTTAAAGATTTTATTCACTTATTTGACAGAGAGATACACAGCGAGAGAGGGAACACAAGCAGGGGGAGTGGGAGAGGGAGAAGCAGGCTTCCCGCTGAGCAGGGAGCCCGATGCGGGGCTTGATCCCAGGACCCTGGGATCATGACCTGAGCCGAAGGCAGATGCTTAACGACTGAGCCACCCAGGCGCCCCTCTCTTTCATCATTTAAATTTCTACCTTTTCCCATTAAAATGTCTGTTCTACATTTGACATTTCATTTTTTTGTTTATGAGCTTCAAAAGGTCTTTGCCCTTTAAAAACATGGGTAGGGAAAGCAGGGATAATTCAAGAAGAATAAGCAAGTGGATAGTAGCAGTACCAGGAAGTGCAGATTATGTTATTCACAATCCCTTTAAAATCTAAGTCAGTCAGAGCCACCCTGAATATAGCAGCAGCTGGGGATTGGAGAGACAGAGGACAGGGGAATGGAAAATGATGGTAATGTTTAAGTTCAGAATAGGTAGCAGAGTGTTTGTCAAAGTCATATTTAAGAATTTGAGTCCAGTGAGAAGTCATAAAACAATGGTTTAAATAAACGGGAAAATATTTATTTCTCGCTCTATCCCCAACCATATCTGGGATATTTTCTATGGAATTATAGAAAAATAATATAAAGTGAAGTTTAAACAGTAATTTATTGGTTGTTAGAATACACTATTTTTACAAAGAAGAAAAAGAATCAAGGTTGGTACACCAATGTGCATCCTATTTCTCTTATTCAGCCACAAAACCAGTCTAACTGCTGGCTGTGTGTGTGTATAATTACCCTAGTGATGCATGACCCAGTGCTAACTGCTTAGTAGCAATATTGTAAGTTTAAATCTTTTATTTAAAGTATCAAGCTGATTTGGGGTGCCCGGGTGGCTCAGTCAGTTAAGCATCCGACCCTTGGTTTGGGCTCAGGTCATGATCTCAGGGTTGTGGGTTTGAGCCCCGCGTTGGGCTCTGCACTTAGTGTGGAGTCTGCTTGTCCCTCTCCCTCTGCTTCTCCCCCGCTCTCTATCTCAAATAAATAAATATAAATAAAATCTTAAAAAAAAATTAAGCTGGTTTATAACCTTGTGTTTCAATGACAGCATCTGAAATTTCGACATTATGAGGTAAAATTAACAGATTTCCTTTTTACTACTAATCTGATTAAAATACTTTAATTCACACCCAAATCCACAATGCACTTAAATCTTGTTGATACTGTTTTTTTATTCTATTACTATATTTTTTTTTTTTTGCAGGAGAAAGAGATTTATAGCCCCTTAAAAAATATGGTTCCCCAGGTCGCCTGAGTGGTGCAGTCAGTTAAGTGTCCAACTCTTGGTTTCAGCTCAGATTGTGATCTCATGGTCTTGGAACTGAGCCCTACACTGGGCTCCATGCTCATTGTGGACTCTGCTTGAGATTCTCTCTCCCTCTCCCTCTGCCCCTCCCCCTGTGCTCATGTGCTCTCTCTCTCTGAAATAAATAAATCTTTAAAAATAAATAAATAAAAAATACGGTTCCTTGACAAAAGAATCATTTCTTTTTCTTTGCTAAGGCCATAGGTATTCACCAAGACAAATGGCATCAAACACTATACAAGAAAATAATACAGGTAATCTGAAATTACACATTTGCCATTAATTTTATAAGATGTATTTGACTTAACTTCCCTAGGCCTTTATTTATTATTTTTTTCGGTCTTCACCTATTTTTTACTGGAAGTCCATGTGTTACCTTTATTTATTGTATTTCAAATCACTGTACTTTTACTTTTGTGAAAAGACTACCTGCATTTTCTAATACAAAAAAGGACCTAAAAGTTATTTCAGGAATGGAGAGAAATATCCAACTTAAATAATGAAGAAGTACACCATAATTACTGCTGCATTGCAGACATTTTTGTATTTCCCATGTTTCTTAAATATCTTGTCTAATAACTTACAATATAAAGAGCAGTTATGAAAAATAGACATTTACTTCTAAAGTCTGAGAATAACCTGTTGGCATTGGATAACCAATCATAGGCAGAGCTGCAGTAGCAAGATATGCATATGCCTGTTGGTTCATACCATTGTGCATCTTTGGACATTATTTCCACATTGCTGAGTGCTATCATAACCATTCTGTTAAGTGCCTGTTGGATTACCAGTCCTAAAAGTGGTCTCTAGGCCAGCAGACACAAAATTACTTCCAAAGCTCTGACTGGTATAAATTGCAGCACAGCAAATACCATTCTGAGTTTCTCCCCCCAAATCTCTCTTAAGCAGACTAGAGTAACCTCTGTCATAATTTTCCCTGTCTCTGAAGGTATTAAATCCAGCCCTTTTGCCCAAAGAGTATCTGTCCCAATGGTCATCCTTCAAGCCTCCTCCACCCCTGGAACAACCTGAACCTCTGTCTTTGAGAAACTAAATCAACTTGGGATTAACTGCTCTTGATTAGCTTCATGAAACACAGATAAGATTGCTCACTTGTTTTAGTTATTAGGTGTAAAGAAAGTATATGCTGTGCCTGTTCTGATACTGTAAGCAGCTCTTCCAATTCGATGAATATAATCCTCTGAGGAGTTAGGGTAGTCATAACTGATGACAAATTCCACACCTTCCACTTCTAGCCCTTGAGGCCACATCTGTAGCAATCAGAATAGGAGATTATCCATTTATGAATTCATTTTGAACCCAGTCACGCTCCTGCTGACCCTTGTCAGCATGAATACCGATGGTGGGCCACACATCTCTCATTTTTCTAGTAAGCTCATCACATCTTTTTTTGGTTTCAACAAAAACAATGGTTTTATTCTACTCTTCACTCATGATATCTTCCATTAGATGAGTAAGTTCTTCATCCTTTTCTACATCATGACACATATCCACAATCTGAAGAATGCTGTGGTTTGCACTCAGTTCTAGTGCACCAATGTTTCTGTGAATGTGGTCTTTAAGGAAATCTTCATCAAGCTGTCTGTCTTCTTTTGGCCAAGTTGCACTCCGCATTAGAGTTTGCCTATCAGGTCTTATCGGACCCACAATCTTCCTTGTTTGGTTCGAAGCCCCTATCAAGCATTCTATCTACTTTATTAAGGACAGGTAGATGGTTCTTCTCAGATTGGTTTTCCCACACTCTAAAAAGTCAATCAGTCTTCCAGGTGTTACAATACAGATTTCCACCTCTCTCCAAATCACAAATTTGTGATCCCTTGAGAACACCACCATAGTTGCAAGTGGACCTCTAGCAACATACTCTTTAGTATTCAGCAGCTACTTGCCGTACCTGTTGGGCCAGTTCCCAAGTTGGTGTCAGCACCAAGCAAAGAGGCCCATCACCTTTCTCTAGGAATGGCTGATGACTGACGTGGATGACAGCAGGCAGCAAATACGACAATGTTTTCCTAGATCCAGTCTGTGCTACTCCAACCATATCCAATCCACTTAGAGCAATGGCCAACCCTGAACTTGAGTAACAGTAGGTTCAGTAAAATTCTGTCTTGCAGTCACATCCATTACGTTTGCAGGGAAGTTTGCTTCATAAAGAGTCAGAACTAGCTTTGGGCAGTTGTGACCTCTAACTGTAATTTCCTTAGTCCTTCTGTATGTCTCCATCTCTTGTGCTGTGCATCTAGCCAAATCAAGCTGTTCTTGATAAAAATTCTTCTCAAATTTGGGCAGCTCATCAAGATTCCATTTCTTTTTTACTAGTTTTCCCCCCAGTTTCCAAACTGCTTTCCAGATAGGGGCCCAGGCCTATTTCCTCCAAATCAAGGTGCACCAAAGCTGCGGGTTTCTACAAGATGATACTGCTCCTTGTTCACTGCCTGGTGACAAAATATTGTTTTACAGTGATACATATCTTGTAAGTCGGTATTTGGAAAGTTATTATCTCAGTGTCTCTGGTTGAGGACATGGAATGGTATCACCCAAAGCCAGATTTGCTCTGTGGCCAGCAACTGGGGCAGCTGAGGACAGGACACATGAAGTATGTGGGGGTTCAATCTTCCAGTTATTTGCCAATGATTGGTTCCTACATGGCTGATAAGGTATAATCAGAATCTGAAGGGGAAGCCACAGCATTTAGCAATGAGTGGTGTGGGGATTCAAGGAGGAGGGAGTCCTAGGTCTTTAAGAAAAAAAATCTGTAAAATGATGCCAAAGCTCCTTCCAACTCTATAGTTTGTAATGAAGAAGCCTCTCTTAAGACCTGAGAAATTAATATAAGAGGAAATAACTATGATCTATCATCCAGGTAAGGGTAAAGAAAAAGAAAGAAAAAGAAAAAAAAAATTTAACACACTTGGATGTTCTAAGCCTTTTTCTTTTGAGGCCATTATTATAATTCATTTACTTTTAGCTACATAAAAATGGAGTTGAGTGTACTAACACTTGTGACAGAAAAGTATCTCAAATTTGCCTTTATTGTTAAGTAAATCATAGCACATTTACAAAATGGAAATACTGTGTAATCATAAAAATCATACTTTCAAAGGATACTTCAGATTAAATTTTAAAAAGCTAGAATCATTGAGCTAGTAATGAATGTAAAGTATTAACACAAGGCTAGCCATAAGGTAAATATTTAACAAAAGATACTAATATAAGTACCATCATTACTTTTATAAAAACTGTATACAGTAGTCCTCCCCCCTTATCCACAGTTTTGCTTTCTGTGGTTTCAGTTACTTGTGTTCAAATACAGTCTAAAAACAGATGACCTTCTTTCTGACATACTGTCAGGTCAACAGAAGCCTAACACTACATCACAGTGACTATGTCATTTACCTCAGTTCACCTCATTATGTAGGCATTTTATCATCTCATGTCATCACAAGAAAGGTGAGTACAGTGTAAGATATTTTTAGAGAGAGAGACCACATTCACATAACTTTTATTACAATATATTGTTATAATTGTTCTATTAGTTACTGTTGTTAATCCCTTACTGTGGCTTATTTATAAATTAAACTTTATCAAAAGAATGTATGTATGTATACAAAAAAATGTATATATAGGGTTCAGTACTATCTGTGATTTCAGATATCCACTGGGAATCTTGGAACACGTAACCGTGGATAAGGGAGAACGAATGTATTTAATCCCACATTAAAAAAAAAAAAAAAAATCTTTGTATGAGAAAGAAAAAAGTTAGAACTATGAAGTGTTGTGGCTGGCTCTGTATAAGGTTACAAATGATTGGGGCGCCTGGGTGGCTCAGTTGGTTAAGCGACTGCCTTCGGCTCAGGTCATGATCCTGGAGTCCCGGGATCGAGTCCCGCATCGGGCTCCCTGCTCGGCGGGGAGTCTGCTTCTCCCTCTGACCCTCCTCCCTCTCATGCTCTCTGTCTCTCATTCTCTCTCTCTCAAATAAATAAATAAAATCTTTAAAAAAAA
>NC_138375.1:104169510-104206528 GCF_054177405.1 Leptonychotes weddellii
TCTTTAAAAAGGTTACAAATGATTTTAACTTTCCCCTGTATCTTTTGCTCAATTTTCTGGTTTTTCTTCTTGACAATGACTATGCATTATTTTTACAGGATCTACCAAAACCAGTATTTTCAATCTTTGCCTCTGTTTTAGATTTTAATCAGCTCTATACGATGATCAGCCAAAGTATTCTCTAAGGTAAAGATCAATACACAATTCTACTTGAACAGAGTTACCACAGAACACTTTCTGAACTTTAGAAAGCATTATCATAATAGGAGCTAGAAATTCTAAAAAGGCTGAACTCAAATCCCAGTTAGAGTATTAAATTTCCTTATTTATAAACTTATGCTGTGGTACTCTTTTAAAATGAGAAAACAGTACAAGGGCAAGAATACACACATGCTTCTTACAGGTCAAATTTTAATGTACCAGGCTTTTTGTTATGTCATGACTCATGAACATGAGCTATCATGTAATATGCCTATAACAATAAATTATATTAAATCTGAACCAACTACAGAAAGGTATACTAGCAGGGTTTTCTTTTATTTTAGAATGTTCTAGTCGGTTATAATGACCAGATCACAGTTCTTACTTTATGTAAAAATCAAGATATAACTAACCAAAAAATAAACAATGCCCTAGGCAGCCAATAATGCAATAATTATGCTATTTACTCTACTGGTTAAGAAGACTGTTATAGTAATTTTATACTTACTCTCTACTACTCCTGGAATTGCTCTATAATGCTGAAACTGGTAGAAGGATTTTTCCAACATGTACTCGGGATTAATTTCTTCTACACGTAGTAAGTTCAAAACCATGTTGTAGGTCAAATGGAAAGCACTATTTAGAGGATCAGCTGAGCCCTAAGAGAAAAAAAAAACATGTCAATGTTGTGATTTTTTTCAAATAAAATTTACATAGATACCTATTAAACTGCTTAATAATCTTTTTAAAGATTTTATTTTTATTTGAGAGAGTGCATGCGCGCACAAGCGGAGGGCAGAGGGAGAGGGAGATGAGCGGGGAGCCCAATGTGGGCTCGATCCCAGGACCCTGAGATCATGACCTGAGCCAAAGGCAGATGCTTAACTGACTGAGTCACCCAGGCATCCCAAAACTGCTTAATAATTTAATCCATGTTGGGCGCCTGGGTGGCTCAGTCGTTAAGCATCTGCCTTCGGCTCAGGTCATGATCCCAGGGTCCTGGGATCGAGTCCCACATCGGGCTCCCTGCTCGGCAGGAAGCCCACTTCTCCCTCTCCCACTCCCCCTGCTTGTGTTCCTGCTCTCGCTATCTCTCTGTCAAATAAATAAATAAAATCTTAAAAAAAAATAATAATTTAATCCATGTTAAGGAATACTATAGAAATGTATTAAGTTCTTTCTTTTAAATGACCAATACAAAGTGATAAATAGTTGATCTTTAGGAAAGTGAAGGGAGAAAGTCCACTAAGAAACAACAGTACTAGTTAAAATACCGTTTACCAAGTATGTTTAGCTCTCTGCCTTCTAGGCACTTGGTAAGATTATACTTTCTGCCCCACCCCCCCATGGATGGGGCAAATAAATTGTAATGATGTGTCACTTTTTGGCCAAGTATTTAATTGCTGGTGTGAAAAGCTATCTTTTCCCTCTGGCACAGTGACTGTTAATGTTCAAGATGGTGGTTTCTCCATCCTCTTGCATCCTTAAGAATAAGCACAACCTCCTCTATAAACCTGCATTGAACAAGAGAAATAAACCTTTAAGTAACTGAGATTTAGGTTTGTTACTGCAGCATAACCTAGTCTGTGCTGACAGAGTACACTAAATTCATTTCAGAACGATATTTAGATAAAAATTAGCACCTTAAAACTCAGCTGCCTGGAGTGATATAAAACTGAAGCATTCCCCACCCGCCGAATTTAGACCATTCTTTATCTACATTATCTGAGTCTCTTAACTCAAACAAAAGACCTTGTGCACAAAGCACCCCTGCTGGGAACCAAAACTATCCCCTCAAGGACTTCCTTGAGCCAGAATGACTCCACTCGACTAATCCCAAAAGGATGAATAACTTAACCTGCAATGCCCACCTGCACATACTCTTTGTCCCACATTTTCCTTATATAAACCTGTGAAGTATTTTCGGCACTTTGGAGACAGTCTTTGAAACACTAGTACTCTGTCTTCCTGGTATTGGCCTGACTGAAATAAATTCCTTTTTTGTTTCACCACCACTTGCTGCTTTTTGAATTTATACCTGCTCTGTTTGGGACCCCCCAGAGCCAGATGCTCTTGCACCTCTATGCCCCAGCTACAATAGGAGAATAACTAAATTCTTGGGAGATGCACGCTGAAATATTTAGAAATTAAGTGTCACAAAGTATGCTTATGTATTTCTAAATGGCACAGTGAAATACACAAATACTCTTAGGGTGGTCAGGGGCTCTTAAATTGAGGTCCACAGACCAACCTGACAGCCTAATTCTAAATGGACACATACACGATTTTATGAGAAGCAGAGCTTTCATCACAGTCTTAAATGAAAGTACTCCTTAACTCCTGAAAAATTAAGAGCCATTCACCTTAGGGGCACAGTTACTAAGTCCCTAAAACCTTGATGTTTATGAACTTTCCTTGAAAATAAGGCCAAAGGGAGATGTGAAGTTAGTATGAAAACCAAATTCTTGGAGGACAGAGGAATTTAAAGACAACTTCAGCTATTTTACAATATTGCAGACGCAGCCCTTACTTTTCTGTTATTTTTTTTGTATTATTACCTCCTCAGAAATTTGGGGCTTCCATATTACCACTGTTTACTTCTAAGCTCAAGCTCTGCTTCTGTATTCTTGATTGCTGTAGCATACACCTCGGAATTTTCAGTTACCTGAAACTCAGCTTGGCATTTTGACGTTGTATCTAAGTGAGCCCAAGATAGTCCCAACCTACATCTGCTGTATTGGTATAATTATTAAAAGCACCCTTTCCACTCCTACAGTAACCTAATTTGGGTGATAAATAATAATAATAATATGGCTAAATTACCTAAAATGAAATTTATCTCTCTTGCTCTTTCCCATTCCTGGGTTTCACCCTTACAAAGATTAATGGTTAGTGAGATTACTGATTTTGTCACCAGCCAGACCCCCAAGCCCTGACCTTTACTGCTTACCTGCTTATACTCTTATGACCTCTGTCCCACAGTCTCCCTTAAGCTCTTCCTTCTAGCTGATCTCTTAAGTGAGGCCTAACATCCTGCGAGGGAAACCGAAACTACCCCTCAAGCAGTAACAACTGCCCTGATGAGGAGCTCCCACACCACCCAGACCAGTCTGAATTCAATCCCAGACTTTCATCTGCACAGATGAATCAAAGGACAGTTACTTTACCTCATTTTAATACGAAAATCTCCGCCAAAGGAAGAACACAAGCTTCGTTTATGTAACATACAGTGTATGTGTAGGCAATGTTTCATTAAGGTGCGTGCCTTATGCCTACTTCCACACATGATGACAAGACTAAATATTCATCCTAACCCTAAATGAAAGGAATCCATTCACCCTTGCTCAAGAATCACAACTTTGGAAGTTATTCCCTATGATCTCCCTATTTGCTGCAAATAAAATCCTTTGTGTGACAACCCCACCTGCTGTAATTTCTGTGGCTCTGCAAGGAGTAAACTTACGATAGTTCAATTTTAATTTGATTAATGGACAATGAAATTAACATTTAAATTCCGATTTAGGTCTTTCTTCTGCTTTATCCCTTTTTAAAATTTTAATCAACCAACGGTTGCAGATTATTTCAATATATCTTAGATCAGTTCTTTTGTTTCTTTACCACTGCCATCATCTACCTCAAAGTTTCATCAAATCTGATCTAGATCACTACAGCTCTAGAAATCAAAATCCAATCCCCACTCCTACCCCAACCCTTTAGGGCTTGCAGCGGGATCCATTTCCTCCATAAAGCCTTAAATCACAATCATCTAGTCTAGAATTATCCCAAATTTTCCTGAATTGGAGTTATTAGGTACTGTGCCATTGAGTCAATGCTGCTCTTGTTCACTGTTCTGTGGCTGATGTAAATAGATTCCCCAAGTTTAAAAATGACCACATCTACTAAGCGTGTGCCAATCACTGTACTAATACTTAAATAAATTTTGAATTCACAATATTCCTAACAAAACTGTCTTAAACAAGAAACAGGTTCAGAGATGTGGAGAGACTTGCCCAGGCTAAAGAGGTAGGAGATAAATTTTACAGCATCCATGGGTTGAAGTTCTCCCAGAGGGCAAATTCAAAATGGAACTTATTTCACATCGCTGTTTTTCAATATTCACATTACTAAAATTATAGGAACCCTCAAATGTTGATCAAGTATTTCTCAACTTATTTTTTTTTAAAGATTTTATTTATTTATTTGACAGAGAGAGACACAGCGAGAGAGGGAGCACAAACAGGGGGAGTAGGAGAAACAGGCTTCCTGCGGAGCGGAGAGCCTGATGCGGGGCTCAATCCCAGGACCCTGGGATCATGACCTGAGCCGAAGGCAGACACTTAACGACTGAGTCACCCAGGCACCCCACTCAACTTTTTATATATTTAATCAGCCAAATTATAAAATTTTTAAATGATATATCAACAGAAAGCCCAAAAGAGGGTCACCTAATATTTAACTTGGAACAACAAAAGCAGCCAGTGCTAAGATTTTAAACTTAAGCTTCATTCTAGAAAAACTTTTAAGGATTCTTTTAGTTGACAAGTTGTTCACTGAAAGCTAGTAAGACAGAGAGCTAAACAGATCAATTTTCCAAAGCAGATTTGTAATACTACCCTTTGAATGCTATTCTACTTCTAATGATTTCTGAAGTTTTAGAGTATATGGTTCATTCAAGAGAGCAGTTTAAAAAACTGCCAGTCTAAATATTTTTGCATTTTGAATCGTTACAATGGAAGACAGAAGCATATGGACAAATGTGAGTCTTCTCAATTCTCCAAAAAAAGGTCCATAAGTAATCTTGAGTACGTGACAGCACTAACTTTAAGAGAATAGGTATGTTCTTCTTAAAGTTCCAAAAGCTTTTAAAAAACCAGTAAAGTCAAAGCTATTTTTCCTTCAAATAAGTTTCATTTTCCTTAGCCATTAAGAATGTAGTTCAGGTTGAAATGAACACACAACTTTCTAGAAGCAGAAAGCCTGTAGAGTCTCTTAGAAGAAGCACTTCATGTCCTGTAAGAAACCATTAAGTTTATTTAATCATTTCAGAAATTATGGAAATAAGCTTATTTTGATAAAACAAATAATAACATGTCCTCAAAGTACTGTGATGGTTTTACATTTTTTTGAAAATATGGGCACTACATTGGAAGGCATATTTCTTCTGGTAATACTGGAGAGATGTAAAAGCTTTCTTAACTGCTGAAGAATAAAAGATGCATTCACCAGTCTTTTTGGAAGGTTATTATAAACACTTTCTGAGTCAACTTTTCATTTAAGCAAACGTTATAATGAATGGATTTTGCTTTTTAGCTCCTGTCAAATATACCCAAAGAACAAACTCCTGTCTTATCTCAAATTCTATGTGAGCTAATAGATGGAAAATCTGTCCATAAATAAAAAGCAACAGATGTAGAGGGACCTAGCTGGCTCAGTCAGAAAAGCATGTGACTCGATCTCAGGGTCATGAGTTCGAGTCCCACACTGGGAGTAGACAATACTGTAAATAAACCAACTTTAAAAAAGGCAATGGATATGAAAGTATTAGATAAACAGACAAAAAGAGGACACTGTAACAATAGCAGAATTGGAAAAGTTGAATAGATTCTTATAATGCTTGGTAGAAAACTAGTCAAGCCAAAGAAGCTAAAGAAAATTATTAAAATATTTTAAATGCAAGATCATTAAATGATTTCCACACACAAATATTTAAGTGTGTGTGTGTGCACGCTGAGATATTAGAAACCTCAACAAATAATCTTTAGTCAACAAGCAATAAACACATGTATTCTGCCATTTTTCTGGCTATGACTACTTAACCTAACAACAGGAAAAATTATTAGATATGACAAACAGATCTGAATTTTACAAATGTACAAAGCATACTAATTATTTTTACATACAATAACATGAATAATCTACATTTTAATTATTATTCGAGAAAATAAATATTCTATTTATTAAAGTCCTATTACTTAAGAGCAAATCTCATTACTGTCGCTTATAAGAAAACAGACCTGATGTTATAATGATGTATTAGTTCATATACTGTATTAAGAAATATGTCAAAAGAACAAAGTGCTTTCAAGCCAAATTCGGTCTGAGCCAGTAAATGAAAAATCTATTTGCATGAGGTACTGAGCAGAAGCAGCACATGGTGGTTAGAAGCATGCACTCTGAAACCAGACTGCGTGACTTTAAAATCAGGATTTGCTATTTAACAACGATATGACTTTTGAAAAATTCTTTAACCTCTGTATGCCTTATTTATTTATAAAACTGAGATAGTAGTAATAATTATTTCAAACCTTAAGACATGTTGAATATTCTATAACTATTAGTTGTTATTTTTCTGAATAAGTTGCCTGCAAATTCTTTAATGATAGCAAAACTACCTGAAAAAATCCTAGAGGACAAAAAAAATAGTAGTACAGTTAGTCTCAATAAAAGAAATGTATCTAGAAATCAAAAAATATAGATACACACATATTTGCTTATATAATTGCAGTATCATCAACAGGTAGGTACTATATCCTTTAAACAAGTCAAACTACACAGCATTCAAAGTGAAAGGTACCATTTCACACTCACTAGGATGATGATTACAACTCAAAAGGACAGATAGTAACAAATGTTAGCTGGAATGCAGGGAAATGAGAACCCTCATACATTGCTGATGACAATGTAAAAATGGTATATAGCTGTTGATGAAAAGCAGTCTAGCAGGTCCTCAAAGGTTACACCTAGAATTATGTATGACCCAGCAATTTCACTCATAGGTATATACCCAAAAGAAATAAAAACATGTTTACATAAAAACCTGTAAAGAAACAATCACAACAGCATTATTCACAACAGCCAAAATGTACAAACAACCTAAATATACATCTGCTGATAGATGGATAAATAACTTGTAATATGTCAACACAATAGAGGAACATTCATCAACAAAAAGCAATGAAGTACTAATACATATTACAAATATGGATGAACCTTGAAAATATTATGCTAAAGAAAAGCCAATACAAAAGATCATGTATTATCTGACTAAATTTATACGAAATGCCTAGAATAGGCAAATCTACAGAGACAAAGAGATTAGTGGTTTGCCTAGGGCTTTGGGGAAAAGGAAGAGTTAGGAAGGAAATGGGGAGTGATAGTTAATGGATATAAAGTTCCTTTTTGGGCTGATAAAAATGTTCCAAAATTGATTGTAATGATGGTGGCAAAACTCTGTGAATATATTAGCAACCATGAAAATGGGTGAACTGTATACAATATGAATTATATCTCAATAAAGCTGTTTTTAAAAATTCATTTAAGAAATGATGGAGAAATCAGAATCCTTGCACACTGATGGTCAGAAAGTAAAATTGTGTAGCCACTATGGAAAACAGTATGGATATCCCACAAAGAATTGAAAACAACAACAACAACAACAACAAAAACTACATATGATCTGGCAATTCTACTTCTGGGTATTTACCCAAAAGAATCAAAACCAAGACACTGGACAGATAATAACACTATGTTCAATGCAGTGCTATTCACATAGCCAAGATGTGGAAACAACCTAAATGTTCATCAATAAGTGAATGGATTTAAAAAAAAAAAAAAATGTGGTATATACAGACAATGGAATACAATTCAGCCTTAAAGAAAATTCTGCAATATGTGACAACATGAACTTTGAGGACACTACGCTAAGTGAAATAAACTAGTCACAGAAAGACTAATACTGCATGATTCCACTTATATGAATTTTCTAAATAGTCAAATTCAAGGAATCAAAGACTAGAATGGTGGTTGCCAGAGACTGAGGAGAGATATAAAAGGGTCGTTACTAATTAAAGGTCATAAAGTTTTAGTCAAGCAAGATAAATAAGATCCAGAGATATGATGTATGACATTTTACCTACAGTCAACAATAACATATTTTATAATTTAAAAATCTGTTGAGGGTAGATCTCATGTTAAGTGTTCTTACCACAATAAAATTTTTGAAATAAAAGACAACAGAACTTTTACACTTAACAGGTACAGTTTACATTCAGAAACGTCAAGTAAATAGAATGAAATATCTGTACTAAGGAAACCAGAAGCTATCATTAAAATATTACCTCCTACTATTGGCAACCTGACTCAACTTTTTCCACACATAGAGCACAAGGAAAGAAAAACAGTGTTTATTATATCTGGCACAATTTGAAGACCAAAAATACCAATTTTCAATCTTGTGTCATTTTCTTTACATGAAGAACTAAAGTTACATGGACACTTAAAAATAGGTTTCCAAGTGTTAATCTTTAAAAGTGAAAATAAGACACCATATGATCATTATGAATATGTACAGACAAGCTTTGTCTTTACCCACATTAACCATCTATTTTAAAAAACGTACACTTTTATTTTTGCTTTAGCATACCAGACTTCCCACAACCATATCTCAAATTCTCCTTGCAGTTCCCAAGTCTTTGAAACTGAAGAGTCTGTTTCAGAGATATTGACCTATGTAGGACTTAACATGTTTTGGAGCTCTTTAGCTAATGATCTGGCAGTTAAATTTGTAATTAATTTTTTAAAAGATTTTGTTTATGTATTTGAGAGAGCGAGCAAGCGAGCACGAGCAGGGGGGAGAGGGAGAAGCAGACTCCCTGCTGAGCAGGGAGCCTGATGTGGGACTCAATCCCAGGACCTTGGGATCATGATCTGAGCTGAAGGCAGACGCTTAACCGACTGAGCCACCCAGGCACCCAACTTTTAAATAATGTTAAGTTTCCCATCTTACCAAGAGTTTTCTCTAGGACTTTGTTTTAAAAACTTCTTACTGCATGGAGAAGAAGGAAAGCAACCAGGCCAAACTTCCCTGAAAAGCTCTCCAAAACAAAACAAAAATAAAACCCTTAAAACAATCTGAAAAACAGTATTAAACAAGCAAAATGGACAGGCTAATTTGAAATAAAGCTTAAAAATCTGAATTAATTTATTGGGATATTTATGATCCAAATAGGCAGTATTAGAATGGCAGATTGTAGAATTAATTAAGCTATCTGGGCTTGCAAAGGTAGAGGAAGATAACTGCCCAAAACACTGATATCATGTGCCCTACTTCCTATTATGATAGGGGAAGACCAATTTGTTCAGTAGAGAAGGCAGTTATAGAGATTGTCGTAAATTTGGAGGGCAAAGTAAACATTTCTGCCCTCTCTGGGGATCTTTACATGCCCTTCATCTCATGAGTTACGCTTCACTTATTACAACAGAAAGTAGGGTACAAAATATCAGCACTTTGTGCAGTTACCCTCTTCTACCTTTCAAGCCTAGATAGTTTAATTAACTCGTCTACTTAGATATCTGAACTGACACAACTAATTTCAAAGTGGCTCCTGAAGTATGTGTCTCAAATTGCTGGTGAGAGCACAGAATCTTAACTCGGTTACCTTAAGTAGTTGTTTTCCGATCGTTGGGCTCATCTTTTCATCCACCATAAGAATTACAATTCCTCTATCATCCATTCCCCTCCTTCCAGCTCGACCAGACATCTGAATGTATTCACCAGAGGAAATCTGAGTGAAGATAATTAAAAATCCAGAGTTTAGGAGAAAACCTTGTGAAAAATATATTCTTAAATTTTTATCACAAAATACATAAGCACAAGTTATATATTCCAAAAAAGGAAATATGACTAAAAACATCAACTTTTAGGGGTTTAAGTAAAAACACAAAAATGCAAAAACACTTAAGAATAATGTTATAAAACTAAATTTTAGCTCCAAAATGATCAAATACACCAAAGGTACAGGGAAGACTGTTAATTCACTGACATAAAATATCTTTGAGCCAGATGTTCTGGAAAACACTAAAGCAAAGAAGGAGTCAAACTCTACAAAATACCAATTCTGACTTGATCGTAATAGACTTTCTTAATTTGCAAAATGAGATTAATATAAAATAAACATTTTTATTTTTAAAGTCCAATTCTCTTATTTTCTTGGTATACATCCCTGGAGTTCAGTAGAGACCATTCATCACTAAGAAGAACCTAGTCAAAAAAGATTAGTAAGCCTTTTCAGGGTGACATTCAACCACTAAGACACTGGGAAAAAGTTTTTTTTTTAAGATTTTTTGTTTATTTATTTGAGAGAGGGAATGAGATAGAGAGAGAGAGCATGAGAAGGGGGAGGGTCAGAGGGAGAAGCAGACTCCCTGCCAAGCAGGGAGCCCGATGCGGGACTCGATCTCGGGACTCCAGGATCATGACCTGAGCCGAAGGTAGTGGCTTAACCAACTGAGCCACCCAGGCGCCCCGACACTGGAAAAAGTTTTATCTGTAAGTGCTTCTGTACTATTCTCTGATGGAAAGGGTCCACAGTTTTCAGATTCCCAAAAAATATTTGACACAAGAAGGTTAAGCTACAAGAATGCGTATTACTGACAGCATCAAAAACAGACATAACAACCTGGGAGAAACAAAGGCACTAGAAAAAACAACAACAAAAAAAGCTAAACCTAAAAAAAGATCTGAAAAGAACATTTCAAAAAGGCAATGCAATAGAACCTCAAAAGGGCCCAAGGGCATCATTACAACATTATGGCACGTTATGGCTTTTAGGTTTAATAATATGATATTGAATCATCAAGAAAAGTCTGCTTTCTTAAATTCAATTATCCACTATACTCTGCAGACTTACTCAAGGTCCTGAGGACGCCAAGAAGCATGTAAAGTCACAAAAGACTTATTTACTTATTTTCTTATGGCATCAATTTTATTCGGAGAATTAAGTAATTTTAAACTGATAGATAATATAAAGATTTTTATATAAAACATAAAACTTAACTGTTATAAACAGGAATCACATTCTACATGAATTAAATTATTAAAAGTTCAATTTTAAAAAGTTACAGGTTACAGAAAATTTTTGAAGACTATGTAAAAATTTCTAAAGAGAAATGGCAGCTGCCTCACTGTACTTATATTTCTCTTTTGTATAGCATCCAATACATTTTCAAATAAAACAAATCAAGAAAAAATGCTTTGCCTTTACAATTCTACCATGAGTGCTTTTCAGTATTTTGATGATTAGTAATTACTGCCAGCAACTTCTCTTGAGTACAAAAGGATCACCACTTTCAAGGATTAGATTAACTGTATATAGCTGACTACTTAGAAATTTCTCCCAATGCCAGTTTAACCGAGTCTTTGCCTTGCACTGGATACTCAAAGTAGAAATCTACCTGCTTTCACCCCTGTGAAGCTCTACTGTCTACCTAGTAAATACCCATGTGCTGTTGTTTCTCAGTTTCAGGACTGCCTTCTCCAATGAAGCCCTCCTTCCATGACCCCTTTTATACAAGTGACTTTTCTTATGCTTTATCCATCTGTACATGCTTCTCAGAATCATTAATGCAACATTTTATTGCACATCTGTCAATTTTCATCTGCTACTAAGTTTCTTTAGAGATTGGGTTTAACTTTAACAAAGTTTAAATTTGGTAACTGTTTACTGAATGGGTTATTGACTCTGGATTAAGAATTTACTTTCTACCCAAATTCACTGTTTTACCCATGATTCCAACTTTCTCTCCCTTTCTTCTGCCTTAGAAAAGATATTATGTGCAAACCTGTTAAAACTTCTATTTTCAACCTGAAAGATAAAATAGTGAGCTGCAACTGGAGCCACTGTAGATTTGGTGCCTTAAATAGCCTAAACTTAAAGAAATGAACACTCTAGATATATTTAAGATGCTTTAAAGCACTCATAAATCATCTGCACACTTAACCCTCATCATCAAACTCTTTCACCAAAGGAGATTTTTGTTTTTGGGTTAGCCAAACCCAACCCCCCTCCAAAACCAAAACCAAAAAAACCCTAATGGATAGAAATGACGGATCTAAAATTAAACCTTGATGAACTTGTTTATTGGTTCAGGTACAAGTTCTTTACTATTTAGAACTGAAAATCTCAAAGATTATGTAAGCCCAAATCACGTTAGGTAAAACAAGTAAAAATTATTCCAATTATATTAATTATTTTACTTACCCATCGGAAATCTTTCCCATCAAATTTCCGGGCATTCGTAAATAAAACAGTTCTAGCTGGCATATTAATTCCCATAGCAAAAGTCTCTGTGGCAAATAAGGCCTAAATAATTAAATAATTATATGATTAAACATGTATTTTATTAAGCTGAAAAACTAGTTTTGTACTTTAAGTATAAACAAAACATTAATTTTAAAATTAGTTGTTAATGAGACTGCAAAAATAACATGCTAGTTCCAGATATAATTCAGTATTGACATATAAAATTACTAAATAATATCTAATGTCCCTTGCATCCCAGAAATTTTTTAATTCAGGAAAAATAGTCTTTCTTAAATTCTAGTGGCAGTACCTTAAAGAGGATACTACTGATCTAATGTACAAAGCATGAGGCTGTAGATTACTTTTCTAAACACAGAAGGTCGTATTTCCTGGCTTTTTGCCTGATGATGCAACAGTTTTAGAGCTACCCTGAGGATCTCTGAGGGGAGAACAGAATCAGTGGCTAAGTTCACTTGTAAGACTTTACCAACAAGAAATCGACCACACAAAAAACTGGCTTAAGCACACAAAGTAAAATCACTGAAGTACTATTAATCTAAATTTTCACCAGTAGGAAAGAAGATAAAAACATCTTTTATTTCATCAACTCAATAGAAAGCTATTCACCTACTAAAAAGAATGAAAAGCTACATATATGACAAAATTGGATTGTAACATGGGTAGTATAATTTTTTGTTTACAAAATAAGTATTATTTGTATGTTTGCTAGTGGGTATTCCTGAGAAGTGAAGAGGAATGATGGTCTTTCATTTTTTACTTTATTTACAATTGTTCTATTTGACTTTTACCACCACCAAGTATCACTTAAATTTTTAAGAAAAGATTCTTTAAAATGAGCCTCAACAGTAATCTGATGAGATCGGGCGCGTTCAGGGTGGTATGGCCATAGACGAGCCTCAACAGTAATCTATAAAGGAACATCAAGAGGGCCTTATCAGGACCTAGGTAGAAATAGTGACCAATTCTTGATCTAAAATATCTCAAGTTTGTTCTTTAAAGTGAGTAAATTTCTTTTAAATATTCTATTTAGTGCTCAGATTCTCATAATATCTGATTTTTAAAATTCTAACCTGATTTTTAAACATAAAATCATTTGTAAATCATATATAGGCTTATAACTACATTTTGAAGTAGTTTCCCATTTTTAATACCCCATTTCTGGGTACAGACATCAACATAAGCTTTAAAATTAAATTAGACTCTCTGCGGTTTAAATTAGCACATCCTAAAAAACGCTCTTTTATAACTACCGGCAATTCTCCTTGTCTTCTCTAATCGTTTTAATCTGTATACAGACAGGAGTCCACTCAGAATCAACTCCACTTTTGAAAATTAAACAGCACCTTCTCCAAATTCCACACTGTACAGTGTTACCATTTCTTACTTTAACTATAGGAAAGGAACCCAATGATATTTTACCTACAGCCCAAAATGTATGAAGTATAACACGATACATAAAAATCAACTTGTTGGGGCACCTAGCTGGCTCAGTCAATAAAACATGCACCTCTTAATCTCAGGGTTATGAGTTCACAGCCCATGTTGGGTGTGGAGCCTCCTTAAAAAAAAAAAATAATTTTCAAACTATTCATACAACACAATTCTAAGGCATAATAAATAAAATCATACCTTTATCAATCCTTCAGAAAAGAGAATTTCTATAGTTTCTTTCAAAATAGGAAGTAAACCACCATGGTGAATACCAATCCCTCGCTTCAAAAGAGGAAGTACATGTTCAACCTGTGATTGAAATATTGTTTATTTTTCAGTGATGTACAGAAAAGGGAAAGAGAAAATGTTAAACTAACCAAACCAAGAAAAATGGGCAATAAAAAGCTGTTTAAAGAAATGTTATAACTTTTTCAGAATAAAAGCAAAAACCAAACCCATATTCCCACAGATTATTAAACTCAAAATAATCCTGTCCTAGCTTTCCTTAATATGATATACTTTAAATAATAAAATTCATATATGCACTGCTGCCTCATTCAAATTCTCCAGCATCACTTCATCTCCCCAAATACAAATAGAAATGAGGGCAAAGTATGCATCTACACAAAATAAACTTAATACTAGCCAGCTCCAACTAAAAACAAGTAAGTATAAAGCATACGTCACATAAATATGTACTTCATCTAAAAACAAATGAATTACTAAGGAATTCATCCTCATTAACACATTATCAAATGCCATTACATGTCTACTATTAGAACTGTGCTAGGATAACAAAGATGTGTAAAGACATGCCTTAGCCCTCAAATATTAATAATTCAGCTGGAAAGAAAAATTACAAGAAAATTTTCCAAGTTAAATAGTATTTTAAACACTGAGAAACATGCTGTTGCATTTTTATCATAAATCCTTTATATATCAGAGTAATCATTTGTAAGCAGAGTATAACCTCCCACTTCCTTTTCACAAAACAGAATTTTCATGTCTTAGGTCACTACAGTAGTTTTCAGGTTTGGATGCACATTAGAATCATCTGGAGAGCTTTTGAAAGATTCTAATGACCACAATACACACCTGACCAATTAAATCAGAACCTCTGGGAGTGGTACCCAGTCATCAGTATATTTTAGAAATCGCCAAGCAATTCCAAAAGTCGAAGGAAAAATTCTCTGGATTAAAAGCAGAGTAGACATTAAATTCCTCACTAAACACATGATTTTCATTAGGTATTCTGTTTGGTAGACTTATGAATTAAATTTAGTGACTTTGGGGTGCCTGGGTGGTTCAGACAGTTGAGCGTCTGACTTCTTTTTTTCAAAGATTTTATTTATTTATTTGAGAGAGAGGGAGAGAGAGCACAAGCAGGGGGAAAGGGCAGAGGGAGAGAGATAAGCAGATTCTCCACTGAGCAGGTAGCCTGACATGGGACTAGATCCCAGGACCCTGTGTCGGGTGCTGAGCGTGGAGCCTGCTTGGGGTTCTTTGTCTCCCTCTCCCTCTGCCCCTCCCCTGCTCACACACACTCTCTCGAAAAAAAAAAAAAAAAAAGAAAAAAGAAATTTAGTGACTTAAAATTAGTAATTTTGTAGTATTAGGAACAGAAGCAATAATTTCCAGACCATGTTAGCTTTCAGAGAAGAATTCCCTTAGGCAGCACATCTTTCCTCTTGTCACCTTTTCAGAAATTTAAAAAATAAATCAAGGTATCATTTTAGTGTACAATGCAACATATTTATTGCAGTGTGTAAACAATGCAATATATAGTAACAAAACCGAGAAATGCAAAGTAAAAATATGCTATCACACTTAATATCCACATTTTACTTAGTGACACTAAACAAACCTGAGGGAGTTTTTTATCTTCATCAGACAAGCAGTCAATGGCATTACTGAATACTTCTTCAACCATCTTCTTTTCTTCATCTAAGAAAAAATTCAAGGGTACATAAATATCTAAGTGAATCAGTGATACCAAGCTTCACAGATTGCAAAGAATGTAAGTTTATAAAGAATAACAGTAGAGTTAGTATTTAAAACAGAAGGCAAAATAGATAAAAATTACTGTTTAATAAAATTCACTGCCTTTCAAAACATATCTAACAGAATTCATCCATGAATAAAAGTATTATCTTATAAAATTAACAAAAACTATACTAAGTGCCATACATCTAACAATTACAGATCACAGGGATAATTTTTATCCATTATTGAGGAAAGTGAGATTTATAGCAAATAATGGAGGCTGCTATTAACTGTTAGAGGAGCAATGTCAAACAAAGCCTATGTTCTTAACTATTATACTGCCTTCTTGTATAACATCTATTAAATTATAGGTAGTCAATAAATATTTGTTCAATTAATCAATATATGACCTTGTAACATTAAGCAAATGCAGCACTGGTAGTTAAACATTTTTTTTTTTTAAGATTTTATTTATTTACTTGACAGAGAGAGACAGCGAGAGAGGGAACGCAAGCAGGGGGAGTGGGGGAGGGAGAAGCAGGCTTCCCGCTGAGCAGGGAGCCCGATGCGGGGCTCGATCCCAGGACCCTGGGATCATGACCTGAGCCGAAGGCAGACGCTTAACGACTGAGCCACCCAGGCGCCCCATGCAGCACTGGTAGTTATAAGGAAACATGTCTAAGCAGAGCAATTCACTCAATTAAAAAATAAAATATTACTAACTTTAGGAGTTTATGTGGAATATCTGTTTTTACTTTGCTCATGGATAAGTAAAAAGTAGCTCTAAAATGCATGGGTTTAATTCTGTGCCTTGATAATGAAACCAACACAACTGCCATTTGATTTTGGATGACTGAGGATATTATTTACTTCTCATTATACAGAATTACATACATAAAAAGATAAATTGAATAATAAATGGGTATAATATAGTAAAGTATGCCGAATTAAAAAAAAATAAAATAAAAAAATAAAGTATGCCGAATTTTTGGATAGGCTAGCTGTGTGACTTTAAGTGAGTTACACTCACAGATAATATGTGGGAAAAATTTATTAATTTAATACAAGTTATCTTACTTTATTTAAAAGGTTATACCACAATTAGGTAAAGGGCAGGTCTTCCTGGTTTGGATTTTTAGAAAAATGAAGTATAGTACTTTCTATACAGAAAGTGATCTGACCAAGTAACCTAGCCTTAAGTCGTCACACAGAGAGCCACAGTAATAAAGGCAGTAACAAAGGAGCTTATGGCAATGAAGTACAAGAGGGTATGATCCTAATATTTTTCAGTAGGGATCTTCGGATTTTACACAAAGCAATGTACTTATACCTTCCAATAAAACAAAAGGAAAAGAAGAAAATGATAAAACAAGGTCCTAAAACTTTTACAAATGTAATGAGTACATTACTGTAACTATAATGTGAACTACATATCCTAGCAATACATAATAGATTAATCACAACAGATTAATCTTCTAACTAAAATATATTTATATTTATTTTCATATAACATTAAAACTATATTGAAATTATATAGTACCTGTGTTAAAATCTAATTTGGTCATCTGAAGTGCATAGGCTTCACAGTCCTTTTTACTGAAACTGAAAATAATTACAGGTTGAAAATTTCTTTCCATAATCATCTTCACAATCTTGAACACATTCGATGGTCCTGCAAAAACAATATATAAACCATACCCCAAAATTAACTCAAAATGGATTATAGACCTAAATATAAAAATCTTTAACTATAAAACTCTTAAAAACTATAGAAGAATAAATCTCCATGATTTGTTATTAGACAAAGTATTCTTAGGTATGATACCAAAAGCACAAGCAACAAAAAGAAAAAAAAAATCAGATAAACTGGATTTCATCAAAATTAAAAACTTTGGTACTTCAATAGACACCAACAATAAAGGGAAAAGACAACCTTTATCCACAGAATGGGAAAAAGGTAAGGGTCTACTATTCAGAGTATAGGAAGAATTCTTACAACTCAACAACAACAAAAAAAGACAATTTCATTTTTAAATGGGGAAAAGATTTGAATAAGTATTTCTCCCAATAAGATACACAAATGGCCAATAAGCACATGAAAAGATACATCACTAGCCATGAGAAAACTGCAAATCAAAACCACACTGAGATACCGGTTCATACCACTAGGATGACTATATTCAAAGAGACAGATTACAGTGAGTATTGGCAAGGATGTGGAGGAAATGGAAATTTCATACCCTCCTGATGGGAATGTAAAATGGAGCTGCCACTTTGGAAAATAATCTGGCAGTTATTCAAAAGTTTAAACATAGAAATACCATGACTCAGCAGTTCCAAAGCTAGGTATACATTCAATGAGAAAAGAAAACATACGTTTACATAAAAACTGGCAGAATACAAATATTTACCACAGCATCATTCACAAGAATCAAAAAAGAGAAATCACCCAAATGTTCAATAACTGATGAATGGATAAATGTGATACATTCATTTAATAGAACATTATTTGATTATGAAAGGAATTAAGTACTAACACATGCTTTAACATGGATGAACCCTGAAAACATGCTAAGTGAAAGAAGCCAGTTGCTAAAGACCACACAAATTATGATTCCATTTATATGAAAGGAAAATAGAGACAGAAGGTAGATTAGTGATTGTATAAGGCTGAGGGGCAGGGGAAGAGGTTAGGAGAAATGAAGACTAACTGCTAGTGGGTAAAGGATTTCTTTTTGAGTTGATGCAAATGTTCTGGAATTAGAGAGTAGTTGCACAAGTTTGTGGAATACACTAAAATACACTGAATTATACACTTAAAATGGTAATTTTTATGGTATATGAATTATATCTCAAAAAAAATTGTGATGGTTGCATAATTCTGTTAATATAGTAATAACCATTAAATTGTATACTTTAATGGATAAATTGTATAGTACATGAATTATATCTCAACCAACGTCATATATGAAAAAGAAATAAACCTTTATTTATCCAATTTTATCTTATATTATCTAGAGCTTTATATACCTTCTTGAGGGGAAAAGTGAACAAAGTTCCACATTACCTTTTGTTCCTCCTTTCCGCCCCTTCTGATCTCCTTTTGCCAAATCACCAGCATCTCGAAGTACTTGCATTGCAGTATTAAAATTATCTTCTCTGAAGTCACCCTGGAATCAGATATTTTTCTATGTAACCTAATATTTAACCACAATCCAAACATTTTTCATACCTCAAAACAAAGCTTCCTCAAAATAAAAATAATGTGATAATTGTTACAAAGGTCACTGAAATAGTTAAAAAATGTGTATAATAGGTAATAAAAGGTAGAGATATTAAAACTGGGAAAAGCAAAACATAAGATATCTGAAACATGTCCCAAGTACCTATTCTTCAGGCATTTTAAAACACTAGAAAAGAAGAAGGAAAAAAAAAAAAACTGGGAAAGAAGAAAAATCTTAATTTATGCATAAGAAAAACACAAGTCTTAAATATAATTTCTGAAATAAAAATACACACAAGCCCAATAATTCTGGACCATAAAACTACTTAAGAAAAAAAATGGACTTCTACCATTCTACTTCAGTTTCAGGAAAAATAGGTATGAACAACTAAGGATGACATTATAAGGTAAGAACCACAGTTAGTCCCGGTGATGGCTATTAAGGAGGGCACGTATTACAATGAGCACTGGGTGTTATACGCAAATAATGAACCATGGAACACTACATCAAAAACAAATGAAGTACTATATGGTAAGTAACATAACATAAAACAAAAATGAATAAATAATCACAATTACTCCCTTACATTTTCATCAACCACAAGGTGCAGGCCATCTCCCCCTGCTGGAAAAATGTAGTGCTGCAATGGAGTGGGCCGATAATCTGTGTAAATTACATGACAAGGCTGTAAAAAAAAAAAAAAAAAGAAAAGAAAAACAATTAAACACATAATTTTATTTCTTCAAAATAATACTGTGTATTTAACCTACCTAAAAGACCTTGGGGAAATAAACTTTTGAATTCAACATTTCAAAAACAGAAAAAACTTAAAAATTTTTAAAAACCAGGCAAGAGAAAAATGTGGAAAAATTATGTCTATCGAATTATACTACCATCTATTCAATTTTATCAATTCCCTAATCAGGGCCAAATACATGATGTGAGTTTCAACAGTGATCTTGGATTCATACCCTAGAACTGTGATGCCATAATTAAAGAAGATGCCTGTTCCTACACAGCAGTAGTATGGTAATACAGAATGCTCCCTCAAGTAAAATGGGATTTTTTTGCCCCACAAAGGGTTTTCAAAGCTTTACTAAATCAGCAGGTTGATCTAGCTCCTCCAGAAGATCAAATAGGTTTCTATCCTACAGAAGCAACATAGATGTTACAAAAATGCCATCGGAGAGCTTATAAACAGATAACGGTTTGTAAGAATACCGGTATAAAGGAAAAATAAGGGCAGGAAAATAAAACCAAGAATAAGTTTAGTACAAATGAACAAATGCTTGTTATGACGTGCTATGCTGCTGCTAAAGTTGGACTACAAAAACAAAAGGGAAACACAGTCAGTAAAAAGGCTGACTGTGTTAACATAAGAATCAAATCACATGCTCAGGAGATGTACAGCTTTTTCCTGGTACTGAGGTCTTAGAGAAATTCTCTATTATAAGGCCTCATTCTACGAGGAAATGCAGTAGTTTCCAAACCTGGCAAATCATCAGGATCAACTTAGGAGCTCTTAAAAGTTAGCTCTTACAAGCCCCTACTCTCAGAGATGTTGATATATTGGGTTTTAAGATGGCGCTCAGAGGGTTCTAGAGGGGAGGGGGGTGGGAGGATGGGTTAGCCTGGTGGTGGGTACTGAGGTGGGCACATTCTGCATGGAGCACTGGGTGTTATGCACAAACAATGAATCATGGAACACTTCATCTAAAACTAATGATGTAATGTATGGGGATTAACATAAGAATAAAAAATTAAAAAAAAGATGGCGCTCAGAAATACACACTTGTAAAAAGCTAATCAGGTGATTTTGATAAGCTTGCACTTGATGTGAGAAGTAGTTTCACATTAAAATGTCTTCTTAATTCTAGGTGGCATCAAGAACAAAGTATAAAATATAGTAAAGCCAACTTATAATATTTTAAATATTGAAGACATCAAAAAGAAAGAAAATACCTGCTTATGTAAATGGCAAATCCATTCAGCAAACTGTCGGGCATTTGGAATAGTAGCCGAAAGAAACACATAGTGGACATTGTCAGGAAGCAAAATAATAGTTTCTTCCCATACAACACCACGCTCTGGGGGAGGAAAAAAAAAAAAAAAAAAAAAAATATATATATATATATACACACACACACACACACACACACACACCTTGGAATTCAGGGTCACTTTATTAACAAGTAATCTGAAATTATTATCTCTCAAGCTCAATAATTAGAAATGCAGACCACTTTACACAAAGATATTTTTAGCCATAGACCCTCAATGAAAACTACTTTAATTCCTACCATGAATTTATCCAATAGATAGTAGACTAAACCACTAATGTACTCTGAAACAATAGCCTGCAAAGAGCAGTTCCAGACTGAATACTACTCACACAGCAAAACAAGAGTCCCATGACAATGTAAATAGTATTTCCAACTCACTTTGAGAAACAAAAGTTAATGGCTTGTAAAAAGTTACAGAAACAAAATTTAAAGACACACATTACTATACCATATAGCATCTTTCAGCCAAATTACCCTCATGATTTCTAGACATGAAAGATAGATTTGATGAGCAGCAAAACTATGCCAGTTTTTATTTAAATGGAAAAAACTAGAAAAATCAATTGGAGAGTTTCCCCCTAAAATAAAAAATCAATACAGGATTCCTGATTTTAAAACCAAAAGAGCTCCAGTCAGAATTTTATGAATTCGAAAGGGGTGAAATGTTTAAAGGGTAAATGATTTCATAAATTATTATTACTTTCACTATAAATAGAGGTTAACTCAGTGCTTTAGTTTAAATAAAAACTGAGTTTTGGGGCGCCTGGGTGGCTCAGTTGTTAAGCATCTGCCTTCGGCTCAGGTCATGATCCCAGGGTCCTGGGATCGAGCCCCACATTGGGCTCCCTGCTCGGCAGGAAGCCTGCTTCTCCCTCTCCCACTCCCCCTGCTTGTGTTCCCTCTCTCACTGTCACTTTCTCTGTGTTAAATAAATAAAATCTTTAAAAAAGTAAAAAAATAAAAAAAAAAAATAAAAACTGAGTTTTAAGTGTGTACATGTTAAACATTTAACTTTTAAATGTTAACATTAGTCTTCCCAGTTCCACTCAAAATTCCAAGTATACTTACTTTTGCTTACAGTAGTGTAATAGCTCAAGTAAAAGGCTATTTTTTTCTCATTTGTATTTCATAATCCCTATTTCATATATTTTTTTTACCATAAACCTACATTTCTGAGTTTTTAAAAACTAAAATACTAATAAAAATCAAGTTAACTCTAAGCTAAAAGCTTTAAAAATGTAACACTTATTTTGGAAAGTTCTCTATTAAAAGCAAACTAGCTTTAGGGTACCTGGATGGCTCAGCTGGTTAACCGTCTGCCTTGGGCTCAGGTCATTACCTCCGGTCCCAGGTCAAGCCCAGCATCAGGCTCCCTGCTTAGCTCTTCCTCTCCCTCTGTCCCTCTACCCTGCTCACTCATGCTCTCTCTCTCTCTTCCAAATAATAAATAAAAATCTTTATTTGTATTTTCTCACCCAGAGTTACTATTTAAAAAGCTGCAGTTAAATGAGATGATATAGTTTCCCACAATTTAGTTTACCAGAACTCTAGCCACATGAATACTGAAAGCAAAATTTAACAACTACTTACTCAAAATTCCTAATGCCCTTAAGGAAAATATATGGCACACATCTCAGCAACACAGCAGAACATACCTGAATCTCTCATGTAATGAATTTCATCAAATACGACCCACGCTACTTCTCGCATAACTTCAGAACCTCTGTACAGCATGCTTCTCAAAATCTAAAAAAACATAAAACAATTGAGCAAAATTTTGACACAACAAAAGTTCTTTTTGACGAGGAATTTTGGAAATGCTTTAATGGAGACATTAAAATAATTTAGGTTACTTCTCTTACATATATCTCATAAATCAAATAATATTCCTTTTCTCATAAAACCAAAATAAATGACTTCTCAACAGTTAGTAATCAGGTGCAACTCATGGGGAGAATTATCACCCCATCTGCATATATCTTAAGTATGAAGCCACTTCATTGTACATGTAACACTCATTACAAGATCCACACTATCTAGGATATGAGAGTAACTTATCTCCTATTCAACATTTGGTACTTTATACAGTTTACTGAATTTTTTCTACTTCATCTCACAACATGGATACTCTCTGGCAACCAGTATCCTGATTTTTTAGTTAAAGAAAATCTTCCACATATGGAAAAAAGTTTTGGGAATGGAAACTTACTTTGGGCACCAAAATGAAAAGTGAGCAATGCTTTTGGCTAGCTCTGCAGGCCAGAAGTTAATTTATGCTCTCTACAGTACCATGTCCATGTAAAATGCAGGGATATAATTCAAGAATGTATAAAAGTACTTGGTATAGCCAAGATGGCTAATTGTGTTCAAAACACAAGATATTATAAGTATGTAAGTTTTAAGTAAAACCTAACTATGACTATGGGAAGAAGCTTAACTTAGCTGAACATTTTTCAAAAAGTTATTTGTGTATTTATATCAACTAAAATGCAAAAATAAAAAATCAAATGAAAGGAAAGCCACTACTTATATTAAACTGTATGCAAAACTGTCAATGTATTTCCATGTCACTGACAATAAGCCTTTAAAAATATTTGGTGAAAAAATTCTATGTCATATGACAAGTAACAGGATTAATAATTTACAACTAAATTTATATAATTACTAAAACCTTTTAAGATGAACTTTTCCTTTTCTAGTAAATCTACTAGGAAAATAAAGTATTACATTTTATCTATATAGAGCAACTGATAAAGCATCATATGTTCTAATTGAAGATACATTAATTAAATTAAAATTAAAAGGGAAAAACTGGATGAAGCACCATATAAATTACCTCTGTGGTCATAACAAGACAAGATGCTGTAGGATTAATAGTAACATCTCCAGTCATCAAGCCAACATCTTGAAATTCTTCATACATTTCCCGGTATTTCTGGTTACTCAGAGCCTTAATTGGGCTGGTAAATATTACACGTTGTTTTTCCCTTAAGGCCAATGCAATGGCATACCTAAAAATGTGAAAGCAAATAAGAATAAAGCATTCAAAACCTTTTCTTTAAAGTACGTAAATTTTAAAATTCTATTAATACAGAAATTATGTCCCAACTTCCCCTAATTATCTTAAATGGACTTAGCAGAACATTAACATCTTGTTCTATTTACTAATGACAAACTATTAAAGTAATAATTATTCTAGTAAATATGAAGTGTAGTGGTCTAAATAAACAAAAATATTTAACTGTGGTCTATTGGAATTAATGTAACTTAATTGCTAATACCAATAAGTTACTAATGGTTACCCTATTTCTTGGAAGTAAAACACTTTTTCTATAAATGGGCCTCCAAAAGTTGAGAGCCTCTGCCTGTCAGTTTATACATATATAAACAATTAGCAAACACTGGAAAATGAAGTTTTGTTCTTCTGAGTTTCAAAAATAAGTTCATCCGTATGTATTCTTTCCCCACATGCAATAATTATCAAATCATTCCTTGCCGGGGAATTATGATGGGTTCTAATTTTGGAAAAGTTCTTCCATAGCTATTAACAAAATGCAATATAGTTTTGTTTTTTTAAGGAAAATTCTATTAAGTATTTAAATAAAGACCATGAAATGATAACTAAGGTTAGCACTGTAGTAGAGTCTCCTTGTTTAAAATATAATTCTGGCCCACAACAGACTCATAACCTATTTGGGGAAATAAAAATAATATTCATCACAGCTGTATAATCATATTCCCCAAATAGTGAAATAAACAAATAATTAAAAGTATCCAAACATGATCAAATACATAGTTTAAGAGAGAGATATGAAACAGAAAAGGATACAGAGATGCTACAATATATTATCTAAACTGTCCACTTTTGAACAAAAAATTAGAAGATACAAAAAGAAACAGGGAAGAATGATCCATACTTAGGAAAAAAAGCAGTCATGAGAAACTAATTCTTAGTGGGTACAGATGTTGGACTTTGAGTAGACAAAGACTTGAATGCAGCTATTAGAAATGTGCAAAAAAATGGAAGGAAGGCATGTTCTAAGAATGAGAAGAAATAGAGGGTAATTATTCAACAAACAGGCCATCGCAACAGAGAGGCCGAAACTATGACATAAATAAATGAAAACACTACAGATGAAAAGTATAACTAAAATGAAGAATTCACTAGATGGGCTCAAGAGCAGATTTGAGATGACAGAACAGTGTCAGTAAATATGAGGACAGATCAACAAAAATGATCAAATCTAAAGAAAGAAAGATACAGAAGAAAAAAAGAGAGAACCTCAAGTGTCCCAGCGGAAGTTCCAAAGTGAGAAAAAAGTATCTGAAAAAATAACAATGAAAACTTCCTAAATTTGTTTTAAAAAATATTAATCTACAGAATCACACCTAGAGACACCATCAAACTCTGAATAAAAAAGACAAACAGAAAGTCTTCAAAGCAGCAAGAAAACATTAAACACTGGGAAACATTCAAAGACCCAAATCAAAGTTTTAGAGACGAAAAATGCAATGTCTGGGGCGCGTGGGTGGCTCAATCGTTAAGAGTCTGCCTTTGACTCAGGTCATGATCCCAGGATCCTGGGATCGAGCCCTGCATCAGGCTCCCTGCTCGGCGGGAAGCCTGCTTCTCCCTCTCTCACTCCCCCTGCTTGTGTTCCCTCTCTTGCTGTGTCTCTATCAAATAAATAAAATCTTTAAAAAAAAAAAAAGAAAAATGCAATGTCTGATTTGAAATACACCTGATAAAAATAAAATCAGATTAGACATTGCAGAAAAAAGATGAATAAACTTGAGGACCTATCAAGAAAAGCTGTCCAAAGTGAAAAAGAATCAACTCCAAAAAATAATAAGAAATAGAGTATAAGTGGGCTGTGAGACAAACTAAAGTGGCATGATAGAAGTGAAGTCCCCAAAAAACTAGAAGGAATTATAAACATATAATTTATGTTTCAAATAAAAAATAGCTGAAAGTGGGGCGCCTGGGGGGCTCAGTCGTTAAGTGTCTGCCTTCGGCTCAGGTCATCGTCCCAGGGTCCTGGGATTGAGCCTGCACATCAGGCTCCCTGCTCAGCGGGAAGCCTGCTTCTCCCTCTCCCACTCCCCCTGCTGTGTTCCTTCTCTCACTGTGTCTCTGTCAAATAAATAAATAAAATCTTAAAAAAAAAAAATAGCTGGAAATATCCCAAATGTGATAAAAAACTATAATAAACACACAAATCTGAGAAGCCCAACAAACTCAAGCACAAGAAACATGAGAAGAACTCTGTAAAGTCACATCATAATCAAACTGCTTCAAAAGAGTGATAAGATTAAAGACAGCCAAACATCCCATCAAAGCAATATGCAAAGAAGCAGGAAAATACTGACCTATAATAAAGGGAAAAGTCAATCAAAACAGATGAGGAAGTAACCCAGATGAAAAAAGCAGCAATAAGGAATTTAAACAGTTTGTAACAGTAATCCATACGTTCAGGAAACTAGAAGAGGGATGCCTGAGCAGCTCAGTTGGTTAAGCATCTGACTTTGGTTCAGGTCATCATCTCAGGGTCCTGGGATTAAGCCCCACATCAGGCTCCCTGATTGGTGGGGAGTCTGCCTCTCTCCCTCTCCCACGTTCGTGCGCTCTCGCTCTCAAATTAAGAAAATCTCAAAAAAAAAACACCAAAAAACCCCAAAACAAACAAACAAAAAAACAAAGAAGCTAGAAGAAAGTTAAGTAGAAAGTAGAGGCATGGGATGTAAAAGATAAAAACCACACACACAAATGAACTTCTACCAAGGAAAACTATGGTATGAGATGAAAATGCAATGAATGGATTAATGACATAATAGACAATTAATGAAATGAAAGATACAGCATTAGAAAAGGCCCAAAATTAAACACACAAAAATGGAACATACTATCAGTGAATCATGAGACAACTATAAGTGGCCTAATATAATCCTAATTAGAGTCCTCAAAGAAGAGGTGCCATAGGGAGCAATGAAAAACAAACCCAAAGCACAAGAAACATGAAAAAAACTACACCAAGCCTCATCCTAAACAAACTGCTTAAAACCACTGATAAAGATAAAATCGTGAAGTAGCCTTAAAGTATCTGCAGAGGAACAAGGTAAGGATGATAGTGGATTTCGTCATAAACTATACAAGTCAAAAGGTACTCTTAAGAGAATTAGAATTCTATATTAAGTGCAACTATCTTTCAAAAATGAAGACAAAATAAAAGGTATTTTAGACATGCAGAAGTTGAAAGAATTTTTCATCAGGAGATTTGTACTACCATAAACTGTAAAGGAGTTTCTTCAGAATCAAATAACATATCAAAACATATCAAATTATTTTGAAAACATATCAAAAGCATTTCCCAAATATACCAAATCAAACATAACAAAATCTATGTTGCAGCTACAGCAATATTAAACAAAAATTTATACCACTAAATGCCTGTATTAGTAAAAGAAAGGTCTCAAATCAGTGTCTTCCACCTTTCCTCCCTAAAAAACTAGAAAAAGGAAGAGCAAATGAATCCCCCAAATCCAAATCTAAATCATAAAATAGAAAATAAGAAAACAACAGAGAAAAATCAGTAAAACCAAAATCTTGTTCTTTGAGAAGATCAGTATGACTGGTAGACCTTTAGCAAACTAATCAGTAAAATATAGAGAACATTACACTGATACCAAAACCAGAAAAAGACATTACAATAAAACTATAGCCCAATACCCTTCATGAACATAGATACAAAAATTCTTAACACATTTTTAGAAGATCTAATCCAATAATATATCTACCAACAGGAACTTTTTTGGGGTTCCTAGATCCCACTGAAACATGGGGGTCTCCCCTACTCACACACCAAGCAATTCTTACTAGCAGGGTGTCTTGAGAATTCAATTAAATTCTGATACTCCCCAGAGATAGCATCAGATTATACAACTTAAGGGCTCAGTTTCTCAAAGACTGCCCTCCAGCCCCAACTTCAGATGCCAGTAGCAAGCCCCAGGCCAGTTACCTGTGCTTCTGACCAACTGGCTTCAGATTGAAGGTTCCAACAACTTCCTTCTTGGTATAGAGCATTTTGCTAGAGCGGCTCACCAAACTCAGGAAACACTTAACATTTATCAGTATATTAAAGACTATAAATCAACAACCAGATGAAGAAATGTATGGGGAAAAGACAAAGAGCTCCCATGCCCTTCCTATCCAGGTGCACAGTCTTCCGGAACATCTGTTCCAGGAACATCTGCACATGTTCCCCAACCTGGAAGCTCACCAACCTGAGGCCTTTTGGGTTTTTATGGAAGCTTCACTACATAGTCATGACTAAGTCATTAGCCATTGGTTGATTCAACCCCCAGGCCTCTTCCATCTATCCTCCCTAGAGGTCAGGCGAGAGGGTTGGTGGAACTAAAAGTTCCAACCCTTTTATCACACAGGTGGTTCTCCTGGCTACATCCAAAAGTGACATCATTAACCTAACAAAAGACACCTTTATTGCTCTTATTACATGAAATTCCAAGGGTTTTAGGAACCGTGACTCAGGAACCATGGATGAAGACCAAATAAATACATGAAATATATATCTGGTCATTCTGATGACCAAATATGTATTTCTTATCAATCACAATATTGTGGTTTATTAATAGGGTTTTATGTATCACAACCTTGCAGGGTTTATCTTAGGGTGGTTTATTATTTGAAAATTATGTCTTCATCATAGTAACAAAAAAAAAGCATTTGACAAAATACGATAGCTAAATATTCTGTATGCATATATATACACACATACACAATTACATGCAAACTTGGAATAGAAGGAAGGGAATGTCTTCAAGTTGATAAAAGGCATCTATGAAACACCTACAGATAATAGCATGCTGATGAAAGACTTAGTATCAGGAACATGGCAAAGATGTCCTCTCTCATCACTTCTACTCAACATTGTACTGGATGTTCTAACCAGTGCAATAAGGAAAGACATTAAAAGTATTTAAATTAAAAAGAAAAAAGGAAAAGTGTCTTTATTTACAGAAATCAAACAGAAAAACTTAAACTTTTAAACGGTGAAATAAGAAACAATTGTTTTAAAAAATTTCATTTAAAAAGCAGAAGAACAAGAAAAGAATGGGACAGAGGAGCATAAGACATCCAGAAAACAATTAACAAAATTCCTCCAGTGAATAGGTACTAATATACCTATTAGTAATTACTTTAAATGTAGACAGACTATATTCTCCAATAAAAAGACAGTGTGGCTGAATGGATTAAAAAACACACTCAACTACATGCTACCTAAAGAGACTCACTTCAGATGGTAAGGACACACACAGACAAAGTGAAGGAATGGAAAAGGATATTCCAAGCAAATGGAAACCAAAAGAAAGCTGGGGAAACTATACTTCTATCAGACAAAACAGACTTTAAAACAAAGACTATAATAAGAGATAAAGAACAACATTACATAATAATAAAAGTGTCACTCCAACAAGAGGATGTAAGATTGTAAGCCAACAAAGGAACACCTACATATATAAAGCAAACATTAACAGACCTAAAATTTCCTTTAAATAGAAAAGCTACTCACTCAGCGCATACAGTTTTTCCTGCTGATGTATGTGCAGATACTAAAACAGACTGATTATTATCAACACACTGAATGGCTTCTCTTTGAAAAGCATCAAGAATGAACGGGTATTCCTATAAAAAGAAAATAATATATCTGCATGAAAATTATCATACCATATCAGAACACACTTAAAATCAAGAGATGCTACCCCCAGAAGCATTCTGGGAGCATTTCTTTATGATTCTATTTAGGAAATATACCACCCAATAGAGAAAACTAGGAAGAGTAAAAAAAACACCTTTAACTAAACAGCAAAGAAGTTAGTTCTGCTGTCTATAATCTTTCAATTAACTTTGCTAATACACACATTATATTAGTTACAATATAGTAACATTACCATTTATCAACAACATGTTTTGTGGTAGGCACTGTGCAACACATTTTCCATATATTATTATTACTAACCTTCACAACAACCCCTAAAATAGGTATTCTTTCCTTTCACAGATGGGAACTCTGAAGCTCTGAAAAGCAAAGTCCCTCACTTAAGTTCACTCAGCAGAGGCAGAATACTACACATCTACTAGACTTTAAAGATTTCATACTTGGGGCGCCTGGGTGGCTCAGGCGTTAAGCGTCTGCCTTCGGCTCAGGTCATGATCCCAGTGTCCTGGGATCGAGCCCCGTATCGGGCTCCCTGCTCAGCAGGAAGCCTGCTTCTCCCTCTCCCACTACCCCTGCTTGTGTTCCCTCTCTCACTGTCTCTCTCTGTCAAATAAATAAATAAAATCTTAAAAAAAAAAAAAAAAAGATTTCATACTTACTCCACCATTCTACCTTCTTCATTTAAAGAAAATATGATTTGGAAAATTTCTATTAATCATTTCAGTTCTTTCAGAACTTCAAAATCCATTTAATACAAGCATTAGAGTTTAAATTTCATTAGAAGTTTGTTAAACTCCCAAAACTGTATGTATAACTTATTGTACACATGCTTTTTTCCTAGACAAAGGCTGATAATTTTCATTTGATTCTTTAAAAAGGAGGAAAATCATTACTTTCATTTTTAAAAATCTCATCACATGATGCTTTTTTTTTATCATGGCTATTTACTGATTTGCTTCTTATTATACTTGACTTCAGGTGGCTTCTTCTTGGTTTATATACACTGGGAAGTATAAAAATCTCATTTGGAAGAGTTTATCTAAGGGGCTCCTGGGTGGCTCAGTCATTAAGTGTCTGCCTTTGTCTCAGGTCATGATGCCGGGGTCCTGGGTTCGAGCCCCGTATCAGACTCCCTGCTTGGCAAGAAGCCTGCTTCTCCCTCTCCTGCTCCCCCCGCTTGTGTTCCCTCTGTCAAATAAATAAAAAAAAAAACTTAAAAAAAAAAAATAAAAGAGTTTATCTTTAAGATTTTTAGAAAAGAGACACAGAACTGTACAAACTGTATTGTCTAACGTACAGACCTTTGCAGCTTTTCCAACTCGAGGTTTAAGTGGTAAATAATCTTCATCTGCAGGAAGTGCAACCTGATGTTAAAAAAAAAAAATCACCAACTTACTATTTGGAGAACTGATACATTCAACACTCCATAATTAATGACAGTTTGAAAAATACAAGGGATAGTGTTCGATACAGTCTTAGACACTGTAAAATTAAATAACTTCCTTTAAGAACAAGTACTAAAGCTAGAATAATCAAAAAACCTCTACCTGTGTTTATCTAACGGTAATGTAATTAAAACCTTTTAAGTTTATCTTCCTGAAGAAATTGTGTTTATTAAGGTCTAGGACCTATCCTAGCTATCTTTGTATTTTCCACAGCCTGATACTAATGAAAGCTCAAAAAAGCTGAATGGACATAAAAAGGATGTTCCTATATGAAAGAAAGCTATGCAGAATAAAATACTATTTCCTAAAACAGAAATTTATTTTCCTCCAGTGAAAATTAAGATCCGGAGAGCAGTTCATAATGTATCTAAATTCCCAAGAATTAAACCATTTAGTATATAAATCCAGAGGGGCAAAATAAACTACACACAAAGATTAGAAATAATTTATAGGAACAATACTTCAATAAGCAAGTATTACATGAAATTACTCATCTTAGAAATACTAAGAGATTGTGGGTAAATTTCCAACTTGATTATAGCTGACCCTTGAACAAGACAGGATTTGGGGCAACAACTTCCCCCAGCCCCTCTCTGCACAGTCGAAAATCCATGTGTAACTTTTGATTCCCCCAAAATTTACCTATTAGTAGCCTACGGTTAACCAGAAGCCTTACTGATGACATAGTTAATACATATTTTATATATATACTATATTCTTAAGATAAACTAAGCTAGAGAAAAGACTATAATTAAGAAAATCCTAAGGAAGAGAAAAACACATTTATAGTACTGTATTTATAAAAAACTACCTACTTTTAAGTTGACCTGCGCAGTTCAAAATCACTATGTGATTTTACAATCACCCACATATATAAATATACATATAATCACATTATAATCACAATATGTGGGTAGTATTTCAAAAAAGACTAATAAGTAGGGGGCGCCTGGGTAGCTCAGTTGATAAGCGTCTGCCTTCGGCTCAGGTCATGGTCCCAGGGTGCTGGGATTGAGTCCCATATCGGGCTCCCTGCTCGGCGGGGGGGCCTGCTTCTCCCTCCCCCACTCCCCCTGCTTGTGTTCTCTCTCTCACTGTGTCTCTGTCAAATAAACAAATAAAATCTTTAAAAAAAAAAAAAGGACTAAGTAGACCCTGATTATAATTAAGAAAAGTGAAATTTAGTAAATTATGAAACCTAATGAATAATACCCAGTATAATGAATGTGTTAGAAGAAATGTGACATTCTAAATGGAATCATAAAGGGGAGGCAAGAGTTAGAATTTGGTATTTTATCCTGCACACATTAAGAAAGAGTAAATTACCAAGTGTTTTTACTAATGAATGAATACTTCCAGGGGACACAATAGTTTTCATTAGTCTTTCCCTTAATACTATATATTCCCCTTTATTAGGATTCTAAGAAACTTCTAAATAGTTTCCGATTCCCAGGTAGTTTGTTAGACAACTACTTATCCTGAATTTCAGGAAATGTCATGCTTTTGTATACCTCCATCTCTTACGAATATGATCAAAGTGAGTCTATCCAACAAAGCACAACCCTTGGTAAACTGACAAAATCAAATTTCTAGATCTAGAAATCTGAAGCCTAGAACCCAGATCATGGTATGATTCCCATACAATATTATCAACTTATAGTGCTGTATCTGATGAGCTGAGTGACCCTCTCACATCTCTTCTGGTACTTTCTATGACATGAACAAAGAACATCAGTGGGGAGCAATTAAGATTTTAACTTCTTTAAGATTTAACAGAAGAAAGAACAATAGATTGTGTTTTCACTTGTACGAGAATCAAAAAGTTTTTGTTTTTATTTTCTGAAAACAGTCTGGGTAAGACAAACATATGACAGGAAAGACACTAAGGAGTCAGAAAAATAGAAAACCAGCAAAATGATCAAGAGTCAAATAAACCTACCACATAGTCACTGGTGATTTTTGCCACAGCAGTTTGGAAGAAATGGAGAAGAAATCTAATTGCAGTATATTTAAAAATGAATGGCAAGTTAGAAAGTCTAGCAGGGATTTTCCTAGCAGAGCAGTCAAAAGTAATTCTGAAAAGGGACCACATCTCTTTTATCTCTTTATACTCAGTGAATAATACAATGTTCCCAACATTCAAAAGATATATACTGAATTAAAGACTACAAAATGGGGGAAAAAAACCCCCACAACAACATAGTGGCTGTAAAGCAACCCAGAATAAAAGAAGCTTCTGAATATTCATATGCTGATAGGAAAGGGCAAATAGAGAAGAGATTTGACGCTAGAAATAGTCAAGGGAAAATGGAATGATCTAAGTCTTTGTGAAAGCAAGATAAGTTACAACCAAGAACACTGGCAAAACAAGCCTCCTTAGCATTGCCTTTTCCTTTGAGTGGATGTGACAGGTGTAGATAGGCATGGCGAAGGAGGTTATAAACAGAGGACACTCCAACTTGATACCCTCAAGCCTCTAAAGGAAGTAAAAGGTAAAGTTAGCTGCAAAAAGTGAGAAGTGACAGAGGAGGGATTGCAGAGAATTGTGAAGGAAAGAAAGAACTTTTGACCTCTAAAGAGCAAATTTTGTGCCCCCTTGCTATCTTTTTAAGACCAGAGCTTTGAATAGGGTCTAACATAAGTACTGAATGAATGATCAAATGGGTATTACAAATGCCAAGTTAAGTGCTATTCTAAAGGAACATAAAAGAACTTATGAAAACAAGTGCAGAAGAACAGGTATTTTACTTTTTAAATTTTTTTTTAAGTTTTTATTTATTTATTTGAGAGAGAGTACAAGCTGGGGAGAGAGGCAGAGGGAGAGGGAAAGCAGACTCCCCGCTGAGCAGGGAGCCTGATGTGGGGCTTAATCCCAGATCCCTGGGATCATGACCCAAGCCAAAGGCAGATGCTGAGCCACCCAGGCACCCCAAGAACAGGTATTTTAAAAACAAGGTTCTAATGTCTATTCTAAATGTCTATCAAAAGCCATTTTTCTCAATTTGGAATTATTGTGCTCACTCAATAAAGACTTTTAATAAGACTTACCAATTTCCTGCAATAATAAGTTCTAAGGTCATATTGTAAAGACAGAAGGCTTAGTAACTGTGTTACAGTTCCCTCATGTCCTTAATGTTTATAAATTCTTACTTCTAAAGGGTTACTAAAGCTATCAGAGACTACCACCTTCTGGCGAATAATGAAATGGCAACATATCATTTAACCAGAGAAGAAATGAAAAAGCATGTGACCTGTAAAATGGCACTGTTACCTGACTTCAGGAGTACCGAACATCTACTCTGTGCCAGGTCCCTTATGCTAATTTTCTTCTGTAATCTTCACAACCGCCCCATGAGGTAAATCACATTATTCCAAATTTAAAAATTAAAAAAACAATGTCAAAAAGGTTAAGCAATTAATCTAAGACTGTAGTTAGATAAAATGCTGTGTCAAGATCTGAGTTCAGTTTAGAATACAAAGCCCCAGCTCCTTCCACTGGACTATATACCCCATAGGAACTACTAATATTGTTTCCAAAGCCCCTAAGACTAAACTGCTTGCTAATGATCACACCAGACAGCCAAAAGCAAACTCCCAATGATAACACCAACTTTCTATATATTCTTTATGCTTACCTCATGTGTACACCCTTCGACAGTTTCAACAGATTGTACCTTGACTCTGGGCATCAAGTCTGCCAAACTTAAAAAAAAAAAATTATTGAAGTTACATTAAATTATTTTTCTATAATTAGATAATAAGCCTCCAGTCTGCACTGTTAAGGAAAATGACACTGCCCAATTATCAGTATTAAAATCAGAAAAAATCTGCTATTAAGAATATTCAAAAAATTTTTCCAATTACTCAAATCTATGCTGAGAATTCAAAATAATCAGTTAACATCTATATTTACAAATAGAGTACAGATGCCAAGTGAATTATTTAAAGAAATGTACCAGCTTAGTTCCAGTAACTATTAAAAAAAAAACAACAAAAAACCACCCCTCCAAAGCATTGTCACTACTTCAAAACATGAAGCTGGTTATAAAAACCATTACATGATAGAGAGTACAAAATAAACTAGCTTAATAAAGACGTTGCTATAATTTATAGAAGTGTTCCCTATTCTCTTCAAAATCCTAAGTTCTTATCTAGGTTCTGTTTAGACTCTGAAAAGGACAGGACTGTGGATAAACTGAAGAAAAATCATACTTTGGACAAAACCCAAGGGTTACTACAATAAGCAACAATGATTTTAAATTGCCAATATTATATTGTAACCTATTCCACTAGCTTTGGAAAACGGTGCATCTGAAATATTTCAGTGACACATCTACCACCATTAATAGTAGCTATTTGCTAGCTACAACAGCTAACTGGTTTAAAAAATTCACAGAAAGAGTAAATTCTTCATGGTTGTGCCAAGCCAAAATATGGCATAACAAGAAGAGAGAAGCAAAGCTGTGAAGATTCATCACCGCAATAACAAACGGGTCAACCTAAGTAAGTGGTATCAAATTCTATTTCTCTTCTAGAAGAGAAATACCAGCTATTTCAGTCACAGATATCCATGGGTCTCCGTCACTGATAGCAGTCTTGAGATTCATAGCCACTCTACTGCAACATGTAAGAATTCCTCTTAATATTCCTCTTAATATTCCTTCTCACTTATACTTTCCATTGGGTCTGTTTTATTCTTTCCATTTATTCTACTCTCAGTGATCCTCTCCTTGGGAGATTAACAAATAAAGGAAATATGGGCGTATTTTTCTTTAAAAAAAAAAAATCAGGCTTCAGGATTCTTTCTCAAAGTTGGGTTCTAAAACAGTAAAAGATAAATCTTTTCTATATTGTCTTCCATTTCCCCAAACTTAGACAGATATTCTATATTTTTGTATGAATATAACTAAAAAATATTTTTCTTCATTTCTTCAATTCAACAAATACTTTTTATAAAGTAGCAACATGTAAGTAATTTTCCAGATTTCATGCAACCATCTAATTTAAAAGTTACTAACATTTATGACAATGGAAATAGTACCTTAAATCTTCAGTTACTGATTCTTCCACCCTAGGCTTCTTTCCAAAAATGGGTTCATCTGTGCCCTCAAAATCTGCATCTCTCTTGGATTTTCCAATATTAGTTGACTCTGATTGCAATTTACCATCAAAACGTTTCCTGAAACGTAAATGGTTTAGAATCAATTCTGCAGTATTAGTTATTCCTTCCAGTGATTTTATAAATTATTATTCCATATATAATAGATGCCATTTATAGAAAGTCATGCAAGCAGATGTTACAAATCAAAACTAGCTAAAGCCCAGAATACCCTAATAAAACTGAACAGTACTACTGGATATTTACCCCAAAGATACAAATATAGTGACCCGAAGAGGTACATGCACCCCAATGTTTATAGCAGCAATGTCCACAATAGCCAAACTATGGAAAGAGCCAAGATGTCCATCAACAGATGAATGGATAAAGAAGAGGTGGTATATATATATATATACAATAGAATATTATGCAGCCATCAAAAAAAAAAAAAACACAAAACAAAAACCCACACGAAATCTTGCCATTTGCAACGTTGTGGATAGAACTAGAGGGTATTATGTTAAGCGAACAAGTCAATTAGAGAAAGACAAGTATCATATGATCTCACTGATATGAGGAATTCTTAATCTCAGGAAACAAACTGAGGGTTGCTGGAGTGTGGGGGATGAGAGGGATGGGGTGGCTGGGTGACAGACATTGGGGAGGGTATGTACTATGGTGAGCGCTGTGAATTGTGTAAGACTGATGAATCACAGACCTGTACCTCTGAAACAAAT
>NC_138375.1:104206628-104211737 GCF_054177405.1 Leptonychotes weddellii
TTTTAGAGGGGAGGGGGTGGGGGGATGGGTTAGCCTGGTGATGGGTATTAAGGAGGGCACGAACTGAATGGAGCACTGGGTGTTATATGCAAACAATTAATCATGAAACACTATATCAAAAACTAATGATGTAATGAATGGTGACTAACATAATAAAATTAAAAAAAACTGAACAGTACTCTTGACATTTCATTATTTTCTTGTAAATTTTGCTTTAAAAATATTCTACAGCTCACATTAACATAATTAACATCATACTTTTAAAAATTATAAATTAAAACAATGTTAAACATTTATTTACATGAGCAACTTCAATAAAAATTCAATGCTTTCGCTTGTCCCATGATATTACTATTAAAGAGAAAATTTTTTCTTTGTGGTTGGATTCATTGGTCAAAAGTAGTGACAATGAATGGTATTAGTAGACTAGGTATCCAGACAGGAATTCAATCTGACCTACATGCTTGTTACATTAAACAATTACATGTGGATTTTAGATCTAATTATGAAAGGTGAAACAACAAAGCCTCTAGAAGATAAAACAAGAGTATTTTCATGTTTTACTAAATAGGACATAGAATTATTAACAAAAAATTAAGTCTGATAAATTGGAGTGCATTAAAACTAAGAATTTTTGGGGACGCCTGGGTGGCTCAGTTGGTTAAGCCTCTGCCTTCGGCTCAGGTCACGATCTCAGGGTCCTGGGATCAAGTCCCGCATCAGGCTCCCTGCTCAGGAGGGAGCCTGCTTCTCCCTCTGCCTGCCGCTCCCCCCTGCTTGTGCTCTCTCGCTCTCTCTCTGATAAATAAATAAAATCTTTAAAAAAAAAACAAAAAACTAAGAATTTTTGTTAATCAAAAGATATCATTAAGAGAGTAAAGGGGGAAGACAAAGAGTAGAAGACATCTGAACCACATATAACTGACAAAAGCCATATATCTAAATAAAATACAGGGGGTGGAGATTACAAATTTAAAAATAAATAAATAAATGATAATAAAGACTTGAACAGGCATTTTACAAAAGAGGATATCCAAATGGCCAGTAAGCATATGAAAATAAGCTCAAAATAATTACTCACAGGGAAAATAAATTAGACTATACTGAATCAGTGGCTCTCAAATTTTTGAATTCTGAATTCCTTACAAGTCTTAAAAATGATGGAGGATTTCAAAGTATTTTGTTTATGTAGATATACCTACTGGTATAATAAAATTGAGAATTTTTAAAATATTTACTTATTTCATTTTATTTTTTTTTTAAAGATTTTATTTATTTATTTGACAGAAGAAAGACACAGCAAGAGAGGGAACACAAGCAGGGGGAGTGGGAGAGGGAGAAGCAGGCTTCCCGCTGAGCAGGGAGCCCGATGTAGGGCTCGATCCCAGGATCCTGGGATCATGACCTGAGCCGAAAGCAGACGCTTACCAACTGAGCCACCCAGACATCCCTCTTTACTTATTTCATTTTAAAATAGCAATAACAAAACCATAATATTAACATAAATAACACTTGATAAAAAGTATTTTCAAAATGAGAAGAGCGGCATTGTTTTATATTTTTACAAATCTCTTTAATGTCTGTCTTAAGAGAATGCATCTGGAGTCTGCATCTCTTTCTGCATTCAACTTGAGATAGCTACCATCATGAATTTCATGAACAATGCTAAGCCAAAGTCAGACACAAAGGTATATATTCTGAATGATTCCATTTACATAATATTGACAAACAGAAAAAAACTAATATGTTATAAAGAATAGTCACTTTTTGGGGGGGAAAAGAAGGATGTCTGAAATATTCTATTTTTTGTCTCAAATGAGGGTTACGTCGGTATGTTCATTTTATGAAAATTCAGCTTATGGACTTTTAGATTTCTCTTCTTATGTTTTACTTAAAAAGTTTTTTTTAAAAGAGTAACAAATAGTAACGATCTGTATGCTTTAACAATCTTTCCATAACGAAGCTCCTTCTTTGACGCTTAGCAAAACCTGAAATTTGTAAATCCTATTACTACCAATTTAGTTGGAAAGGTGTTTACTCTTGTCCCATATTTGCTGCCGACTACTTATGTGAGTATCAGTTGGACAAGCCATCAATTTCCTTGGGCCTCAGTAAAGTAAGACATTTGGAAGATACCTAAGATTCCTCTAGTTCTAACATTCTACTATTCTATCCTTGAATTATTAAGCATCAATAAAACCATTACAATTAAAACTTATTAGCAGCTGGTGACAACCATAAAACAAAAAAATTTAGTTCATATAACTTTGAGAAACTTAAAACCTAAATTTATAGTAGAACACTTTCCTTCAGAAGACCTATACTATTCATTACTGTATGTTAGACTTTTAGGTCTCCAATTATTTATTTCTCTTATAGCTTGGTATGTATGTCACATGTGGAACTTGCACACTTGAAACACCTGAGTTAAACAGAAGGATGGAAATAAAGTGTCATAGATAACAAGCTTACTCTTTAAGAGTAAGTTTATTATTTTTCTCAAGATTTTATTTTATTTTATTTAAAGATTTTATTTATTTATTCATGAGAGAGAGAGAGAGAGAGAGGCAGAGGGAGAAGCAGGCTCCCAAGGAGCAGGGAGCCCGATGCGGGACTCGATCCCAGAACCCTGAGATCATGACCTGAGCCGAAGGCAGATGCTTAACCATCTGAGCCACCCAGGCGCCCAAGATTTTATTTTTTAAAAGTAATCTCTACACCCAGATTTTAAGCTTGAACTTAAAACCCTGTGATCAAGAGTCGCACTCTAATGAGTGAGCCAGTCAAGTACCCAGAAGGGTAAGTTTTTGATTTACTGAAACTGCATGAAAATGTTATTTCTAGAAATACAGAATCCTTTGTTTATATAGGATATTAAAGTAATTGGCAAAATATGAGTAAGTCTGTAGATTAGATAACAAAACTGTATCAGTGTTAATTTTCTAATTCTGATTCTTGTTCTCGGGATTGAGACACGGACCTCACTGTGGGGGAGGAGAGAGAAGCACCATTCTGCCTGCCACACTGTTGAAAACACAAAATGGTGCCTCTCCTGTGAAGAAGAATTTGGCCAACACCTAGCAAAATGACATACATTTACCCTTTAACCTCGTAATTCCACTTGTAGGAATCTATCCCAAAGAAAAAAATGCCAAAATAATTTTAAAAATCAAAAAGGAAAGGGGCGCCTGGGTGGCTCAGTCGTTAAGTGTCTGCCTTCGGCTCAGGTCATGATCCCAAGGTCCTGGGATTGAACCCTGCATCGGGGTCCCTGCTCAGGTGGGAAGCCTCCTTCTCCCACTCCCCCTGCTATGTTCCCTCTCTCGCTGTGTCTCTCTCTGTCAAATAAATAAAAAAATCTTAAAAATTAAAAAATTTAAAAAAAGACAAACATGTACAAGGCTGTTTGTAATAGTAAAAAACTGAAAATAACCCAATGTCTATTAAAAGAATACTGATGGAATAAACTACATTACATCCACATGAGGAATTACAACCATGCAGGTATAAAAAAGAAAGAGCTCTATATACTAACGTGCAACTATGTCTATTTCGTCATGTTAAGTGAAAAATGATGAAGAACAGTTTTGTTTTTTTTTAGAGATTTTATTTATTTATTTGACAGAGAGAGAGACAGCGAGAGCAGGAACACAAGCAGGGGGAGTGGGAGAGGGAGAAGCAGGCTTCCCGCGGAGCAGAGAGCCTGATGTGGGGCTCGATCCCAGGACCCTGGGATCATGACCTGAGCCGAAGGCAGACGCTTAACGACTGAGCCACCCAGGCGCCCTGATGAAGAATGAGTGGAGAAGACAGACACAGACATGCATGTGCACATGTGCATTTTCAGAAAGAAATAATGAAAAGAAACCAAAAACTAAAGGGGAGGAAAGAACAGGGCAGAAGACACAAAGGTAAAAGCAAGAATGTACTGTTTTATACTTCTGATTTTGGAACTGTAAAATAATAATGTTTTACATAATGTCTTAAAAATTAAATTCTTAGGGGTGCCTAGGTGGCTCAGTCGTTAAGCGTCTGCCTTCGGTTCGGGTCATGATCCCAGGGTCCTGGGATCAAGCCCCATGTTGGGCTCCCTGCTCAGCGGGGAGTCTGCTTCTCCCTCTCCCACTCCCGTTTGTGTTCCCTCTCTGGCTGTCTCTCTCTCTGTCAAATAAATAAATAAAATCTTAAAAAAAAAAAATTCAATTCTTAGCAATCCTTAAAAGCAGAAAACAAACTGAAACAAATGAACACAATAGGTATCAAATTTTTAGCATAAACATTTAGAAAAGGAACTACTAAAGAGTATTTTCACCGTCAGTGTGATGTATTTTTTTCTAAGGACAAAAAGAACCACCTACTAGAACCACTAACTATTCAATATTCTATTCTGAACGGCAATACTACTATGTATTGTTATTTTTTTAATTATAAGAACACATAAAGTCTAATTATGTAATTATCATTAGGTATGAAGATTTTCAGCAAAAAAAAAGGATACAATTATCAAAATCAAAGCCAAATTAAAACCCTGTAATATTAATTATATCATCAGTCAGTATGAACTTTATTTTTTCTAATAACAGTGATTACCCAATTCCTTCCACTCTAAAGGCCTAAAAGCAATGAAATCCTGACACAATGAGCATGCTAAGCACCAAATAACATTTCCCACTATAAGGAACTAGAGACCCTTTGGAGAGATCAGATTCCAGATTTGGGACTGAAAATGTATACTGTGAGTCTAGAAAATCTTTTGCCAAAAAGCACAAAAGCTATCAAAGGCTGACTAAGCTTGTCATAAGAACCAATTTAAAGAGTTCTCACTGGTAGGAGTATCAAAAATACTAACACAAAAGACTCAAGTGTCTGTCAAAAGATGAAGGTATAAACATGTATGTAAACTGAATGAATCTCCACAGCACTGAATATAAGAAACCAGGCAAAAAAGGAATATACACTGCAGTATTCCATTTAAATTGAACTCTAGAAAATGCAAGCTGTTCTCCAGTGCCAAAAAGAGCAGGGGCTGCCTGGAAGCAGGGTTGGAGAGAGGGATGCATTACAAAAGGCATGCAGCATTTCTGGAGATCTTGGAAATGTTATCTTGAT
>NC_138375.1:104212237-104254033 GCF_054177405.1 Leptonychotes weddellii
TCTTCTTCTTCTTTTTTTTCTTAACATATATTGCATTATTTGTTTCAGAGGTACAGATCTGAGATTCAACAGTCTTGCACAATTCACCACACTTACCAGAGCACATACCCTCCCCAGTGTCTATCACCCAGTCACCCCATCCCTCCCACCCCACCCCCCACTCCAACAACCCTCAGTTTGTTTCCTGCGATTAAGAATTCCTCATATCAGTGAGATCATATGATACATGTCTTTCTCTGTTTGACTTATTAAAATGGAATACATTTTAAAAGGAATATGTTGTGAAAGAAAGAGTATTGGGCAATAAGGAATTGATTTTTGGCTGATGCTTTTTTTTTTTTATTAGTTGAGTCATCTTGAGGAAATCACTTTTTCTGTGCTTCATCTTTTTAAAGATCTTATTTATTTGACAGAGAGAGACACAGCGAGAGAGGGAACACAAGCAGGGGGAGTGGGAGAGGGAGAAGCAGGCTTCCCGCTGAGCAGAGAACCCAATGTGGGGCTTGATCCCAGGACCCCGGGATCATGACCTGAGCTGAAGGCAGACCCTTAATGACTGAGCCACACCCAGGCGCCCCTGTACTTCAACTTTAATATTTTTGGCAATAATATATTGTGTTCTGTGAAATATAATTTATAAATTTGAAATCCATAATACTTTTGCCTTAGAGGTACACTAACATCCTTACTTCCAGTCAGATTTCCAGTAACTCCGTGTGAAAAGGAAAACCACAGTTTATGGAAAAAGGTCTTTAAGCAGCAAGGAAAGTAGCTCATAAATCCTGTGCACCTTACTTGGCAAAAGAATGGGAACCATCTTTATACCATGGCCTGTTGACTTAGAATTGCATTTGAAAATAGGGTTAGTAATTTATACGGTTGAATATCTGTTTTATTCTGGTGCCTTAAATTTTTCTTAAGTAACACATTTGAATCTGGTGGAAGGGAGCTGTTAGACTGACATTCTGAAAAGTTGGCAGCTGACAGGAAAGGAGACCAAAGAATCACCCAGTAGAAAATTAGAGCAGTTTCAAGGAATTGAGTAAGTTCAGTCTTTTTAGTAGCCTCTGCACGCCTCCAGGGACAATAATAGATATTTGTAATAGGTAATGCCTCATAAAAAGCTTCAAATTTTGCTGATTGAACATGTTTTAAGAAGAATTTGAAACAGAAAGGGCCTTACTGGTTTACTTGATTCAATCGGTGATACCTCTGAGGCAAGATCTCATTGTTGCTTCATTTCCTCAGCATATTGATTAAAATAAAAACATACCACTTTTAGGGACACTTTTTGACACCCATGAATGTGCACCAGTATTGGTGTACATTCCTCTCCTGATTTTCTGGGGACTCAGCTCTTCTTTTATTTGCCTTCTGGAAGTTCACAGTATAAACTGACTTCAGAGAAGTGGTATCATTGGATATCTCAGGTGGAATAGTTTGGAGGAGACATATGAGAGCTTATTGCTATCTTCAGAGCTTACTGCTTACTTCAGTCTTTACAAACAAAAAAAAAATAATAAAGGAATTTACAGTTTTACCTCTCTCAGTAACACATCAACCTTAAACTGCTTCTCAGTATAGTCTTGGTAATAAACTGCTCATCCATCTGTACCTTTTCCAAAAGGGTTATAATTGGGTCCCCTCAATGATTTGGGGAACTTGTAAACTCTAATTAGTATGCTAAATTTGTGAACAAGTTTACTGCAACTGATGAAACCTCACAGAAATGGTTAAGGACTACTGATAGGTCCTCTCATTTATGACTATTGACATGAGTTGATGAGGAAGGTTACTAAGATTAAAGTCTAAGACTAAAAGATAAGGAAATTAACCATACTGTGCCAGAATTGTCACTATCTTTTCATGTACTCTAGGTAGCCTTGGGTACTTTCTATATAACTCTAGCATAGAAATAAATCAGGGAAGCACTAATGTCTCTAGTCCAGACTGCCCAAATGTAAATAGTTATGCTCAAAAACTTTTGTTTTAAGATGCCTGATTATATTAACTAGCATCTTAAAATGAATACTCTCCTGTAAGCCAACAAAGATCAAAGTTCTTGACCTTCAAAATCATAATAAGCAACTTTTAAATTTAATGTTTAGGTTTCTCTCTTAAAGTAAAAAAAAAAAAGAAAAACACGCCTTATTTTGAGATATATAAGAGTAGACTAGGTTTTTTTTTTTTTTAAGATTTTATTTATTTATTTGACAGAGAGCGACACAGCGAAAGAAGGAACACAAGCAGGGGGAGTGGGAGAGGGAGAAGCAGGCTTCCCATGAGCAGGGAGCCCGATGTGGGGCTCGATCCCAGGACCCTGGGATCATGACCTGAGCCGAAGGCAGACGCTTAATGACTGAACCACCCAGGTGCCCCGACTAAGTGGGTATTATAAGATTTTAGGATGGCTGGGGCTCCGTGAGATCAGAACTAGTTCCATAATCTAAAATGTTGTCTTTTTTTTTTTTTTTAAAGATTTTATTTATTTATTTGACAGACACAGCGAGAGAGGAACACAAGCAGGGGGAGTGGGAGAGGGAGAAGCAGGCTTCCCGCCAAGCAGGAGCCCGATGTAGGGCTCGATCCCAGGATCCTGAGATCATGACCTGAGCTGAAGGCAGATGCCTAACGACTGAGCCACCCAGGCGCCCCTAAAATGTTGTCATTTTTGTGGTTATTTTCTCACAAGTATATAGTGGTATTTTTCAGTGACTACATGATAATACAGAAAATTGAATGCAAAATCCAGACATTAAGAGATTTGCAAAAATGGAAAACAATTTCTTTTTATTTTGGAAAATGCAGTTATTTTTCATAAAAAGTGTTTATATTAACTGGTCTTAGGTTTGTTGTTTTTAATGAATTAATATTTAAAAATTTTCCTTTTTTATTTACAATATGGTATATATCAGTGTTATAATTCACATGAACAGAAAGTATTTAGGATTGTCACTGATTTTTAAGAGAGTAAGGAGATCATGAGACCAAAGGTTTGAAAGTACCTTTTAATACTATTTATTCCTTCTTGGTTGGTCATTGTTAGAGAACTGATGATATGCATAGCATTTCTGTTGGCCGGAACAGAGTTGGCATCTGTAGTGGGTTGAGTAGTGTCGCACTTTCCCCTTCCCTCCCCCACCCAAGTTCATTTGCACCTGGAACCTCAGAATGTGACCTTATTTGGAAATAAGGTCTTTACAGATATAATTAGTCAAGGATCTTGAGATGAAATCATCCAATGAGTAGTGTCCAGAGAAAGGAGAGGGATAATTGGACACAGACACACAGGGAATAAGGCCATGTGAAGCACCATGTGTAAAAAAGAGGCAGACAAGGCAAGCAACTCCCGGGATCGCCAGAAGCCAGAAGAGGCAAAAAAGGATTCTTATTTAGAGCTTGCAGGGAGCATGGGCCTGTTGACAACTTGATTTTGGACTTCTGGCCTCCAGAATTGTGAGAGAATATTTCTGTTATATTCAGCCAACCAAGTTTGTGGTAATTTGTCCTAGGAAACTAATACAGCAACCTTGGACTCTATGAATAGAAGATGATAGGAACTGCCACCTCATTTTTACCTTAAGGGAGTGTTTCTCTTTAAAATTAACCATCGTCTCTACCAGGAATCTAATACCCTCTGAGAGGTCTTACTTCAGCCAAGTACCAGGCAGAAAAGCATCTGATTGTGAAAATACGAAGATGAAGATAAATTTAATTTAAAAAATTACAGGCCTTTGCTCTTTGTAAGTAACTGGTTAACCTAGAGAACTCTAATTGGTAAAATGTTTTTGAAAATTTATAGGCCATATTGCTAGATTGTAGATTCCTTGGTGAAGTGGGGAAAAAAGAGCTGAAATCAAATATTTAATGTTTAGCAATTTTTTAGAGGAAAATTAAAATAGTGTAATAGCTATTAATGACTAAATTGCCTTGACTACTTTTTGTCTGTTATATACAGGTCCAAAAATTTATAGTTTTAATTCTGCAAATGATTCTGGTGGTCCTGCTAATCTGGATAAATCTATTTTAAAAGTGAGTACTGAGATTGAGTCATTTCAAGAAATGTTCTCTTTGAAAAATGAAAAAAAAAAGATATTCTTAAATATAAGAAAATTATGGGGTATTTAAATTTTTTGTAATAGTTAATTGCTGATCCATACTAAATAGAAGTAAATCATAACACATATATTGAAAGCCCATAAGAAATTAAGGAAGATCTGGATAAGATCCAGATTTCTAAGGATAGCATATGCATCCTTTCAGACCTGATTTGGTGTACATTTCCAGCCTCCTTCCCATTATTCTTTTCCACTTAAAATTTTAGTTTAAATCTCATTGTTCCCTCAAATCCCATATGATTTTATGACTCCAGGCTTTTGTCAGTGGGCTCTCTGCTTAAAAAGACCTACTTCCCCTTCTCCATTTGTCATCTCTGGATCCTCTAGGAAGTCCTTCATAACTCAGCAATTTTCCGTGTGATTCCATACTTTTTTCATATACCTTTTTAAATGATTGCTGTGCTGGTTTACAGTTTATCTTTTTATATAGGTTTCCTCTGCTAGACTGAACTCCTGAAGTATATTTTTAAACATAGCTCATTGTAGGCATTCAGTAAAGATGTGGTCAAGGGGTGGTGTCTTTGTAGGTAGATGTTTATGTATTCTTAGGTCAAAAGTATGGAAAGAACATATGGAACAAAAATATTGAAGACAAAATGGCTAATAGAAAAACAGGAATCAAACCCTGAAAGCCAAAAGAATTTGTGTAGCTTAATTATTACTATTTGTATAGCTTTTACTTTTACCTTATAGGTCTTTTTAGTGTAGCATCCATTCTTTCAAGCTGTGTGCTTGGGGTGGTTTACATTAAACAGATTTCTGGAATCCATCTCCAAGGATTCTGATTCAGCTTGCTTAGGATCAAGCTTAGGAATCAGTCATAAAATAGCAATCCAAGAACAATGTCTTGAAACATGCAGGTTCAAGAGGGTTTTTCAAAGGATTTTTTCTTGCCATACATTGCTTTTTCCATGTCACATTTTTTTTTCTTTTTTTTAAAGATTATATTTATTTATTTGAGAGAGAGAGAGCAGGGGGGAAAGGGAGAATCAGGCTCCCTGCTGAGCAGGGATCCCGACGTGGGGCTCAATCCCAGAACCATGGGATCTTGACCTAAGCTGATGCTTAACACCATGACACTTAACCAACTGAGCCACCCAGGCACACCTGTCACATTTTTTCTAAAATATATGGTACAGATGTGGTCCAATGAATGGTAGTCTAAAATACAATAATTATTTTATCTGATTTTAACTGAAATCCTTGTATTTGTTGTCAGGGATATAGAAAACTGTGATTTTTTTTCTAATTATTAAATGTTATTTAATAATTTAGATTCTAATTGATAATGACCTTTTTGGCTTCCACAGGTGGTAATTAATCACAAACTAGAGCAAAGAATTATTGGAGTGATAAATGAGCATAAAAAGCAAAATAATGACAAGGGGGTGATTTCTGGAAGACTTACTGCCAAAAAATTACAGGTATTTTGCAAACTTTTTTTAACTTCCTTATTTTTAATGGAGCCTTTTTAAGACAGCTCCACATGTGAGATGGTGAGATAAAATGACTTCTTCAGCTTCCATTGAGATTTCATGTAGATCATTTCCGTCAGCAAGAATAGGGAAGGAATTGGGCCAGGTACAAGAGCACACATTAAAATGGTGGTATGAAAATTAAATTACATTCCCCAGATTATATTAGACTCTGTAGTGGGCACTTTGCTTATTTTTTCTCTGGCACAATACCAAAAGGTACTTGGCCCCATTTTCCAAATGAAGAAATTGGGGCTTGGAAAGATTACAGACGCTATAGCTGGAGGTTGTTAGTAAGTAGCAGAGTAAGCAGAGTCTGGATTGGAACCCAGTTCTGCCCAGCTCTAAAGATCATGCTTTAGAAAGTACATTAAGATGCTTTACTTTATGTATGGATGTGTTCATTGAAGCACTACTTACAATAAAAAAAGAAAATATCCTAAGTGGTCACCAATAGGAAACTGTAATTAGCTTATGATATGTCTAGCCAGTGGAATATTATATAACTATTAAAAGTGATGAAGAGTTTCTAATAACTTGGGAAGATGCTTACATTACATTATTAAGTGAAATTTGTTTTTACAAAATCATAGAAAAATGACTGGAAGGAAACATACTACATTGCAAACAGTATCTTTGAATAGTGAGAATATGAGCAGTGTCTTCAGGTCCTTTTTTAATTTATCAATAGTTTTCAATTCTCAGTTTGGTGAGCATATTTAACTTTTCTAACCGGAAGGGAAAAAAAAAGATATTTTTGAAATTAAAATTTATTATCAGCTTCTGGTTTAAAATGAGTGGAAGAATAAAATGAGTAATAAAATGAGAGAAAATAGAATGCCTTTTTTCATTTCCCTTTCAAAGGATTTATACATGGCTTTACAAGCATTTTCATTTAAGACCAAGGACATTGAAGATGCCATGACTAACACACTCTTACAGGGAGGTGATCTCCATTCTGCCTTGGATTGGCTCTGTTTAAATCTTTCAGATGGTAAGTAGTATTGTCATAAAATTCAGTTTCTCAAACCTTCTCAAAATTATTTCAGCATTTGTGACATTTGTATCAAGCTCTAAATTTTTCCACTGTTATAATTGCTTATTTTGCAAATATTCTCTTTTTCACTCTTTACAGTATGTTTTCAGAGACTGTAGTCCATGCAAGAAGGAATTATTTTTTGTACATTACTTTTAGTTGTCAGTAGTCATTTTACAGTGCACTTAATACAACAAATTCTCAAAGTTTGCCTGCCTGTAACCTGTCAGGCTGTGTTTCCTGGCTTTGGTTCAGAAATTTGGACCATATGGCTTTAGATAAATTTGTTTAACCAGAAGGTCAAGGTTACAATCTTTGGCAGGAACCTGGAGTGCAAATTGCTTGTATGACTGAATGAGGATCTTACCATACACTATGACAGGCAACCAAGGAGTTGGGAAGGGTTCAGATTTTTTTTGAAAATTTAGAAGTCTAACACATTGAGGGTGAAATAAATGGCCAAACAGAGGTGGGCTAGCTATCTCATGAGTGTTTCCACTCCTGCTTTGACAATAAAGCCAGGTTCATCATAGGATTTCTATTCTTAGGAGATGACGGATGGAAGAAAATTCTGTGCTGTTTGTCTAGGCAGGGTTTATATGCATGTTTAATGAATGTGTATGCTTATGTTTTTTTATTCCCATTTTTAAGATGCACTTCCTGAAGGATTCAGTCAAGAATTTGAAGAACAGCAACCTAAAAGTAGGCCAAAATTCCAGTCTCCTCAAACACCAGCCACTGTTTCACCTCCATTGCAGCCTAAAACCAAAACACCAGAAGATACTAAGATTAAGGTAATTTAAGAAATTAAACATTTAAAGTTGTATAAAATCAGAATGAAAACACATGTAATAGTTCATGAGTAGAAATACCAGGTTGCAATAACATTTTTGCTTATCAAAAATAACTAACTGCTTTGCCAGGCTTTTCTATCACTGTTTCAGTAATCTGTTGCTGCATAATAAACCACCCAAAAAAGTAGTGGCTTAAACCAACAATTAATTTCTTTAGATTCTACAGTCTATACTGGGCTCAGCTGGTTAGTCCTTCTGTTCCATGAGGTATCTTCTTAGGCTGGAATATCCAAAATGGTTTCTTTGGGGGCTAGCTTGGGTTTCCTCAGATGTGGTGGTCACAGAGTGGTCTGATTTGCATGGCATCTGGCTTCCAAGAGCAAGTATTTCAAGATGATAAGCCCCAGCTTGTATCACTTCTGCTAATGTTTCCTTGGTTGAAACAAGTCCTGTGGCCAACTCCAAAATACATGTGGAAGGGAATTACAGAAAGTCATGAATACTAGAAGGTGTACTTCATTAGGGCATTACACTTAAATACTCTGCATATCGTGGGGCGCCTGGGTGGCTCAGTCAGTTAAGCGTCAGCCTTTGGCTCAAGTCATGATCTCAGGGTCCTAGGATCGAGCCCCGTTTCAGGCTCCCTGCTCACGGGGGAGCCTGCTTCTCCCTCTGTTCCTCCCCCTGCTTTTGTTCTCTCTCTCTGTCAAATAAATAAAATCTTAAAAAAAAAATACTCTGCATATTGTAAAACCTCTATAAACATGGATGAAACTGGAGAACATTATACTAAATGAAGTAAGCCAGTCACAGAAAGATGAAGACTACATGATTTCACTTATGTGAGGTATCCAAAATAATCAAACTCATAGAGGAAGAGAATAGAATGGTGTTTACCAGAGGCTGAAGGGAGGAGAGGGGAAAGTGGGAAAATGTTGCTTAATTGTTAAAAGTTTCAGTTACACAAGATGAATAGTTCTAGAGATCTTTGTAAGATAGTGCCTAGAGTTAATACAATATTGTGCACTTTAAAATATGTTCAGAGCATAGACGGCTTGTTAAGTGTTCTTACTACAGCCACCACTCCCCACTCCCACCAACACACATGAACAAAAGAACACAAGGAAGTTTTTGGAGATGATGGATAAGTTTAGTACATTGATTGTAGTGATCGTGAGTGTATGCATATATCCAAACTCATCAAAATATTGAGTTTATATATACATTATGATAAACTAATCTAAAACTGATATATTAATATGCACATTAAATTTGTACACTTTTTAAATGTATCAGCTATATCTCAGTAAAGGCTAAAAACAAAACAAAAACAATCTGGAAGCATTATCCCCAGAAAACCACTGTTTTTAAGGAAAAACACTAGTTTTTAACAGTTCTCCTTTTATTTTTTTTGCCTGTTTATAAAAACATATTTTTTGGATTTTGCAAGCTTGGACTTCTTAAAGTAATGTTGAATTCATTTGTCCTTCACAGAACAGTATGTAAGATGATTTTTGAGGCTACATGTCTGCTGTTTCTGAGTATAAAGAAAATAGTAAAAACAGGGATATTTGATGGTAGTTTGACACCTTTTTCTAACTTTGGTTTTTCAGATATTTGTTTTTCCTTTCTAGCCAAAAAAGGAAGAGAAAAATTTGGAAGTAAATATGAAAGAATGGATCTTGCGGTATGCTGAACAGCAAAATGAAGAAGAAAAGAGTGAGAATTCTAAAAGTTTAGAAGAGGAGGAAAAATTTGACCCTGTGAGTTAGAAATGTGTATTAGGCTTCTAGCTGGCTATTCATAGGCAACATAATTTAACTTTTCTGTGACTTAGTTTTCACCTTTGTAAATTAAAGAAATACCTACCTCTAGGAGTTGATGTGAAGATTAAACAAAACTTACAAAAAACAAAATAGAAATGGCACAAAATAACTGCTCAGTAGCTGTTACTTATATTCCTCCCATGGTTAAAGAGATAATCATCAGATATTTTAAATGATTATCATTTGTAGGGAGTATGCTAAATTCCTTGGATAATAAGAGAAAAGCACATTTCTTTACAGAGGAAATCCGTGGTCTGGTCAGAGAAAACCTAGATATAAGATAAACTAAAAATGTAAGGTTAAATGGAAACAAGTTGTAGGAAGAAAATATTACAATACATATGTCTGACAGGACTTCTGTCTAGAATTTATAAAGAAGTTTTAAAAGGACAACAGACACTTCACAAAAATAGATACATGGATGGCCAATAAACATGTAAAAATAATTTCAGGATCACTGGTCATCAGAGAAATGAAAACAAACTGCAATGAGATATTATTTTATCTTCATCACAATGGCTGTGATTAAAGAGATGAGTAATACCAAGTGTTGGGAAGGCATGGAGCAACAGGCACACTCAGACATTGATTGTGGGAGTGTAAAATGGTACATCCACTTTGGAAGACTGGCACATTCTTTTTTTTTTTTTTTTTTTTATTCTTATGTTAATCCCCATACATTACATCATTAGTTCTAGATGAAGTGTTCCATGATTCATTGTTTGTGCATAACACCCAGTGCTCCATGCAGAACGTGCCCTCCTCAATACCCACCACCAGGCCAACCCATCCTCCCACCCCCCTCCCCTCTAGAACCCCCAGCCTGTTTTTCAGAGACTGGCACATTCTTACGAAGTTAAACGTACACTTAACTGAATGACCTAACAGTTTCGTTCCTAGGTATTTATTTAAGAAAGAAAGAAAACATGCCCACAAAAAAGACCTGTATGCAAATGTTCATAGCAGCTTTATATTCATAATACCCAAACACTGCAAGCAACTCTCCAATGCAGGCAACTCTCTAAAACATACTTGAATGAAAGAAGCCAGACACAAATGAGTACATGTGTAATTACTGGATTAAAATCTAGAAGAGTCATCCATGCAAAATCAGTCTATAGTGACAAAAGGCAGATCAGTGGTTGCTTGAGTCCAAGGGTAGGGGAAGGGGATTGACTGTATGGCAGCATGAGGAAACTTTTGGAGATGATGGGAATGTTTTATATCTTCATTATGATAGTGGTTACACGGATATATACATTTATCAAACTCAATTCACCTGTACACCTAAATGTGTACATTTTACTGTATATAAGTCAGACCTTAATAAAATTGGTTTAGAAAGAAAAAAGGGAAGTTGCAGAATAACATGTGTAGTATGATGAACCCATTTGTGTAAAAGAGAAAAATATATATGTATATTTGCATTCTTATGTATGCACAGAAATGATCTGGAAAGATTCACAAAAAGCTATTATTAGTGATTAGGACTGGGGTGCTAGAATGGGAGGGAGACTTCTTTTTTTAGACTCTTCTATATCCTGTAAGTTGGTTTTTTTTAACCATGTGCCCGTTTTAAACTAATATAAACAAAAAGAATTTGGGACAGTACAAGTCTCTGTTGAGGTTCAAAGAAGAGGTGTCTTCTGATTGGAGCATTTGCTTAAGCCTGCAAAGAAGAGTGGTGGAACTTGAAGGGTGCATAGAGTGCACGTGGGCAGGAAAGGAAGATGGTCCAGAGGGGTGAAACAGTGTGACCAGGGTACAGAGGTGGAATTGCATAAGGGGCCTTAGGGTATTAGACAGTAAATGAGTATATACAGAGCATAAAATGTAGATGAGTACTGACAGGTAGGAGTAAACAGGTGAGTTTAGCTGACACCAGAAGATTTTGATGCCTAGAAAATGAATTTGACTTTTCCTCATGTGAAGAGCCACTGGAAGCATGGGGGCAGGTAAATTACAGGAAGAATTTGCTATTTTAGGTCAGATTTATTAGTGTTTGGTTAAGGTGGTTTGGAACATTTAGGTAGTGTTCCAGGTGATTTGGAAAGGATAGGGAAGCCATTTTGGTAGCTATTGCACTTCCTCAGTTGTGAAATAATAAGGCTCCAAACTGGAATTGGAAAGGAACAGAAACATTTAAAGCAAGAATCCAGAGAAAGTGTTGATTTGCCAAATATTAAGGTTAATGAGTCAAAGACAGCAAGAGATTTGCAGGTGGAGGGATGGTATCCGTGCCAGAGATAGGAGTGATGAAAGAATGAGTGTGATTTGGGTGAATAGGAGAAGATAGCTAAGCCTTCTACTTGTTAACGGTGTATCGTGTGTGTGCTACACAGAGTAGCCTCAGAATTCAGCTCCATGTGCTGCCTTGGTTTATCTCTTTTCCGTTCATCTTAACGGTTGTGTTTCATAGCAGCATTCTACATGCCCTTATCTTCACCCTGTACGTTATGCGTTTTACCTGTCCCTTATTAACCTAAGGTAAAAAACAGAAATTTGAGTTTAACTTTAAACTGTATCTAATGGCTGCTCAGCAGAGCTAAGTCCTTAAGTTTTATTACACCCCTTTTCCCCAGAGGCTTTTTTTTTTTAATGTCCCTTACTATCTTCTACAAGATTGATTATGGGAAGATAACTTTCAGATGAGTATTATTATATTATTACCTATACAATTCTTTAAAAACATGTGTTTATAAAATGTATAAAGATAAGACGTTTTCTTATTTTAGAAATAAACTCAACGTTTACTTTTTCTTCTGTAGTTTTAAGATTTTATTTAACATGTCAAGGAAGTTTTCCATGTGAATAACCCTCATTCTGTTGCTATCTCATTTTCTTTTTTAATGGCTGACTAGTTTTTTCCTGGAGAAAAAAGTTGTTTTGCAGTTTTTCCTCTTCATTCAGTACTGCAGTATTATGTATATGTACCTGCAGATCTGCATCTTTGTATTAGTTCTCTGAAAAATTCCTAAAAGTAGATTTGCTGGATCAAAGAATAAGATCAAAAGGTCATAGGTTTTGATATAATAAATTGACAATAGATTAACTCATTTTGTTCTTTTTTAAATTTCTGTATCATCTTATTTGGAACAGAATGAAAGGTACTTGCACCTTGCAGCAAAACTTCTGGATGCAAAGGAGCAAGCAGCTACCTTTAAACTAGAAAAAAACAAGCAAGGCCAAAAAGAGGCTCAAGAAAAAATAAGGAAATTTCAAAGAGGTAAACACTTCCAAATTCTTAGATGTATAAATGTCTTGTCTTTTTTGGCTTTCCCAGCATGGAGATTGCCTCTTTTTAATTTGTGTACAAAATCCCAGTTTATACGTGGGCTTGGCAGACTTTCTGCAACAAGCCAAATAATAAATATGGTCGCTTGTGCGGCCATATAGAGTCTCACAACTACTGAACTCTGCTGTCACAGAATAGAAGCAGCTATGAACAATATGTACGTGAATGGCTATGGTCTCATAAAACTTTACAGATACCAAAATGGGAATTTCATATAATTTTCACATTTCACCACCAAATATTTCTTTTTTTTTTTTTCAACCAGTTAAAAATATAAAAATCATTCTTAGCTTATAGGATGTACAGAAACAGGCAGCTGGCTAGATTTGACCGGCAGGCCATAGTTTGTCATCCTCTGATGTATACCTTAAAACCTCAGTCAAGGAGAAAGTGAGGCGGATATAATTCCATGAGTATTCATTTCTAGTGAAGATGTTTTTCCGAACCTTCTACATCTGTTAAATAATTTATTTAAAACATTTTAGTATATGTGAAATAAATTGCCTCTGACTTCTAGCACAAATTCCAAATAGGGAGTGTTGAATACTTGGCTACAAGGAAAAAGACGGAATGCTCTCTTTTTTTAAAAACATCTTTGCAAAATAAAAAGACATAAAAAACAAATACAACAGAGCATGATTTTTTTCTTTGTAGAAATGGAAACTTTAGAAGACCATCCAGTATTCAATCCAGCCATAAAGATTTCGCATCAACAGAATGAAAGGAAAAAGCCTCCTGTAGCCACAGAAGAGGAAAGGGCTTTGAACTTTAACTTATTTGAAAAATCGGTAGCTTCTACTGAAGAAGAGAAAGGTAAAATGAAGGGAAAGTGTTTCAAGGTGTAAGTAGTAAAATGTCAATGAAAATACAGTTGAGAAACTATGTTACTTTGCATTCCAGCAGACTACATAAGCTGGCAGTAAAGCTATGTTTCCACGTGCTGTCTTAGAAAAGTAATAATTATGATAACTTTTTAACATTTTATAATTACAGTTATCTTGCTTCAGCGTCATCTCTTTCCAGCCAGAATTCTTTCCATAACACACATTTAAATGTGAGTTCCTTGTTAAAAACCCTTAATCGGTAGTAAGTCCAAACCCTTTATCATGGTATTGAGGATCCTTTGCATTCTGCCACAATCTGCCTTTCCACTTTGTTCTCCCAGCTGTGTACTACAGCCACATGTTATTTCATGGCTCCATGATTTTGCTCATCCTTTTAGCCCCTCCTGGCCAACCTTTCCCTCCTTTCAAAGCTCAGTTCAAAACAGCACCTCTTTAAGCCTGCCGTGAGTCCTGCCATGCCACTGTATGTGTGTAATTGTGTACTTACTTGTGCTAAGTAAATTATTGATATAGCTTGTGTAATATTTATCTGTAATACAGTCAAAGCCTATACTAAATTGTCAGTTTTTTAAATTATACATTGTTTCATAAGTATTTATTGGATTTCCTTACTGTTCAGAATGTCACATGCTATGTGTACAGTTATTAACAAAATCACCTACTGCTTGCCCTCTTCAAGGGTATGGTCTAGTAGGAGAGGTAAGGTTTAAATATACATAAATATTTAATTACCAGTTGTGATGTGTGCTATCAGAGCAAGAAAACTGGTTTCTAATAATAGAGATAAGGGGACTGATGACTTGCTCTGAGATCTAACAGATGATTAGGTGTCAGCCCAGTGACGTGGTGGGAGGAGCCTTCTAAGGACGGAGATTGGAAGTCTAACTTGGAAAAGATCTAGAGCAGACTATTCAACAGAACACTCTGTGACAGAAATGTTCTGTATCTGAGCTATCCAATGTGGTAGCTACTAGCCAAATATGAGTATTGTGCGCTTGAAATGGGATTAGTACAACTGAGAAACTGAAAGTTTAATTGTAATTAATTTAGGTTTGTCCGCATGTGGCTAGTGGCTACTGTATTGGGCCAGGCAGGCCTGGAGCATTTGGGGAGGTGACTGACTGCCTGTGTGGCTGCAGTGTAGTGAGCATGATGGTAGAGTGATAACAGATAGGCAGAGATGGACCATGGAGAATTTGGACTCTATTTTATATGGAATATGAAGCCAAAGAAGGTGATGGTGGTGGTGGCGGCTATTAAGCAGAGAAGTGACATCTGACTTATATTTTTTTCAAAAGATTACCCTTTCCTGTGTGGTAGCCTCCCAAACACTGTAGTTCAGAGTACCATAAATAATTCATCACAAGGATATCATAGATATTTTACAACAAGTTACTCAGGATACTTTAAGATTCAGATTTTCAATGGTTCTATCCATTCAGAGGATTTGCTTACATCACTTGTAGAAGAGCAAGCTTTTCTCTGTCATTTTTCACCTATTCTCTTCTAAAAGTCTTGTCCCAAAATTGAGAGGACTTTGATCACTCAAAAGAGATGATACATTACTGCATGACAATTTTTAAAGCACCAATCTTTGTCTGTCATTTTAGAGAAAAAGAAGGAACCTCATGATGTAAGAAATTTTGACTATACAGCTCGAAGCTGGACTGGAAAATCTCCCAAACAATTTCTGATCGATTGGGTCAGGAAGAATCTTCCCAAGAGTCCAAATCCTTCTTTTGAAAAAGTTCCAGTAGGTAGATACTGGAAATGTAGGTATGTTTTTCTTGTTAATTGAATGAACTTTTAGGAAAATCTAAGATGAAAAATCTCTTTGTTTCTTATGTGTTAAGTGGACATTTAGGAAGCTCTCTCATTCCACGTCTCTGGGTGATAATGCTCATCAGTTACCTAGGTACAGTGTCTTCCATGGAAATATTTAATTTAAGTAATTAACGTAAACTTAGGTTGGGGGTTAATGGAATTCGGACTCGTTTTACTTCATTAATTTTATTTTTAAAATTCTTTGGCTTCTTTGTAGGGTAAAGGTAATCAAATCTGAAGACGATGTACTGGTAGCGTGCCCTACAATCCTAACAGAAGATGGCATGCAAGCTCAGCACCTGGGAGCAACTCTAGCTCTCTATCGTTTAGTGAAAGGGCAGGTGAGACTCTTTAGAGTGAGCTGTTTCAAAAATCATTTGTGGACTGTACGTAGCCGACCTAAAACTGTATGGGCATACGGAATGTCATATTTAATTGTGGCCCTTCATGCCAGTTTTTACTTACTGCTTCTTCAAATTAACCCTCATTTCTGCTTATTTATAATTTTGACTGCCTCTAGCCCCTAAACCTAGCTCAGTCTTTCTGTCCTTAGACCAGAGGCTCTGAACCATTTCAGTGGTTCAGTTTTTCAGGCTATGCTATTTTACAGATTAAAAATAGTTGTACGAGGCTGGTTGAAGTAAGAATTTTTAAACAGTTTAATGTTTAAATATTATCTCTCTTTAATGTTGTATTTTCCCTCAGCTTTGAGAAGTTATAGACCTTGATTCCACTTTTCAGTTTTAGGCTATATTAGTTATAAGCTCTCAGGTTAAGGAAAGATTAAAGTACTACTGAAGGAAGCTCTTTTTTTTCTTGGATTGTTGGATTGTCAACATTTGTTTTATATAATATGTATATTTTTCTTCATGGAAATTATAGACCCTGATGACATGCAACTCCAAACAATAGTTCTTATCCAGTTTCTGGCAGTAAAAGTTCTTAATGCCTTATTTCCCTTATTTTGCAAAAAAGTTATCATAAGCTAAGCTTAATTGATAGAAATGACTATCATTGTTACAGAGAAAACTGTTACAGAAATAATTTTATAGCACAGAATTAGGATAACTTAGATTGACTCCACTGTAGTTCATTTTTTTTTTTTTAAGATGTACTTATTTGAGAGAGAGAGGGATAGTGAGAGAGAGCACAAGCAGTGGGTGCTTCTCCCTCTGGAGAAGCAGACTCCCTGCCGAGCAGGGAACTGATGCGGGGCTCCATCCCAGGACCCTGGGATCATGACCTGAGCCGAAGGCAGACGCTTAACCGACTGAGCCACGCAGGTGCCCCTCCACTGTAGTTCATTTTAAATACTTTGACCTATAATCTTAATTTAACTACCAGCATCTCACAGGGAGCTTTGTTTCAGAAATGCTTTATGGATCATCTACATATTTACATAGCACCACTGCAGGAATAAATAATAAAAATGTATTCATTAGTTTCCTATGTTCCAGGAATGAGCACTTTTCATATAGTAACTTAAAGTTTACTTCAGAATGTGTCTATAAAGGAGATAGTAGCCCCATTTTATAAATGTAGAAACTGAGACCCAGAGAGATTATCTGTCCAAGGTCACACAGTTAGGAAGTCTAGAAGCCTGAATATGATATGCTGTTTATAAATTTGCATCATGAGCATGTATCTTATATTAAAGTAATAACTTACTAATTTAAGAGAGAAATTATATTTTAAAAGGCAAGTAGGTATCCTGAACTCTAGCCTATTGAAATTTGGTATCCAGTAGTTAGTGAAAATAACATACTGCTCTTTTTTTTTTCCCCATCTGTAGTCAGTGCATCAGTTACTTCCTCCCACTTACCGAGATGTTTGGCTGGAGTGGAGTGATGCAGAAAAGAAAAAGGAAGAATTAAATAAAATGGAAACCAATAAACCCCGTGATGTGTTTGTTGCCAAACTTCTGAACAGATTGAAGCAGCAGCAGCAGCAGCAGCAGCAGCATTCTGGAAACAAGCGTGGAAACTCTGAAGATCCTGAGGAATCTTGGGAAAATTTAGTTTCTGATGAAGATTTTTCTGCACTGTCCTTGGATGCAGAAAAGGCAGAAGATTTGGAACCTGCTCGAACCCTGTTTAGAAAGTTACAAAGCACACCGAAGTACCAGAGACTTCTAAAGGAAAGGCAGCAGTTACCTGTGTTCAAACATAGGAATTCAATCGTTGAAACGCTTAAAAGGCACCGGGTAGTGGTTGTGGCAGGTGAAACAGGGAGTGGCAAGAGTACTCAAGTACCACATTTTCTGTTGGAAGATTTGCTTCTAAATGAGTGGGGAACGAGTAAGTGTAACATTGTCTGCACTCAGCCCCGAAGAATCTCAGCAGTGAGTTTAGCCACAAGAGTATGTGACGAGTTGGGCTGTGAAAATGGACCTGGAGGAAGGGTAAGATGATGTCCAACTCCGCCTCAGTGAGTGGTGACATTACTCACCTTTGCTCTTGGCATCCGAATGGAACCTGCACCATGTATGACTTGTGACTTACTGTGTATTCAGTAGCACATCTCAGGCACTTTTCATGTTTTCTTTGACAGATGTCATACTGTGCCACTCTCCCTCATCTGAAAGGGGTTGTTAGTAGTAATTCTGTCATTAAAATTCTCATATCAAGGAAAAAATATATTCAGTTTAGTAATTGAATGGTCAAATATGTTACATACTAAAGAGAACAAAGAATATAAACAAGTACAGATTTGACTGTAATATCCTAAATCTCAAGTTTCTGCAAATCTTCTCTATGGAATGTATTCCTGAATAATTTTCATTAATTCTTTTTGAGAGAGAGAGAGAAACAGCATGAGAGGGGATAGGGTCAGAGGGAGAAGCAGGCTCCCCGCTGAGCCGGGAGCCCGATGCGGGACTCGATCCCAGGACTCCAGGATCATGACCTGAGCCGAAGGCAGTCGCTTAACCAACTGAGCCACCCAGGCGCCCAATAACTCAGCTTATTTATACTTTGCATCGTCCTTTCTGGAGACGGTACTTAACATTTTTGCCTCTGTCTTTACGTACCCCTTTACTAAAAATGTTTTATGTAACAAATTACCTGGGTTTCTCTCATGGAATGTAAGAAGAAAAAAGACAGTTTCTGTCTGATAAGGAACTCGCGTTAAGAGGATGACAGATATGTACACACATGGCAAATAAAAGAGTGAAAAAAATCAATGTGGTGGAAATAGAAGGAACTTCAAGATTCCCATCAGGCACCACCTGTACAATGCCAGCTGCTTTTTAATGGTGGCAGCTTTTATGAAATCTTGATAGAAAATTTTGGGAACTGCTCTAAATTTTTGTTCCTGGGTACCTCAGCATTTTGTTCCAAGATAATTGAATTAGAAAGAATATTGGTGCCTGGGTGGCTCAGTCGGTTAAGTGTCCAACTCTTGGTTTGAGCTCAGGTCATGATCTCAGGGTTGTGAGATTGAGCCCCACTTCGGGCTCTGTGCTCAATGCGGAGTCTGCTTGACTCTCTCTCTCTCTCCCTTTCCCTCTGCCCCTCCCCCCCCAAAAAGAATAGAATGATACTGATGGTACCTAAAGCTGGTGAATAGCTTTTGTGTCAACACTTGGGAAAGAACAAAAGTTTTTCTTGTTTAAAGTTAGCAAAACAAATTTTACAATTTTAGATAATTGAAGACCATGGAAAAATAATTTTAATTAATAAATTTCACTAAGTAGATATAGATTTACTTAAGCTGCTCCACCTACTAGCAGGATCAGCACCTGCACTACATTTCTTAGCGCTTGTTTCCCAGATCACTTGTGAGAATCTAATCTCAACCTTGTGTTCTCCCTTCAGAATTCTTTGTGTGGATATCAGATCCGGATGGAATCTCGAGCTAGTGAATCTACAAGGTTACTCTATTGTACAACAGGGGTTTTGCTAAGGAAACTTCAAGAAGATGGTCTCCTAACTAATGTGTCTCATGTTATTGTAGACGAGGTGAGTATATTCTATAGTCAAGTTCAGATAAATTCAAAACATCTTCATATTAAAAAGATGCTATTTCTAATACTAGCATTTTATTTGCTTATTTAAATACCAGACACTTTACATGTAATAATTATGTAATTTCTTCTAACAAATGTGTGTCATGTTAATTGATATAATACCATATGACATTTGCTATATGGTAGATGCTATTCTGATTTTATGTATATAAATTTGTTAATCCTTCTCACACTCCAGTGAAGTAGATATTCTTACCTCTGTTTGACAGTTGTCAAACTGAAGCACAGAGAGGTTAAAATACCTTGTGTAAGTTCACACAGCCAGTAAGTTCTGAAACTAGGGGTTCATACTGAGGTCATTTGGCTGCAGTCTGTGTTCTAACCAGTATACTGACTCTCAACTACGTTTAGTTAAAGGATTTTCTTTGATTCTTATTAAAAAAAAAAGAACTCTTCATCATTTTCTCTCTAGGTATATCCCTCCCTGAATCAAATTTGAATGCACACTTAAATTGAATGTTTAAATTGAAGATTTTCCCATGGGAATTGTTTTAAATGGCACAGTAGCCTAGCATATGTAAACTCATTTGCTTTGTACATAGTTTTGTCAAGAAGAAATAAGATATATAGCATTTCTCTTATTCAAGTAATATTTAAAAAAATTTCCCTGATGTAAAGTTTTTATGAGTTTCTGTTAATTCACCAAGTTCAGAAGGCAGTAGGAGAAGTTCAGTCATTCGGGGCACCTGGGTGGTTCAGTCGGTTAAGCGTCTGCCTTCGGATCAGGTCATGATCCCAAGGTCCTGGGATTGAGCCCCGCGTTGGGCTCCCTGCTCAGCGGGGAGTCTGCTTCTCCCTCTCCCACTCCCCCTGCTTGTGTTCCTGCTCTGCTAACTCTCTGTCAAATAAATAAATAAAATCTTTAAAAAAAAAAAAAAGTTTAGTCATTCATTGATTTTTAATTAATAGACTACATATAGATTATTGGGTTATTTTCCTCCTTTTGGTTAGAAAATATTTTACAAATAAAGATACAAGAATGAAAGTAAAACACCTCATGACCCAAAAAAAAAAATCAATGTTGACATTTAACTAGCATATTTATATATAAATATATTTAGTATGTGTGTGTATTGTACAATTTTTTACATTAGTCTACAAAAACATGACTTTTAATAGCTTTATAGTATATAATTTGGGTGTCCCATATGTATTTATTTAACTTTTTTCCTGTTGGACTTTTTTTAAATTCCACATATACTTGAAAACATGTTGTCTTATTTCTGACTTATTTCACTTAGCATAATACTCTCTTCATTCATCCATGTTGTTGCAAATGGCAAGATCTCATTCTTTTTTATGGCTGATTAATATTCCATCGTATATTCCATTGTATATATTCCCTATCTTCTTTATCCATTCATCTCTTGATGAACACTTGGGCTGCTTCCATATCGTGGCTGTTGTAAATGCTGCTATAAACATAGGGGTGCATATATCTTCTCACATTAGTGTTTTTGTTTTCTTTGGGTAAATACCCAGTAGTAGAATTCCTGGATCATTTTATGTTTGTTTTTAATTTTTTGAGGAGTCTTTATACGGTTTCCACAGTGGTTGTACCAGTTTACATTCCCAACAACAGCGAATAAATGTTCCCTTTTCTCCACATCCTCACCAACACTTCTTTTTCATTCTAGCCATTCTGACAGGTATGAGGTGATAACTCGTGGTTTTGATTTGCATTTCCCTGATTAGTGATGTTGAGCATCTTTTCATGTGTCCTGTTGGCCATTTGTATGTCTTATTTGAAAAAATGTCTATTCACATCCTCTGCACATTTTTAAATTGCGTTTTTTGGTGTGGAGTAGTGTTAAGTTCTTTACATATTTTGGATATTAACCCCTTGTCAGATATATGATTTGCAAATACCTTCTCCCATTCATTAGGTTGCCTTTTTGTTTTGTTGATGGTTTCCTTCACTGTGCAAAACCTTTTATTGTGGTGTAGTCACAGTAGTTTATTTTTGCTTTTTAGGAGTTTTATGGTGTCACATTTAGAACTTTAATCCATTTTGAGTTTATTTTGTGTATGGTGTAGAAAGTGTTCCAGTTTTCCTGACATCATTATTGAAAATACTATGTTTTCTCCATTATATATTTTTGCCTCAGGGTGGACCCTAATTTAAAAGCCAGACCAACTTGAGGAAGCTGTTCTGTCCTGGTTTAATATTAGCAGCCTGATTCACTGAATTGTGATTTACTGAATTGTGCTTAAATGTGATACTGTCAACATCTTGAACAATATGGTGAAAGTAAGAAAAAGGCCAGTGAAATTCATCATCGTGTTAAATATAAGAATGTAAAAGATGTTGGGACAGAGTTCATTATATTATTCAGGACCTTTCTTTTTGATAGTGCTCAGGATAATACTTCTACCTTATTATTATGAAAGGTGTGATTTGTTTAGTTTGTAGTCACTGTGTGAGTTAAGTAGCTTTTCCTGCTGGCTGCTGGTATGTTTACAGCCAAATTTTTTGCCTGCCTCCCCTACTTTAAGATTTTTTTAAAAGTTTCTTTCTAAGTAATGTCTAATTTTTATACCCAATGTGGGGCTTGAACTCAAAACCCTAAGATCAAGAGTTGCATGCTCCCTGACTGCGGCAGCCAGGTGCCCCTAAAAGGTTTTTTTTTTTTTTAAATATTTTATTTGACAGAAACAAAGCGAGAGAGGGAACACAAGTAGGGGAGAGGGAGAAGCAGGCTTCCCGCTGAGCAGGGAGCCTCATGTGGGGCTCGATCCCAGAACCCTGGGATCATGACCTGGGCTGAAGGCAGACGCTTAATGACTGAGCCACCCGGGCACCCCGCCCCTAAAATGTTTTAATCACTGCCCAAGTCATTATTGTAAAGTCTCAGGGCCTTACACAGCAGATTACCAAGCACCTCACCTGCTTTATCTCTTGCCCCTTCCCATGCTGAAGGTATCATGTTTGCTTTTCCAGTCCTCAAAATTTACCATAATTTTATACAATTTGCATCCCATCACCACTTTCTGTCCCTTTCTTATCCTATTACATCCTTTTTTTCAAACTCATCCTTCAGTTCTTAGCATTGATGGCAATTTCTCTTAGTAAAACTCCCTGACGTCCTGAATTAACTCCCCTTCATTTGTAAATTTAAAACCATCCTGTACATTATCTTCTTACCAGCCTGTAAACTGAAATGGAGAGAACTATCTTGGTCATTTTTACATTCCCAGCATCTAGCATAATGCTGAGTACTTACTATTTATTGGGCTCTGTTCTAAGGGCTTTGCGTGATTTCATTGGACTGTCACAAGCACTCTACAAAGTTTATATTATTGTATTCTTGCTTTATAGAAGAAGAAATAGACCCAGAAATATTTAACATTCTTAAAGTCATACTGTAAATGGCCAAGAAGAGTTGAACCCAAGCGATTAATTGCAGAACTTGAACACTTACCTATTACTGCCTCCCTTACAAACAAATGAGAAAAACCGGTTTTAATTTTTATTTTGATGTACTTAATATTTGTGTGCTGTCTTAAATCTTAAAAAATAAAAATGGGGTACAAATAAGTCAGAATACACAGAGTTGGAAGATAGAGAGTTCTATATACCACATCTGTTATGTTCTTCCCTAAAACGTGTGTGCCAGAAGGGCATTACAAACCATTTTTCTTGGACAACTCATTGAGATCCTGCTAGATCCCTACAAAACAACCCCCGTTTGTCTACATAATGCATGAACCATCAGTCTTATGATGATGATGACCATACAGTTTGGTATTAGTGGCAGAACTTTAGGAGTCACCCTGGCTGGGCTTCTAAGGGAAATTTAGGAGAAAACCTAATCTTACAACCAAACACTTAAAAACCATCTCCTAAGCTTGCATCCTATTATCATAGCTAATTTTGTTCATTATATGCTGATTTTTATGGCCTCAGTTTTAGAGGGTGACTTGATTTTCAATTCTGAAGATCTACCTTATTGAAACATACAGCTTCTCTCTGCTTCCACATGTACCGACTATATTTAAATATTAACTTTTAGTAGATTTGAGTGTCTGATTACATTAGCCTTTTATTACACCTTATATATGATTAAATTTTTTTGTTCCATTTATACTAGGTTCATGAAAGAAGTGTCCAGTCAGACTTCTTACTGATTATCTTGAAGGAAATTTTACAGAAACGCTCTGATCTGCACTTGATTCTAATGAGTGCCACTGTAGACAGTGAAAAGTTTTCTACGTATTTCACACACTGCCCTATTCTCAGAATTTCAGGAAGAAGCTATCCTGTTGAGGTAAGTCTTCTTTATAATGTGTACATGAACAGAAACTACATTTCTACCAGGGAGTCTCCCCAGAAGATAAGCCCTATACTAGTCTGAGCCCATTCCTAGTCCTACGGTACTGCAAGTCAGGAGAAGACTTGGAGATGGCTTGGGAATCAGGTTGAGGGTGGGTGGGCTGGAAGGAAGGATTCTGCTGAAAGACGTACCTGAGAAGTACAGAACATAAAACACACTTCCGTGTCAAAACCATTGTGACCAGGTTGAGGGTGACTGCCTGGCAATAAGGAACTCCTTTTTCACCCACCTCTCAAATTTAGGCTTGTTTTTGAAGCTGCTTTTCTGCCTGTTCTATTCTTAGTGTTTGTCCTTTGGGTTCAGTTCATAAAGACAGCTCTTTTTCATCAGTTTTCACAAATTAAAAAATAGACACCATAATGTAATTTGTCCTGAGACTGTAGGGACAAACTCATCTCTGTCAGCCAAGTTTTCCATTCCCAAATAATGTAGAAAGAAGCTTTTCTTGTAATAGTCTAAATTAACATTTGGTAACATTCAAAAGATAACGATCCCCTCATTCTTTTTAAAACATTTACTGAAAAGAATTTGAGTTCACCATTTATATGCCTTAATCTATGTAGGTTTTTCATCTTGAAGATATAATAGAAGAAACAGGCTTTGTACTGGAGAAAGACTCCGAATACTGTCAGAAATTTCTGGAGGAAGAAGAAGAAATTACCATTAATGTTACAAGCAAAGCAGGGGGAATAAAGTATCAGGTAAAAAGAAAACATTTTCAAAGACATCTGATAGTGATATCCAGGGCATAACCTTCTGTGAGAGGTTTGAATCATATGGCTGGCACAGTGAATTAGAGTATAATTTGGTAGAAAAGGGAGAGAGAGGATTGAGCAAATTTTATTTTTTTTAAGATTTTATTTATTTATTTATTTGACAGAGAGAGAGAGACAGAGAGGAAACAAGCAGGGGGAGTGGGTGAGGGAGAAGCAGGCTCCCGGCCGAGCAGGGAGCCCGATGTGGGGCTTGATCCCAGGACTCTGGGATCATGACCTGAGCCGAAGGCAGACGCTTAACGACTGAGCCACCCAGGCGCCCCAAATTTTGAGCAAATTTTAAAGGTCATTTCTTTAATCTTCGGTTTATGATATTTTATCTTTTTACACTATACAGACATAAAAAAAATCAAGGACCATATAAATAAGAGGCAACCCTTATTGTTTCATAGCAATGATTAATTATTTAGGAGTAAATTTGTAATTATTTTCTTTACTTTATCTGAACACCTTAGGTGTTGAGGATGGGGCAGGCCCAAAACCTAGATAGATCCTTGCCATTTTTTTCTCAGCAGTCTCTGTCCTGGTATGGCTATATAGCTTGGCTATATAGCTGAAGCTATCCTGGAGCAAGCACAGTTCTTCCTAGAGTTAGTTTCAATGACATGTTTATTTTTAGAACTGTCATAAAAGCTAAATTATCCTACACTTTAACCAGTAGTACTATATCCAGTATTTTTATTGTATCCGTGATATTTCATGCTTATATCCAATCTGATGGAAACACGAAGTTACTTTATCTTCTAGTTAAGCAGATAAATCAAGAAAGCATAAAGTAAAATCTTTCCCTAAAATTCTGGAGATAGAAATTAGAAACTAAAGAAGTACTTCAGAAAATTAAAGGTATTTCAAAAGAGATAATTGGAATTCAGCAACCAAAGTAGAATCTAGTAGGAATGAGCAGATATAAACTACTTACTGAAGTTACTATGGGGATACCTGGGTGACTCAGTTAAACATGTGACTCTTAGTTTGGGCTCAGGGTCATGAGATAGAGCCCCGCATCTGGCTCTGTGCTGGGCATGGAGCCTACATAAGATTCTCCCTCTCCCTCTGCCCCTCCCGACCCCCTCTCCCAAAAAAGTTACTCTAACCTCTCCTGGCCTGCTTCTTAGTTGCCACAGAACAGTGCATACAGTGTTCTGTTTTTCTTAGCTCTTCTTTAATTTAGTATGTACAGGACAAGATTAAAAGTTTTGCTATACTTAAGGAAGCTGAATGAAATGAAATACGCAAGACCTCAGATTTTATACTTTTTCCACTGTAAAAAACTACCCTTACCATATTTTAACAAAATAATGACAATGAGAAATACAGTTTTGAATGAATGCAAATACTTTTTTCCTTCTTTGTCTTATAAAAATAGTTAATATTTTTGTTCATCTTTTTCTGGTTGTGTTTCTTGTAGGAATATATACCAGTTCATACTGGATCAAGTGCTGATTTAAATCCATTTTACCAAAAGTATAGCAACCGCACTCAGCATGCTATTCTCTACATGAATCCTCATAAAATCAACCTTGATCTCATTTTGGAACTTCTTATATATTTAGGTATGTATCTTTTTCTAATTTGACTCCATTTGTTTTGATAAAACTTTTCTGCTAACTGAAGATGTTTTATTAACATGTTACATGTTACCCCTTACCTTTCTTCTTATGTTGAATTTCAGACAGAAGTCCCCAGTTCAGAAATATTGAAGGAGCAGTGTTGATATTTTTACCAGGACTTGCACATATTCAACAGTTATATGATCTCCTATCAACTGACAGAAGATTTTTTTCTGAACGGTAACTACAAATCTTCATTATATTCCAAGTAGTTTTAAAATAGAAAAATGTTTTATTAAAACTCTTGATCAGAATTTTCAGTCTTTTTACCTTTAATTAAAATTATCCGAAGTGAAGCTTTTTAACATTTCTATTATAGCACTTAATGTACTAAAAATTTTAGGTATTATTTCAGCTTTTGTTCTATTTTCTTTTTTTTTTTTTTTTAAAGATTTTATTTATTTATTTATTTGAGAGTGAGAGAGAGAGAGAAACAGCATGAGAGGGGAGAGGGTCAGAGGGAGAAGCAGGCTCCCCGCTGAGCTGGGAGCCTGATGTGGGACTCGATCCCAGGACTCCGGGACCATGACCTGAGCCGAAGGCAGTCGCTTAACCAACTGAGCCACCCAGGAGCCCTCTATTTTCTTAATATGAGTAAGCAGAGGGATTCCTGTGTTTGAGAATAAGATGGTGACTCCCCTCCCCAACCACCTGGACAGCGCAAAACCCCTACAGGTTCAGTTTATCATCCAGACATATGGAATCAGCTGTTTAGTGTATCTTTCCTGATATGGTTCATTACTGCTGTCATGGTTATCATATCCAAGCATATTTTTAAATTCTCTAAACCCTATATTCCATATAAATTCATATGAAGTATTTTCTCTTTGATGACTATATGTGGTTTCATTGTATCATTCTCAGAACTTTTGTGTGTTTGAAATTTTTCATAATAAAAAATTAAATTGCTATTTGCAAATAAATTTTGTTATTCTTTGCAGTGTCTTCTAAAGAGAAACTCTTGCTAAGAATTATGATTTTAACTTTCAGATATAAAGTGATAGCTCTGCATTCTATTCTTTCAACTCAAGATCAAGCTGCAGCATTCACAGTTCCTCCTCCTGGAGTCAGGAAGGTAAAATTCAGTGCAGCAAATTTATGTGTGATCTTTTCTGAGAATATTTTGTGAAAATGTTAGGACTCTGTAACATCACAGTTATTAAAATGTTTTTAAGTGCCTTACAGTGCATGGCAGACTCCAGATGCTCTCTAGCTTAACATAATCAGAAGTGAACCCAGTATTGAAATTGAAGTATTTGAATATTTATATTATGCATTATTAAGGGGCCAGGGCTTTTAGGGGAGTGACGAAAAATATTATGGCATGGATTTTGCTTGTGAAAAGAAAAATCACTATTTTTCCCATCTTTTTCATGAAGGATATTAGATGTCAGGAGCTATTTGAATCCTGTGAGGATTCTTTGTTGTTCTCCAGGCTATTCATCCATGATTATTTTTGTAACATATAGATCATTAGGTTAGGAAACAGTCTTGGTATTTTCATGTCTCCTCTGTTCAGGATTCTAAATGTGAAGAAATACTTGACAGAGAGTTTCTCAGATTTAGGAGGGGATAAAAGAGCACAGTGTAAGAACTGTGGGGAATCTAAGAGCTCCCAGAAAGAGCCTGGGTTCTGAGGCTGCTCTGATCTGTAACATTTGGGCTTCCCTCTAAGATTTGGTTTAAAGAAAAGAGTTCTACCTCTTAAAAAAATTTTTTTTTCAATTTATTTAGTTATTTTTCAGAGAGCAAGCAAGCACAAGCAGGGAGAGCGGCAGGAAGTGGGAGAAGCAGACTCCCTGCTGAGCAAGGAGCCCGATTCGGGACTCGATCCCAGGACTCTGGGATTACGACCTGAGCTGAAGGCAGACAACTGAGCCACCCAGGCAGCCCTCAAAAAATTTTTTTTTAATTTAAATGTTACTGAGATAGAATAAGCACCTAGGTTCCATCTAAGTATTAGAACCCAGATTATTTCCTAGGTCAAATGAATAGGAAAAACAAGCATTCACTATTGAATTACAGAGTTGAGATAGAACGGTACGAAAGTGAGTATTTGATGGAAAATTTCCTAAATGTTTTACCTCCAAGGACTCAAGAGAAAAAATGCAAAGACTGCGGTATTCAGCCATCACCATTAAGAATTTTAGAACTAGAAATGGATCTAAGAAATCATCTATTTCTATCTCCTAAACTATAGTAGAAGTATCTGAAGTCACCCGAGGTAAAATAACTTAGCTGAGGTCACAAAGCTAGTAAATGGTAGAGCCAGGACAGCAACTTCTTACTGATACACTGTTTTTGTCCCAATAATTGTGAATGGTTGTGCTGAGCTGTCTCTACTCTGGACCCAATTTCCCAGTTCATTTTTAAGATGACTGACTAGAATTAGGGGAACGGTATTTTTGTTGGAATAAAAATCTGTAACTTTAATTAGCAAGCTAAGCTGTGAAAACTAATTGTAAAGAACTAAAATTACATAGTAATAGCAAGTTGATGGTGAATTTTAGTAAATAATTTTGAAATTCACTTTTTAAAATTCATTAGGTCAAACAGTATAGGTTAAATGATTGCACACTGCTGAAAGTTGTTATCTAAATCTTTTGGCTTTTATTTTCAGATTGTTTTAGCAACAAATATTGCAGAGACAGGTATCACTATTCCAGATGTTGTATTTGTAATTGACACTGGAAGGACAAAAGAAAATAAGTAAGTTTGAAAAGGGTTTGGTGCTCTTACATTCTTGGGAGAAATCACAGAATCATATAGGGAAAATCCCAGATGTCCTAATTCTACCCGAAGCAAAAAGCCTCAGAGAAACTTTAACATGTCCAAGAGTAAATGTCAAGTTTCATGTCTTGAGTTTTCCCATACTGCTACTTGTAGAAAACTCTGAGAAAATTTTCAGAATGTAATTTTTTGTAAATTTGTTTGTAAAATATCTTTACAAAAACATTACTTATGAGATTATAACAGAGCGTATGGATTTTGGAATCAGAGTTGGATTTAAATCTCTCATCTGTAATCTTGAGCAAGTAATAATACAGTAAGTATAATCATCAGTCCCCTCATATGTAAATGGGGAGCATAAATATTTTTCATAATTGAAAGTACATGATATGGTAATTGGCACTTACTAGGTAACCTTACCTGAATCTTCATAAAAAGATTACTACTTTATAAATGTTTTAATGCTTATATTGCAAAAACAGGGAAGATGACCTTGCTAGTCTATTGTAATCCATGTACACTCTCCCTCTATTAGGAAACTTCAGCAATATTTGGCAATGCATATGACTACTGAGAAGCATTTCTCAAACTCTTTCAAAGAAGTCTTATTGCATAATTCATAGGCCTTCCTTTAAAATAAAACATCTTCCATGGTCCCATTAATTTGGGAAAGGTTAAGTTAAATAGGTTTTTCCCTTGGAGAGGTATCTGAAGCTTTTAACTGGGTAGTATGAGATTTAGTTTGCAAAGTTTGCTGAATTATTTAAACATGAAACATGACTTGGAAAATGGCCCACAATTATGATGGACTTTTTTTAGCCTGTCTTCAATGTAATTTTAAGAGTCACCTATTTCCAGCTTTTTTTCAGATTTTGATTTAAGTCCTTTCTCTAAATATTCTCTCCTAAAACTTTTCTTCAGGTACCATGAAAGCAGTCAGATGAGTTCTTTGGTTGAGACGTCTGTCAGTAAAGCAAGTGCTCTGCAGCGCCAGGGGAGAGCGGGGAGGGTCCGAGACGGCTTCTGCTTCAGGATGTACACCAGAGAAAGGTATGACACAGCACTGGAAGTCGGAAGCACGTCTGTCCTTGTAGTGTGGCGCTTCTGATGAGAGGTCACGTGTTTAACACTATTTTATTCTTCAGATTTGAAGGCTTTATGGACTATTCTGTCCCTGAAATCTTGCGTGTGCCTTTGGAGGAATTATGTCTTCATATTATGGTAATGCCGAAGGAATTCAGATGCTACTTTTTCATTCTTTACCCCTTTCTTAAAAAGAAAAAACAAAACATGAAGACTTCTCTTACCCTACGTTTCTCTAGATTTTCAAGTATTTTATTTACTCGTTAATAAATACCCCCTCCCCATCTTTTTTTTTTTAAGATTTATTATTTGAGAGAAAGAGTGTGTACGAGAGAGAGCACACACAGGGGGAAGCGGCAGAGGCAGAGGCAGAGGCAGAGGTAGAAGTAGGCTCCGGGCTGAGCAGGGAGCCCAGCATGGGGCTCGATCCCAGAATCCTGGGATTATGACCTGAGCTGAAGGCAGACGCTTAACCGACTGAGCCACCCAGGCACCCTGTCCCCCATCTTTTTATAAGTAAACCCACTGTGCTTAAATTCTACCACAGGCACTCATCCTTAATAGACTAAAACTAGCTCTCAACTGGGGGCGATATTGCTCACCAAGGGACAGTTGGCAATGTCTTCAAACATTTTTGCTTTTCAGAACTGGGGGGAGAAGGAGGCCATACTACATGGGCATCTAGTGGGTAGAGGCCAGGGACTACTGCTAAACACTGCATATTGCACAGCAGTCTCTTAAAGAATTATCTGGCCCAAAATAACAACAGTGCTGAGATTGAGAAACCCTGACAGAGACCAAGGGCCTCCTGGTCTGAAAGATCGATATTACCCTTCAGTTCTTAGATTTTGACTTTACAAAAATCAGGAATGAAGAAACTAAAAATGTGGACTAGAAGATCTCTTCCTCATGCCAGCCATCCCCCCCCTCCCCCCCCACACACACAGTGTCTCACTCCCAATTATAAGAAAAAGAACAGGATAGCCTTACTGAGATATTTATGTCTCTTTGCTCAGAATTTATTTCCAATTTGACCATCTCTTTGGTTAATTCTTTCTAATAGCATACTGATTTATCACTCTATTTTAATGTGCAGAAATGCAATCTTGGTTCTCCTGAAGATTTCCTCTCCAAAGCCTTAGATCCTCCTCAGCTTCAAGTAATCAGCAATGCAATGAATTTACTCCGAAAAATTGGAGCATGTGAACTAAATGAGCCTACACTGACTCCACTGGGCCAACACCTTGCAGCTCTGCCTGTGAATGTCAAGATTGGCAAGATGCTTATTTTTGGTGCCATATTTGGGTGCCTTGACCCAGTGGTAAGATAAATGGCTGCTCTTGCTTCTTCACTTTAACTATCGTTTTGGCTAAGTTTGGAAATAATTTTTAACTTTTTACATTTATATACAAGATAATATACATTCATCCCTTAAGTATGCTGTAGGTACTATTTTGTAAATGGGTTTGGCTTGTATAGACTTTTGCTATCAAAAATCCCACTTGAAATATTTATAGATTTTGGGGGGGTGCAGAGCAAGCGAGCTGTGGGGGAGGGGAGGAGAAAGAGAGAGAGTCTTAAGCAGCTTCATGCCTAGCACAGAGCCCAGCCAGAGCTCGAGCTCACGACCCTGAGATCATGACCTGAGCCAAAAATCAAGAATTGGACGCTCGGCTGACTGAGCCATCCAGGTGCCCTTTATAGATGATTCTTTGAAAACTGAGAACCCCACAGACTTTTCTAAGGAGGATGAGATGAGAAACTTCATTCCTTCGCTTTTTCTGCATTCTCTCTCTGAGCCAGCAATTACTAACAGTTCTATTTTATGAGATTATCTCAGAATTAACAAATGTTGTGCCTCTTTCTGAATCTCTGGGCTCATATGCCTGCTGCGCTATTTCAACTTTCCAGTTTTACCAGGCTGTGGCCTTTTCTGGGACTGCAAATCAAGGCCATTTAAAAACAGAATGAAAGAGCATAACGTAACGTACTCTAGTAGTCTGTTTCTCTAGTATTAGGAATACTCACCAGAATTGTGCTGAGTCCAAAAAATAACCTCTGTCATGATAATTGATGTGAAAAGCTGCAACAACAACAAATGGGTTATAATACATTACAAATTGTTTTAAAAGTATTTAAAGAACATTGCAGGCAATGGAAATTTAGTAAGTTAAGAGTCAAGATATATGAGCTGTGATTCTGAGATTGCTTCTAACTATGTGACAGACTATGAATCCCTATACACCCATTCAGGTTTTTATCTCTGATTCTGGTGATGTGACTTCCTTATAAATATGGTCTAAAAGTGATATATTTTTAAAATTAAACAAAATGAAGCCCAAAGTAACTAATTAAAATGAAAATGTTAGCTATCGTAGAACACAATAAAGGTATTGGAAAAGAAGAAACATGCAACTTGAAAGTGGGACTGTTGTATGATTTGCTTTCTTTTACAAATCACCCTTCCATGTTTACCTCTTTACTGATAAATGTTTTGGTTATTTATGGATAGGCAACACTAGCTGCAGTGATGACCGAGAAGTCTCCTTTTACTACACCTATTGGTCGGAAAGATGAGGCAGATCTTGCAAAATCAGCTTTGGCTATGGCCGATTCAGACCACCTGACAATCTACAACGCATACCTAGGGTAAAGAAAAAATCTGGGTGTTGTCAATAAGCCAGTGACCGGAGGTTATTTACTTTAAAAAAGTTTATCTTTGACTTTCATTAAAAAGATACATCTAAGATTTACGTTTTAGTTACTTCATTTGTCAAGGTATAATTATCTTAAAGATTCCTTTTTTTTTAATCCTTTCTAAAATTTAAGAATAATGTATTTTGTATTGTTGTACCTATATTACCTCATATTTAGAGTTAATAATTTACCCTTATACACAAAAAATCTGAGTATTGCCGTTCATACTCTTATATTCAGTTAGTAGCTCCTACAATTAAGACCCCCCCCCCCCACTTAAGTGATTGTAATTTAATTACAGCTTACTTTGGTTAATACCTCTGAAAGAGAGAGTTTGAAAAGAAAACATGTTGAACTTTGGTCATTTTATTTTACATATGTAGATGGAAGAAAGCACGGCAAGAAGGCGGCTATCGTTCTGAAATAGCATACTGCCGAAGGAACTTTCTTAATAGAACATCACTGTTAACCCTAGAGGTAAGTCTTAATAGAGCTTTCTAATTCGGAGTCATATGGTTGACTGATAGGCTTATTTTAGAAAAAGAAATGCATGCCTAGGATAGTGATTAACACATAGTACAGATTTAATTTACTGAATTATTAAATTTGTAATTTTTTGTTTCTTGTAATAGGTAACTTTTATGTATTACACTGTGATTTAAAATAGTATTTAAGAATCATAATGTAATAATCATAAAATGCTTCCAAGGCTTGGAATCTAGTCATTTTGCCTAAGAGCCCCAATTCCCTTTAGTGAAATTCTTTTCTGTTTTCCTAAATATTAGCCAGCTACTTCGTTGCAGGTAGGATGATAATTATGGAAAGGCATCCAAGGCATGGTACCCTGTGGCTGATTGTGACCAGGTGTATATGACCTGAGCCAAAAATCAAGAATTGGACGCTCGGCTGACTGAGCCACCCAGGTGCCCCTTTATAGATGATTCTTTGAAAACTGAGAACCCCACAGACTTTTCTAAGGAGGATGAGATGAGAAACTTCATTCCTTCGCTTTTTCTGCATTCTCTCTCTGAGCCAGCAATTACTAACAGTTCTATTTTATGAGATTATCTCAGAATTAACAAATGTTGTGCCTCCTTCTGAATCTCTGGGCTCATGCCTGCTGCGCTATTTCAACTTTCCAGTTTTACCAGGCTGTGGTTTTGATAGTGTTGAGGACCAGAATTAGTTCTTGGAGGAGAGAGAGTAGAAGTATAGTTAAAATATACAGACAACTGATGGCAAAAAGCAGGGCTCCTCTGCAGATACTTAATGTTCACGGTGCATAGGAAATGGTGTTTAGTACACCATCTAAAGGCAAACAGTTTCTACTTCAGACACACTATAAAAGTATTCAGAAAATAAACTTAATGTATCTCACATAATTATTCTGTGCTCATATCTCAAAGGGTTATTTTATTCCCATAAAAACTTAACCCATTATTTTTTGTCATTCAAGATAACGGCTGGGATAAGAGCAGGGACAGCTCTCAGTAGAACGAGTTTTGTCCTTCTACAAGTAGAAAAAGGGATAAATTGAAGAAATAGCTGCCTCTGGGCTAACTCACTGGGATTCCCCTCTGTCTCCACTCCCTGCCAACCGCCCAGTTGCCTCCCGCCTCCTTCCTTCTGTGAGCCTTTTCTTCACCTCCCCTGGGCTGCAAGGTTTTCCATCCCTGCACCTACCCTGTGGTGTTAGAGCAGCCGTTTGGCCTCTTCTCACCTGGAATCAAAGTCTCCTTAAGCCCCAAACCAGAAACCTAAAGGAAATCCTAAATGTAAATACCACCTTTTAATCGGCTGTATCCTGTTTACTATGAAAAATGCTCATCCTTCCTATAGAATTTAAGCTGATTGGCACTTAGTTACTAAAGGTAAATATAGATTTTAGGCAACAATTTTAGATTAAGTGAAGGTGTCATTGTTAGAAGTAAGGTGAGATTCTCAGGGGCAAATGAACAAAGTATTTGCAGTCCAGGATCAAGATTCCTCTCCTGTTTGTCCTCAACATTAGTCCTCATGGAGAGGAGAGAGCTACTACTAAAATAAATATATTGAATGCAAATGTGTTCAGGCACATTTTTATTGCTCTCACATTTTAGACATTGTGTTTTATGACATGTAAAGTCTTGAGATGTGGAAATAGATAACTCTTTAATCCTTGATTTACCAGTATCGTTTTTTCGTCCCTCATTTGATTTGGGCTGTAGTTAACTAAATAATTTGGCATCCTATCAATTTTGATAGGAAACAGCAATATATATTAAAGGGTTGTCAGTTTTTCTATTTTAATCAATTACGATCTTGTCTCTATGTTAACATAAACCAATCTAGGACGTAAAGCAAGAGTTAATCAAGTTGGTTAAGGCAGCAGGATTTTCATCATCCACAACATCTAATGACTGGGAAGGGAACAGAGCCTCACAGACCCTTTCCTTCCAAGAAATTGCCCTTCTTAAAGCTGTACTGGTCGCTGGACTATATGACAATGTGGGGAAGATAATCTATACAAAATCAGTTGATGTTACAGAAAAATTGGCTTGCATTGTGGAGACAGCCCAAGGCAAAGCACAAGTACATCCATCCTCGGTAAATCGAGATTTGCAAACTTATGGATGGCTCTTATACCAGGAGAAGGTAAAGTGCTCATTCTTAATTCCACTATTCAGAGCATTATTCTAGAAGTCAGTTGTAACAAGTTAGGATGCCCCAACAGGTATTATATTTGATTCTCAAATTAAGCTGTTTATTTTTGTACATAGTTTCTCATTAAAAAAAAAAAAAAAAAACCTTATTGGAAGAAAAATATTAAGGTTTCTACTCTGACCATCATCTTTCCTACTTGAAATAAAGACAATTATAGCAAATAGATATTGTTTAATAATGTATGAGTTCCCTGAGATTTTACCAAAAGGTGCTACCTCAACAGAGAGCAAAGACATGTTATATGTGCATCCCAAATAAGGGGGATATGGGATTAGACAAAACTCTATATGACCAGGCAACAGTTTGAGTCACAGTGTAACCCAAGATAACTTAAAAGCAAGTATTTATAGATTACAATTAAAAAAAAATCTTTTGAATCGTAGCTTGCTATAAACTAACAAGGATCCATAATTTGAAGCACTGGCTCGAAAAATCATTACCCTGTCATAAAACTTAAATGTAAAACATGAGGCATTACTGACTAATGGCCATAGCTGAACATTGATCTAGAAACCAGACACTGAAACAGTTTCATTTTTGAGCTAATTAACAGCACTGGCATTATAAAATTGCTTGTTCATAGTTTCATTTATGTTCAAGGTATACAATTCACCTTTACAGTTAATGTTTTAAAATGCCTTTTAATAAGGTAAATGCACAGATGGTGAATGCGATTATTATAAAATTGGCAAATTGTGCACATGTGAGAACGTAAAGATAGCTTTACAAAACTTATGTAAATCTTATAGGAGCAAATTATAGAAACATGCTTATATGAAACATAAATGAATTTCTTACATTTTTAGGCTGTGAGGTTTTTTTTTTTCTCTTTTATTCCTATGCAGGTAAGGTATACCCGAGTATATCTGAGGGAGACTACCCTAATAAGTCCTTTTCCAGTTTTACTTTTTGGTGGTGATATCGAAGTTCAACACCGGGAACGTCTTCTTTCTATTGATGGCTGGATCTCTTTTCAGGTACATCCTATAGCTGATCTCATAACATTAAAATTTTCTAGTTGCAGTACCACTGAGGTAGATTTTTAAAATTTTATTGGCGTTTGCATAATTTCTTCCTATAATTTCACTTAAAGTGGAAGACTTCCCTATTTTATCTTGGCTATATTGTTTTAAATCTGTTAAATATGAAAATCAAATATCGCTATTACAGATGGCATTATCAGTAATAGTAACTTGCCATCCATAAATTAACTATGTCTCAGTAGTTTACATGGATTATCCCAAATTTACTAATCCTGATAACCTTGTGATTAATTTCTGTAGTTTCCTTTCTATAGATGAGACACTTATAGATTCAGTGAGCTTATTAAATAACTTTCTTAAATGAATTGTTACTGGCCAAGCAAGACTTTTAAGCTCCTTCTACTTTGTGCCACCTATAAGAAGACACAGATTCATAGCTTTTAATGAGTATGACCAGACCAATCATTGCTACCAGCAATAAGCTTACTTCCTTGTAGCCCCCTCAACAGTGACCAGCTTAAAAAAATTTAATACATTCTGTTACTGTATGCCATCATGATTTGTCTAAGATTGGAGAAGTAAACTTAAATGCAACTTTAAAAATATATGCAGTTCTCTCCAAGAGGACAGGGTGGTAGAAATCGTCTGTAACTGGATTATGGTCATGGTTGCACAACTCTATAAATACACTAAAAATCATCAAATTGTACACTTAATAATGAGTAAATTTTTAAGGTTAGTAAATTACACGTCAATAAAACTGTTAATTCCTTCCCCAAAATTTCAGACTTCACTCCCACAGAATTATTGCAAGAGAAGTTACAGGAAATAATTTCCCTGTATTCTTGCAATAACATTTTATATTCAAGTCCAGATGTGTTTAAGCAGACGGTAAGGTATACATGCTTACTTTCATTTACTGAAACACATTCACACTCACAGGGATTAACTTCGGCCAATTTGTCATCTCCTCTCAACAGGCCCCTGTAAAAATAGCTGTCATTTTCAAGCAGCTTAGAGTTCTCATTGATTCTGTTTTAAGAAAAAAGCTTGAAAATCCTAAGAGGTCCCTTGAAAGTAAGTATTTATAATGTAAGTAGAAAACCATCTATTTTTAAACATTGGAGTACATTAGAGCACACTGAAGTCCATGTGATTAAAAATTGTTTTCATAAAATTTATTTTATGCTGAATTCCATCAAACTCCTAGACATTGCTTCATTATTCACAATCTAATTATACCCTTAAGATTCTTTTACTCTTTCCTCTTCTAAGTTTCACTTCTAAACTTCTGACCATTTCACAGAAAAAAAGGATGGTAAAACTGAGCATTGTAAATTTTGATTATAAGGGACTTTCTGTGAGGTTTCCAAGATGTTTTTATCTACCATTCTCACAAATGCAGAGCTAGTCTGTGTTTAAAAAGTACATTATCCTGGGCGCCTGGGTGGCTCGGTTGGGCGACTGCCTTCGGCTCGGGTCATGATCCTGGAGTCCTGGGATCGAGTCCCGCATCGGGCTCCCTGCTCGGCGGGGAGTCTGCTTCTCCCTCTGGCCCTCCCCCTCTCATGTGCTCGCTCGCTCTCTCTCTCTCAAATAAATAAATAAAATCTTTAAAAAAAAAAAAAAAGTACATTATCCTTCAACAGAAACCTGCAATAAACACCTGAGTTTTCGGTTAGTCCAGTGCAGTGTTTCCTACCCAAACTTGCCAAATCATCAGAATCATCTTGGCAGGTATTAAAATACGAAGTCCAAAGACCTACCCCAGTCATAATTTAATCTCCTTTATGGGAGAGGCCTGTGTGTTATTTTTTAATCCCTTAATTTATAACACTTACCTCTACTACCATCCCCCTTTTTAAATAGAGTAATTTTTATTAAATTGGACTATTTTACTGGTAAAATTTCTCACATTTAGGATTTGGTTGGTTACATCTTCATGCTTTGATTTAATGTGTTTATTGTCTGCAGGATATGCAATAGTTGTATCTAAAGCTTTGATTAATTGGATTTCTAGGAAAAGGATATTTTCTACTTGCTGCTCTGTTCTTCCCATTGCATCACATCATGAAGCATTCAAATTTGGTTTTCCCACTTTGAATGATGTTAAGAATTGATCAGTGGGGTTCAATATGATTGTATTTAACAGGTATCTCAGTTAATTCTCACAGGCAAGTTGGGAGTTGCTGATCTAGTGCTACTACCCTGAGACTTAGGGAGCTTAAAGATCATGGTTCTTTCTAGACCCGTCATTGTTTCCCTTGCAGCAAGTGACCTTTTCTTTTCTTTTTTTTTTTTAATGTCGAAGTAGTCCCCACGAATTTGAGTGCCAGGCCATGGGCCCAGTTACCAGAATTTCCCATTGCAACCAATGAAACTCAGGGCATTCTCTTGCTGAAGTGTCTAATATATCAGGCTTGCAGCCCTGATAATTACACCTGTCTAAAGAGTAGTTAAGAAGTTCTTAGGAAGTCACAATCTGGGAACAACCGTTTAAAAGTAGAAGCATCTGTTACCATAACCTCCTTAGCAAACACTATAGCCTCCGTTGCTGTGTTTGCCAAATTAATTGGTGTTTGCTACTTTTGTTGTGTAGAGATCTGTCACTTCCCTACCGACACCTCTCCAAGAGTCCTTGCCTCTTAAAAGTTTTTGTTTCTTTTGGGACTAAACATGGAGCAACTGGTATCAGTTCCTCCTTCTTTGCCCATACTGTGGAAATCCTGATGTATTCTGAAGACCATGGAACAGTCATAGATCCTTCAGTATGTCTGAGCCAGCTGACAAAGTTAGGAAACCCCTGGTCTTAAAGGACTTTTTAAAGACCTAATTCCTTAAAAAGGACAAATAGTTACATTACATCATGTCTTTGGGCGTTGGCCTGCTTCCTGTCAAAGTAGGTGTCAAGTAACTATAATAATAATACTTGTAGGGCAACAAATTCTATTTTGTGGACATCTCTAGGTTTAGTGTGAATATTGCTGGTATAGTATTGTGTTTTAATTTAAAAGAATCTTTTCATCAACTATGCCTGCTAGTCACATGTGTATACATTGGGAATTTAGCCAGGTGATGAATTTTTTCATGGGTGTTTTTTTTTTTCCTTCCACTCAGATGACAAGATTCTACAGATCATTACAGAACTGATAAAAACAGAGAATCATAATTGAAACTGAAAGTCATGGTCAACTGCTTTAAAAATAACGATGAAGATATGGTCATGAAATTATGTGAAAATGGACCATTGCATTAAGTATTTCAGTACTTAAAATGTTGGTACTAGCCATAAGTTAAAGGTGGTGGAAAAAAAGCACATACTTTAAACTAATGTGTAATTTTCTAGTTCCTTTTTAATGATAATTATTTGCAATGTATTTACCACTACATTTACAATAAATCCTTTGGTATCATCGATGCTTCACACATCATTTTGTGCCTCTGGGCAAGGCCTGTGTCTATCGTATCTGTCACTTAGGGTCCTGATTCCCTATGTAAACACCTTAGGCTCTACCAGTCCTTCTTATCTGGAGAGTTTAGGCCTTCTTGACCCACAAGAGAAAGTGAGCTCCAAAATCAGTTGTAATTAAATTTCCTTGAAAAGAACAACTTCAGAAATCAGTTATTTGATAACCAAAATAAAAACCTAAGTAAGTATTAATAGATACTACCTGTTCACTGTGCACAAAGATGTAGTGCTAGAGAATAGGCAGGAATGGCTAATGCTACTGTTAACCTTGGGATGGACAGCTTACATCATTTCCTCAATCCTAAGCTTTGGTATCAGTGCCCTCGAACCGTTTGCCTTCGGCTCAGGTCATGGTCCCAGGATCCTGGGATTGAGGCCCACGTCGGACTTCCTGCTCAGCGGGGAGCCTGCTTCTCCCTCTCCCACTCCCCCTGCTTGTCTTCCCTCTCTCTCTGTGTCTCTCTCTCTGTCAAATAAATAAATAAAATCTTAAAAAAAAAAAAAAAATCCTGTGTAGACCAAATGGCAGGAATTGTATCTGAAGGACAAAAGATTAGAGTAGGAATCTAATCCAACTGCTTGACTCTCTTAATAGGTACTCAGTATTTGTTGATGAATGAATAAAAGAAGCTGTAATTTTCACTTTATGTGCAGGTGGAAGTAAAAATAATACTTAGTAGCAATCTGTATTTTAACTTTCTGCCTGCACTGTGATAACTGAATTGAGAGCAAAGAGTCAAATATGATTGCAGTTTGGAATCACTAGAGAGTGCCATTAATAGAACTGGACATTGTCAGATCTAAGTGGTGGTTTGGGTGCTAGAGGAAGTTCAGTTTGTGACATGGAGACGGAAATTGTGGAGTCCTGCGGTAGAACTAATGTTTCCCATCACCTGGTGTGTGCAGGCTGGTGCCCAAATGGTTTTTACGTATTGATTTACTCCTCAGAACAACCCTATGAGTAGGTAGCACATTATGCCCATTGTACAAATGAGGAAGCAGGCACAGAGAAGTGAAGTAACTTGCCCAGATCAAACTGGCAGTAAGTGACAGAGGCATGATGGCTCTAAAACCATTTAAAGGGCGCCTGGGTGGCTCAGTTGGTTAAGCGACTGCCTTCGGCTCAGGTCATGGTCCCGGAGTCCCTGGATCGAGTCCCGCATCGGGCTCCCTGCTCAGCAGGGAGTCTGCTTCTCCCTCTGACCCTCCCGACCCTCCCCCCTCTCATGCTCTCTCTCAAATAAATAAATAAAATCTTTAAAAAAATAAAAAAAATAAAACCATTTAAATTTCTGAAACGTAACCATATCGTTATTCCTTCGAAATTGTCAAATAGTGGCATCAGGATGAGGGCCATCGGATTAGAGTCTTCTATAGGTTTATCATCGTTAAAGATGTGGGAGTGGAGATAAGCACCAAAGGAGAGAGCAGATGGAAAACAGGTGAGGTTGAAATCTTGCAGAACTCCCTATTTCAAAGTCCATTCACTCCTTTCCATCTCCTCAGCCGTCACTCTGACCCAGGTCATTGTCATCTTCCACCTATGTCACTGTGGTAACTACCAAACTATGCTCTCCCCTTCCTATCCCTCTGTAATCTGTTCTTCTCTACAACTCTAAGAATGAGTTTTTTAAATTTTTTTTATTTTTCACATTTTAATTCCAGTATAGTTAACAAAGAGTGTTATATTAGTTCCAGGGGTATACAATATAGTGACTGACCAACTCTGTACATTACTCAGTGCTCATCATGACAAGTGTAGTCCTTAATCCCTCTCCCCTATATTTCACCCATTCCCTGACCCACCTCCCCTGTGGTAACCATCAGGTTGGTTCTCTACAGTTAAGAATCTGTATTTTGGTTTGTCTCTTTTTTCCCTGGCTCCTTTGATTGGTTCCTTAAATTCCACATGAGTGAAATCTCATGGTATTTTGTCTTTCTCTGACATATTTCACTCAGCATAATACTCTCCAGTTCTGTCCATGTTGTTGCAAATGGCAGGCTTTCATTCTTTTATGGCTATAAGTAATACCCCAAAATATACATATATGTCTCACATCTTTGTAAGAATGCTTTTTTGAAAGAGCCAAGATGTCCATCAACAGACGAAAGGATAAAAAAGATGTGGTATTATATACAATGGAATATTATGCAGCCATCAAAAAAAAAAA
>NC_138375.1:104254133-104268047 GCF_054177405.1 Leptonychotes weddellii
CTAACCATGACCTACAAAGTTCTGTCCTCACTCCACTCCAACCTCCTCTCCTCCTCTTCCAAATTTCTCACAGTGCTCCAGCCACACCAGACTCCTTTTGAATCCTGGAAGATTCCAAGTGGCTTTTTAAACATTTGCACATGCTGTTCTCTGCTGTAAAGTACTGCTTGTGTTCGTTACCAAACAGACCTTACCCTGCATCAGTGATGTCTGCAGAGACCACCCTACTGATTTCCTTACTGACCACCCTTCCTGAAGTACATCTCCCCTCTTAATTTTTCTCACAACACAGTACTTTTCTCAACACGTAATATCCGCTTTTTTACTTCTCTCACTAGCCCATCTGCTGCACCATGACTGTTTCACTCACGTATACTGAGCACAGTGCCTGGCACATACAGGCATTCAGTCAATGTCTGCTGAATGAATGAATAACGTGTGAGGGAACCGAGCACAAGGAGTTCAACTATGACTGCAGTTTCTTGTGGAAGTCAAGAAAGGAGAGTTTCTGGAAGCAAGAGTATTGTCAACAAGTGTTACGGACTAAGAAAAGACTACATCAAGAGATAAAACTTTAGAGAGCAGTTTGAATTAAGGGTGGCAAGGAAGGACATGGTCATAGGTCCCACAACCACCTCTACATTTGAAGATTGACTAGGACTTGCAGGACTCAGAGGGTATAGTTGATTATAGAGAAAGGATACATAACAGGATGAGCAAAGGAAAAAGACATCACATAGAATTCTGGAGGAACCTACACATAGGCTTCCTACACATGTTTGGTTCTGCCCACAGAAGCCCAGGTGAGACTCAAGAGTCCACAAGTATTTTACTGGAGGCCAGTCATGTAGGCACAAAGACCAAAACCATAACTATAAAAACTTCAGACTCCCAGAAGGAAAGCAGTTATTAAGTGCTCCAAGCGGGCAAAACAGTGTTACCTGAAAAACATGGAACTTTTCAAAAGCCAAGCACTCCAGCTCCAGCCAAGAGCCAACCGTACAAGCAGGCCTTTCTAAAGATAGCAACCTGAGGCCTGCCATGTTAACTCTCCTACAAACACACAAAGCATAATTTTTAGGGAATGAATACAAACGAAAAGGTCTGTGCACCAAATGAAGAGTACTCTTTACAGACATGATGAAGAAACAAAGCCTGAGGTTGAAGAATGAGATATTTTAGGATGGGAAGGTCCTCGATGGTTTACAGACAAAAGAGAACTAAGCAGCAGACAATAAGAATAATACTAACATCAGGGGTACCTGGCTGGCTCAGTCCACAGAGCATGCAACTCTCGATCAAGGGGTCTTGAGTTCAAGCCCAACATTGGATGTGGAGCCTACTTATATTTAATATATGTGTATATATGTTTATATAGAATAATATTAGCATCCGAGGGAGGCCAACAATGGACTAAAGAAAAAGCTGGAAAGGCTTTTTGGCTTTCTCAGCAATGAATGCTTAGGGGCTTGAGGAGATGAGCAGATAAAGTTGATAGTGGGTGTTTTTTGCTTTCAAGTAACCATGGGATCTTAGAATGAAAGAGATTGTCTCATTGAATTGTTGGCCAAAAATGCTTACATAGAGGCAAATGGGGCCATAAGAGAGGCCATGGACCAGGAAAATGGAGAGGCTGAGGAATTAGAGGTCAGGATCCAATCCCAATTCATTGTGAATAAAGTAAGGCCGATTAAGGAAGAGAATTCGAGAATTTAAAATCTGAGATGTAATTATTGCAGTAATAAGTAAACCTAATGCTGGTGGATAGCAAAATAAAGATGGTTATCACTGAAGGTAGGTTCAGAAACAGGAGGGCCAACATATCGGTTTATCAGCGGGGATGTAAGAAAAGGATGAAGACTAGGCCAGTGCTTCCATGCTATAGTTATTGGGGAAAGCAGGAAAGTGCCCCGCAACTTAATAGCCAGCAAAAATGAATGAATGAATAAGTGAATGAATGAATGAATGAGAGGATCATACGAGAAAATGGCATGCTCTTCAGGTAAGAACTTGTTGAATTCTGGTAGTGGGACAGGAATATGCCAACCTCTTCTCATTAAATCCATTCTTACAAGTACAACAGTCTTTATTAGGATTAGCTGGAAGCAAAGGAAACATTAAAGGAAAGCAGATTTCCATTAAAAATTTTTTAAACTGAGCATGATGTGATAAGCACTGACCAATAAAAGCTTTATTATATTCTTGTTTAGTCCTGACAACAATCCTGAGGGGAAATGGGTAATGTATTTCCAATTTACAAAAAAGGAAACTGAGCCTAAGAAGCTAAATTTTCTGAGGTCACTCAGCTAGTGAGGAAAAATGAAAGGACCACTGAAAAATAATCTGAGCAGTGTACTGGCATAAAGATAGACATATATATCTATGGAACAGAACTGAGAGTTCAGAAATAAGCCAACCCATCTATGGAGAGCTGATTTGGGAATGGGAATGGGAAAAGAACAGTCTTTGCAAGAAATGGTGCTGGGACAAATGGCTATCCACAGGCAAAAGAATTAATTTGTAACTTTATCTTACACCATATACAAAAAACTAACTGCAAGTGCATCATAAAGCTAAAAGTAAAAACACTAGTCCTTCAAAGGACACCATAAGGAAGTAAAAAGACAACCCGTCAAATGGAAGATTTGCAAGTTATATCTCTGATAAGGGATTGTATCTAGAACATATAAAGAACTCTTACAACTCAACAATAAAAAGACAACCCAATTAAAAAATAAGCAAACTAGGAATAGAAGGAAATCACCACAACATAATAAAGGCCATATATGAAAATCCTACAGCTAACATCATACTAAATGGTGAAATACAAAGCTTTTACTCTAAGATCAGGAACAAGCAAGGATGCTCACTCTAACCACTTGTATTCAACATAGTAATGGAAATGCTAGCCAGAGCAAACTATGCAAGAAAGAGAAAAGGCATTCAAATCAGAAAAGCAGTAAAATTACCTGTTTGCAGGTGACATGATATTTTATGTAGAAAAAGGAACCCTAAAGATCACACACACACACACACACACAGAAATAATAATTGAATTTAGCAAAGTTGTAAGATAAAAAATTACCATATAAAAATCAGTTGTATTTCTACACACTTAACAATGAACAATCCAAAAAAAAAAAAAATTAAGAAAACAATCCCATTTTCAATGGCATAAAAAATAATGAATTACTTAGGAAAAAGTTTAACCAAGGAGGCAGAAGATTTGTATACTAATAACATTGCTAAAATAAATTAAAGATGACACAAATAAAAGGAAATTAAATGCTCATGGATTGGAAGACTGAATATTGTTAAAATATCTATACTACCCAAAATGGTCTACAGATTTGATGCAATCCCTATAAAAGTCCCAATGGTATTTCTTTTTTTTACAGAAATAGGAAAAACAATTCTAAAATTTATAATGGAACCACAAATGGCCCTGACTAGTCGAAACAATCTTGAAGAAAAAGAACAAAGCTGAAGGCCTCATACTTCTGATTTCTAAACATTACAAAGCTATGGTCATCAAAATGGTGTGATGCTGGGATACCCAAGACAGACATACAAAGCAACAGAACAGAATAGAGGGCACAGAAGGAAATCCACACGTATAGGGTCAAATGATCTTCAAAAAGTGTGCCAAAACTAAATAGGGAGAGGATAGTCTCTTCAACAGAAGTTATTGGGAAAATTGGATATCCATATGCAAAAGGATGAAACTGCACTCCTATCTTCCACCACACATAACAATCAACTAAAAATAGATTAAAGACAGAATAAGATCTAAAACTGTAAAACTCCTCAAGAAAACTAGGGGGAAAGCTTCAAAACACAGGTAATGGAGATGATTCACTGGATAGGATGCTAAAAACACAGGCAAGAAAGCAAAGATACAGAGTAGGACTACATCAAATTTTAAAAGTTTCTGTATAGCAAAGAAAACAATCAAAAGAGATAAAAGGCAACCTATGGTATGGGAGACAATATTTGCAAGCCATGTATCTGACAAGGGGTTAATCTCCAAAACCAGTAAATACTCCTACAACTCAGTAACAAACCCCAAATAACCTGATTTTAAAAATGAGCAAAGGACTTGAATAGACATTTCTCCAAAGAAGACAAAAATTGGCCAACAGGTATATGAAAAGATGATCAACATCACTAACCATCAGGGAAATGTGAATCAAAACCATAATGAGGTATTACCTCACACCCGTTAGGGTGGCCATTATTTAAACAAACAAACAAACAAACAATACAGAAAAGTACCACTGTGAGCAAGGATGCAGAGAAATTGCAAACTCTGCACTGACAGTGGGAATGTAAAATGGTGCAGATGCCAGGGAAAACAGTATGGAGCTTCCTTAAAAAATTAGAAGTAGAACTACCATATGATGTACCATCAATCCCACTTCTGGATATTTATCCAGAAGAATTGGACTCTGGATCTCAAAGAGATACTTGTACTCATGTTTACTGCAGCATTATTCACAGCAACCAAGAAGTAGAAACAACCTAGATGTTCACTGACAGATGAATGGATAAAGAAAAGGTGGTAAATGCACACCATGTATTATTTTTCAGCTTTTAAAAAGCAGGAAATCCTGCAATATGTGACAACATGAATAAAGAATGAGGGCTTTAGGCTAAGTGAAATAAGCCAGTCACAGAAGGACAAACACTACATGATTCCTCTTACAAGAGGTATCTAAAGTAGTCAACTGACAGAAACAGAATGTAGAGTGGTGGTTGTCAGGGGCTGGGAGGAGGGAATGAGGAGATGCTGTTCAATGGTATAGAGTTTCAATCACGTAACAGGAAAAAGCTCTACAGTCTGCTATACAGCACTGTACTTATAGTATGGTTCATACTGTATGTGTGTACTTAAACTTTATTAAGAGGGTATATCTCCTCTGTGTGTGTGGTTTTTTTTACCACAATAAAGAAAACAAAGGATTTGAGTAGATTTTTCTCCACAGAAGATAAACAAATGGCTAATAAGCCCGTGAAAAGATGTTTAAGGGTGTTAATAGAGAAATTCAAATCAAACCCATACTGAGATACTTCCTCGCCACTACTAAGATAACTATAAAAAGCAGACAGTATCAAGTGTTGGAGAGAATCTGGAGAAAATGAACCTCTCATACATTGCTGGGGGAATATAAAAATCATGCAGCCACTTTGGAAAACAGTTTGGCAGTTCCTCAAAAAGTTAAACGAAGAGTTAACATATGACCCAACAGCAATTCCATTTCTAACTATATACCCAAGAGAAATAAACACCTATGTCCACACAAAAAGCTGTACATGACCCCAAACAGCCAAAGCAATCTTGAGAAAGAAGAATAAAGTGGGAAATATCAAGCTCTCAGGTTTCAAACTATATTACAAACCTATAGCGATCAAAGCAGTTTGGTACTGGCAAGAAAACAGACTTATAGATCAAAGGAATAGAATAGAGAGCCCAGAAATAAACCTACACTTACCAGGTCAATTAATCTATGAGAAAAGAGGCAAGAATATACAATGGGGAAAAGACAGTCTTTTCAGTAAATGGTTTTGAGATTACCGAACATGCAAAAGAATGAAAAGGGACCACTATCTTACACCATACACAGAAACGCATTCAAGATGGATTAAAGACTTGAATATAAGACCTGAAACCAGGGGCGCCTGGGTGGCTCAGTCATTAAGCGTCTGCCTTCGGCTCAGGTCATGATCCCAGGGTCCTGGGATAGAGCCCCACATCAGGCTCCCTGCTCAGCAGGAAGCCTGCTTCTCCCTCTCCCACTCCCCCTGCTTGTGTTCCCTCTCCCACTGTGTCTCTCTCTGTCAAATAAATAAAATCTTTAAAAAAAGACCTGAAACCATAAAACTGCTAGAAAAAACACAGGCAGTAAGCTTTTTGCCATTAGTCTCAGCAATATTTTTTTTGGACAGTCCCTCCAGGCAAGGGAAACAAAAGCTAAAATAAACAAGATTACATCAAATGAAAAATCTTTTGAACAATGAAGGAAACCAATAACAACAAAAAAACCTATTGAATGAGAGAAGATATTGGCAAATCATACATCTGATAAGGGGTTAGTATCCAAACAATCAAACAATTATAAAACGGGCAGCGGACTTGAATAGACGTTTTTCCAAAAACAGACATCCAGATGGCCAGCAGACACATGAAAAGATGCTCAACATACTAGTCACCACAGAAGTGCACAAGAAGAACCACAACGAGGTATCACCTCACACCTATCAGATTGGCTATTATCAAACAGTTAAAAAATAACAACTGTTGGCAAGGATACAGAGAAAAGGGAACACTCATACACTGTTGATGGAAATGGAAGTTGGTGTAGCCAGTAGGTAAAACAGTATGGAGGGTCCTCAAAAATTACAACCATGATATGATCCAGCAATTCCACATCTGGGTATTTATCTGAAGAAAATGAAAACACCCATTTGAAGAGATATATGCATCCCTCTGTTCACTGCAGCATTATTTACAAAAGCCAAGATATAGAAGCAACCTAAGTGTCCATCACGAGAGAAATGGACAAAGAACATGTGGTATGTATATACACAATGGAATACTCACAGCCACAAAAAAAGAATGAGATCTTGCCGTTCATGACAACATGGATAGACCTAGAGGGTATTATGCTAAGTGAAATAAGCCAGATAGAGGAAGACAAATACAACAGGATTTCAATTACATGTAGAGTCTAAAAAAACAAAACAGAAACAAACGCACAGATACAGGAAACTGTTGGTTACCATAAGAAGAAGGAGTTGGGAGGGCAAGTGAAATAGGGGAGGAGGATTAAGAGGTAAAAACTTATGGTTATAAATGTCAAGGAAATGCAATGTACAGCATAGGGAATACAGTCAATAATATTGTAACAAGTCTGTACAGTGACATGATAACTATACTTATTCACGGGGTCATTTCATAATGTATAAAAATATCAAGTCACTATGATAAACACCTGAAACTAGTAAGATACTGTGTATCAATTATACTTCAATTTTTTTAAAAAACCTGTATATGTATATTCACAACAGCATTATTCACAAAAGCCAAAAAGTGGAAACAATTCATGTCTATCAGGTGATCAATGAATTTTAAAAAAATTTGTCAATATGCTGCATCAATACAATGGAATATGATTTGGCCATAAAAAGGAACAGGGTCCTAAATGCATGCTAAAACATGGATGAACCATAGAAACACGCTAAATGAAAGAAGCCTGTCACAAAAGATCACCTATGATTGATTCTATTTGTATAAAATGCCCAGAATAGGCAAATTCATAAAGACAGAAAGTTCATTAGTGGTTTCCAGAGGCTGGGTATAAAGGGGAATGGTGTTTCTTTCCGGGGAAATGCAAATGTTCCACAATTAGATTGTGATGGAAGTTACACAACTCTAAAAACCACTGAATCATATACTTCAACAGGGTGAATTTGTATGTTTTATTCAATATGGGTTTTGCATTTATGTACAATTTGTTTCATATTAAGGAAGAATAAGTAACAGTGGTAAGGGATGAATTAAAGATAGAAAAAAGGCAAGAAGATTCGTCAGAAAGCAACTACACTGCCATTCTTTCAATACACACTTCCTGGGCACTCAGTACCAGGCACCGAGCCATCAAAGTGTTGAGCATATTTACAGAGCGTTTCCATGGACTGTGGCAGGTCTTAGCCATAGAGCAGTGGAAAAAAAGGACAAAAATCTCTTCCATCAGGGATTCTGGGAAAGGGAGACAGATGATAAACCAGTCAGACCAACAGCATGTCAGCTGATATGGGCAGAGAAGAGACAGGAGTGCAGTGGTGGGGAGTAGAAAGGAAGGATTTCCATTTTAAATAGCGTGGTCAGGGAAGCCTTCCTGAGATGGCCACAGAGCAAAGCCTTGAAAAAGGGGAGAGAACTAGCCACGAAGACATGGTTGATGAGAAGTCCAAGTAGAGGAAACTTCTAGGGCAAGAAAATGGGCTGGTGGAGTCAAGGGTCTGTAAGTCAGCCAGTGGGGCTGGAATTGAGAGATCAAGGGAGAGAGCGTTAGGAGACCTCAGGGGTCAGGCTGGCCCCATCACATGGGGCCTCGCATGCCATTATAAGGACTTTGGCTTTTCTTTTAAGTGAAGTGAGGAGCCACTAGCAGGTTCTGAGCAAGAGAGTAAAATAATCTGACTTGGAAATTAGAAGGACCACACAGGCCACTGTGTAGAATAAATTGCAAGGGACAAGGGAGAAACTGGAAGACTCTTCAGGAGGCTACTGAAATCAGAGATGGTGGCGGCCGGGACCAGGGTGGCAGCCCTGGATATGGCGAATAACAATGATTCTAGAAGATATGGGTGATGGAATGTGCTCAAGGCTTGGCTGTGAGGTATGAAACACAGAGACAATTCAAGGATGGTTGTGGATAGAGCAGGTTTGGGAGTGAAAAATCTGGAGTCCTGGCACTGCCCTATTATTCTCAAAAGAATCCAAGCCCAAAAAGTGCCCAGCAAACAGCTAACAGAATGATTGGGGTTTGCAAAGGGAGAGGTAAAAGTTGAACAAGAACTAGGACATTGAGAAGAAGGCTAGAAACACACTCCGAACAAGGAAATGTTGGTATGAATTTTAAAAATGTTGTCCGAGAAGCATCTAGCTCTGAGTGATCACAGGTATCTTTGGTCTTCACCCACCAGTAGAAAATTATCCCGTGACCAAAAATGAAGCCACGTGATCCTAATCTGACAATGCTGAGGGTGTCGACTGAGGGTACAAGCTCAGAGTCCTCCACCTTAAGTTCCCCACACAGCCAACAGCATGTGTTTGAAAAAAAAAAAAAAAAAAAGTCACAGAAACTTTTTTCTTCCACAACTTCAATCTTCTGTTAACATTCCCAAAAGGAAAAGGTGAGGTGATACTCCTTATAGAACATTTAATGACAAGAATAGTACTGAAGGTCTATTAAAGAGGAGAGCATGGAAAGTGAAGAAGGTAAACCTCCAACCCGCCCCAGAGTGTAACTGGCTCACCAGAACTAGAACGCACCACTGTACTATCCTGCTCCTTCCGAGTCAATGCCTCCCACCGGCTCCAGAGGGCGCCACGACTCTGAGTTCTATCGCTTTCAGTTTTGCCTTTTAACTCAAGTGTTGAAATCTTTTTAGGTGTGGAGTTAAGTCTACCATCTTGCTATTTGTTTTCTAGCTGTCCTTTAAGCTCTTGGTTCCTTTTCCCATTCTATTCTGATTTCGATTGCATTAATCAAGGATTGTTCTTGTTCCATTTATCTACTCTATTAACCTAAACTGTTTTGTATTCTTCTAGTGATTACCCTAAGCAGCATAGTGCACTAAAATTCTACACTGATAAAAAAGTTCTGTATCAGGTGCATGGGTGGCTCAGTCGTTAAGCATTTGCCTTGGGCTCAGGTCATGATCCCAGGGTCCTGGGATCGAGCCCCGCATCGGGCTCCCTGCTCAGCGGGAAGCCTGCTTCTCCCTCTCCCACTCCCCCTGCTTGTGTTCCCTCTCTCGCTGTGTCTCTCTCTGTCAAATAAATAAAATCTTTAAAAAAAAAAAAAGAAAATGTTCTGTATCTGCTGTCTCCAATGTGGTAGCCGCTAGCCACATGTGGTTATTGAGCACTTGAATGTGGCTAACGTGACTAATGTGAACTAAATTTTTACTTCTATGTAATTTTAATTAATTTAAATATAAATAGCTACAGATGACTAGTAGCTACTATACCGGACAACACATCTCTAGATATTAAGTATGCATCCTCGCCCTCCTACATTCTATCTTAAACTATAACACTTACCGCTTCCTGAGCAATACATGATTATTGTTTATTAATATTATTAACCATGTTTTCTATTTTCTGAATATTGTGATGTTTTGACAACTTAAAACCCTTGTCAACCAAGGAGAGAGTGCACCTCCCAAGGCTGGCCAATTCTTGGCCATAGAAAGGGGCTTAGCCAGGATCACCCCTTTCATATGCAAATAAACCAATCCTGAGTTTATACCAAGGACCCCTTTTATCTAACTCTCACACATCAAGCTAAATGTCCTCTGTCCTAAATCATCCCAGGGGTCAGGTACCAGGCAACTGGAGACCACCCCTATAGCCCATTGCCCCCTGGAATTATTCAAAGGAGCCAACTCTAAACTGTTTACTTGGCCCTGCCTTGCCTTTCCCATGGAAACCCCAATAAAGTCTCTGACCTAGGCTTTCCCCTCATTCCTGCTTCTGCCTCCTGACAGAAACCTGGTGCTCCCCATGTGGACTTGCATGGCATGCTGTGTCCCTTTCTCTCAGGAAATGTAATAAATCTTCTTCCAATGGCACTGGACTCTCTGTGTGGTCTCTCAGTTACCTCCATAAATTAAAATCCCATGGTTGCAAATAAGACAATATTTGCAACATTTAACTTCATTTTACTCTCTCCCACCCTTTGTGTTAAATATGTTCTCACATATTTCACTTCTACATCCATAATAAACAACAAAACATTATTATTACAATTGCTAATATTTTTTATAGTACAGTGCTGCTGATGAATTCCCTCTGCTTTGGGCTGAAAACATCTTTATTTCACCTTCACTTTTTTAGTGGTATCTTCAACAGGATATAGAATTCTAGGTTTGCAATTTTTGCTTTTTCTTTCAGCACTTTGAAGATGCCATTCCATTGTACTTTGGCTTTCATGAGTTCTACTAAAAAGTCAGCCATAAATCTTATTCTTGCTCTTTTGAAGGGTAATATGTCTTCCATTCCCACACATAGATTTTTTTTTTTTTTTAAGATTTTATTTATTTTTTAGAGAGTGAGCGAGAGAGAAACAGCATGAGAGGGGAGAGGGTCAGAGGGAGAAGCAGGCTCCCCGCTGAGCCGGGAGCCCGACGTGGGACTCGATCCCAGGACCCCGGGATCATGACCTGAGCTGAAGGCAGACGCTCAACCATCTGAGCCACCCAGGCGCCCCCCACACATAGATTTCTACTTTTATGATTTTTCCCTTGATTGTTGGACATAAGCAGTGTGACTATGATGTGCTTAGAGTTGTTTGTTGTTGTTATTAACACATACAGATCCTCCTTGAGGTTCACTGAGCTTCTGGAATCTGTTAACTTTTTCTATCAGTTTGGTAACTTCTCAAGCATCATCTCTATAAGTAATGCCTCATAACCATTCTCTCTCTCTTCTCCTCCTAGAACCCCAACTTAACTTATGTTATGACGTAGTAAAGACATTAGGGTTCGAAGCCGACGGCCAAGAAAGAATTCTTGAGATGTCTGTGGTGCAAAAAGGTGATTTTATTAAAGCACAGGGACAGGACCCGTGAACAGAAGGAGCTTCACCGGGGTCATGAGGAATGGCCCATTATATACCCTCAAGTTGGGAGGGGGTTAGGGATAGCGTAAGTCTCTAAGGAATTTTGGAAGCAAGGTTTCCAGGACCTTGAGAGGGCTAGCTATTGTTGGGAAAAGGTCATTTATTACCGTCCAATAAAACCTTAGTCATGAGACCCTTCAGATGTATATCAGTGGGCCATATGTTTGGGGGATGACTGTCAACACATATCTTGGGGGTTTAGAGTTAAAGGAAGTTTCCAAAGGAATTTTTATACGTTAAAGTGGACTTACAGGATCCAGGTTGGGTGGGGGGGGGGGAAGGCAGGGGTCAGGCTAGGATTGCCTTTTGCCCTTAGCAAAGTATTAACATTGAGGCAGATGAGTCCCTAGAGAAATGTCTCTCTGCTTGTTTCAAGGACTTGTCAATGGGCTCTAGGTAGTAAGGAAATTTAATAATTTTTCTTCTGCCTTTGTTTCCCACATCATGTTAGACTCTCTGTACCCTACATGTTATTTTATGTTCTGTGCTTCCCCCCGTCAATATTTTTTATCTGTGATTCAGTTTGGGTAGTTTCTAATGAACTGTCTCCAAGCTCACTAATCTTTTTTTTTTTTTAAGATTTTATTTATTTATTTGACAGAGAGAGAGATAGCAAGAGCAAGAACACAAGCAGGGGAAGTGGGAGAGGGAGAAGCAGGCCTCCCGCCAAGCAGGGAGCCAGATGCAGGGCTCGATCCCAGGAACCCGGGATCATGACCTGAGCCGAAGGCAGATGCTTAACGACTGAGCCACCCAGGCACCTCTAATCCTATCTTTTCTTATATTCCAACTGCTGTTAAAGTCATTCAATTACTGTAGTTTTAGATATTTTTCAATTGTAATATGCTCATTTGATTATTTTTATAGATTCCAACTGTCTGATAAAATTTTTTTAAAGATTTATTTATTATTTATTTATTTAAAGATTTATTATTCATTTAAGTAAAATGAAGAGAGAGAGAGAAAGAGAGCACAAGCAGAGGGAGAAGCAGACACCCCGCTAACAGGGAACCCCATACAGGGCTCAATCCCAGGACTCTGGGATCATGACCCAAGCCAAAGGCAGACGCTTAACCAACTGAGCCACCCAGGCACCCCCAAAAAGTTTTTTTTAAGAGAGAGCACATGAGCGGGCAGGGAGGGGCAGAGGGAGCAGGAGAGAATCCCAAGCAGACTCCAGGCTGAGCAGGGAGCCTGACCCAGCATGTGATCTCATGATCCGGAGATCATGACCTAAGCTGAAACCAAGAGTTGGATGCTTAACCGATTGAGCCACCCAGGTGCCCCCCAAAAATTCTCTTTTGCCCATTTTATTCATCTTGCCCTCTGTTTTCCTTAGCAAACTTAAGATAATTATCTTTTAAAAAAATATTTTCTTTCTTTGCTTATTTTTAGAGAAAGCATGAGTCAGGGGAGGAGGAGAGGAAGAGGAAAGAGAGAATCTCAAGCAGACTCTGCTGAATGCAGAGCTCGACACAGGGCTTGATCTCATGACCCTGAGATCACGACCTGAGCCAAAATCAAGACTCAGATGCTTAACTGACTAAACCACCCAGGCGCCCCTAAAATAATTATTTTAAAGTCCTTGTCTACTAACTCCAATAACTAGTTCACCTGTAGATGAATCTGTTCCTACTATCTCCTTCAAGTATCTGACCAAAGCAAAACTGTGATGAGATGCTGGGAAGAGGTGACTCCTCTGGGAGAATCATAATGAATTACCCAAATGAAAAAGAAGATGACTACACTAAGAAAGATGTGACCTTTCACTGGGACCTGGGATGAGAAAATTGTATTTTTTGTCCAAGAAACCAGAACCTGATGAGAAATCCACCAGGGAGGCAAGAATTTGAAACAAAAACAGATAAAGTGAGGTGTCTGGCTGGCACAGTCGGCAGAGCACAGAACTCTTGATCTTGGCATCATGAGTTCAAGCCCCACGCTGGGTATAGAAATCAGTTAAAATAAATAAATTTCAAAAAAAACCCAAAACAGATAAAGTATTTTCGGCTGACTCACCTAAGAAGCACATTCCCGTGAAGAGAGCCCTGTCAAACATGCCACTTGGACACTAGGGAGACCAATCTAGTGTAAAGCTAGACTCACAGGTGCAGAAGACAACTTCACCGAAGTGCCAACCTTAAGAACTAGCTAGGAAGTATGCTTTAGTTTGGACAAACTAACTGAGACTAAGAAAAACAGGGCCAGGATAGGGGCAGGGCTTATGGGATGATAGCCTTAAGAACTTCTAGAAGGGATGAAGAAAGAGATTTTAAAATTAGGTTTGGGCAGCCTGAAGCTCAGGTTAAGAATCTCTGAGAACATACAGAAAAGGAATTGCTATATAATTGTGGTAATGAGTAGGGTACCTGCCTAACCAGTGAAATTCATTCTAGCAGAGAGACCTCACATGACTAGGATACTTGATCTAGGGACAATGAGGCCAGAACAAAGTCAAACTAGCTATTAGTAGAACTCTAGCCTAGAATTTTTTTTTTTATTTT
>NC_138375.1:104268547-104292805 GCF_054177405.1 Leptonychotes weddellii
CATGTCTTTCTCTGTTTGACTTATTTCACTCAACATAATACCCTCCAGTTCCATCCACGTCGTTGCAAATGGCAAGATCTCATTCCTTTTGATGGCTGCATAATATTCCATTGTATATATATACCACATCTTCTTTATCCATTCATCTGTCAATGGACATCTTGGCTCTTTCCACAGTTTGGCTATTGTGGACATTGCTTCTAGCCTAGAATTTATAAAATAAAGCATCAGGGCCTAGTAAAAGCATGTGTTCCCAGTTTTCAAATATCAGTTCTTTGGACATTCTTTTTCACTCTGTTACTGAGAAAAGCTGCTTGTAAAAGAGCTTAGCCTAGCCTCCAGAAAACAAAAGAGAAAAGGTGAGTGAGGTGGCTGTGGCTCAAAGTGCAGTGCCCAGACTCTGTGTGAAGTGAAGGCCAGAAAGAATCAGGGCTGGCTGCGCATGTTGATCCACTATGTTTTCTCTTTCCTAACCCACTTTGGTAAACCAAAAGGTTGTACTGATTTTGACTTAGAACCAGTCATTTTAAGATAAAGAATTCTAAGACAAACTGCCTGCACTCTTCCAAAATGCCAGAGAGGGGATAATTTATTTTTATCACCTACTTAATTTCTATGTAGAAGACAGAATTTGGAGACTGGTGGGGATACACATGCACAATGTATATTTAATTGCACAATGGAATTATTAATTTGCTTCAAACCACCGTCTGCTGAAAGTTACTATAAGCAAGTCTTATTCAGCTTGGTTGTGCGTGCCCTCTCTCCTCCCCACCTGGCTATATATATGTGTATATATATACATATATATATGTATATATATGTTGTGTGTTTAAATATAAACATAGGTACTGAAAGAGTACATACCACAATGTTAATGTTTCCTATTTAAAAACAGGAATTTTTTTTCTCTATTTCTCTAAAATATTCTCTAAAATTCTCTATTCAATATAAAAAATTTCTGTTTGGGGGCTCCTGGGTGGCTCAGTCGGTTAAGCAGCTGACTCTTAATTTCTGCTCAGGTCACAATCTCAGGATCCTGAGAAAGAAACCTGTGTCTCGGGCTCTGCACTCAGTGGGAAATCTGCTTGAGGATTCTCTCTCTCTCCCTCTTCCTCTGTCCCTCCCCTTGTCGCCCTCTCTTGATCTCTCAAAAATAAATAAATCTTAAAAAAATTTTTTTTCTAATTTTATTGGAACAAACTGGGATTAATTTTCTAATCAGGAATATACAATAAATGTCACTGATGAAAAAGTCAATGGGCTAGGCGCAGGGTAGACACTGAATGAACACTGATTGATGAAATGTACTCTTACAGTGAGTATTCTGATTGCTATTTTGGAACAAGGGGTGCATTCGACTGTCATTGCTCTTCCCAGAAGGACTACGTATTTTAGAGTGATTGTACATCACCAAAGTAAGTCAGGCACATTCTCTAAATGTTTAACTTTGGTGAAAATATTTTTCACAGTTCCCTGTTAAAATTGTTTTGTGCATTTCACCGAAAATAAAACCTGCAATTGGTCTTTGAGTTAAAAGTTAATGTTACAATCTAGAATACAGAAGAGCACAAAGTCTGGAACAAAACAGATGCTTCCTAAGTGGTTCACACATATATTCCTCCAAGCTGAAAGAGAAACAGCAGATATAATAGTAATACAGAAATGTGGGTTATAATGCCGAGGAAAACTGAACAGTTGTCCCTCTCTCCCAAGTACCAGGAAACATTGTTCCTGAAGAATACAACTTTACCATCCAGACTTGCCACATGGAAAGAAAAAAAAAAAAATCCAGCCACAGCATCCATTCATTTCAAATCTACATAGCTGAACACTCCTAGAGAGTGGATCCTGCCTCTCAACAGGGCAACCTACCCTGCTACTTGCTAAGAGCTTTTGTTAACTGCAGGCCCTTGGTGCCTTTTCTCATAAATTCTACGAAACATATGACTAGGCAGCCCTCAACAGCTGCTCTGTTTTGATCCGTACCCTGTGATTTGACATTCAAGCAGGTGCATTACATACTGTGCCCTTCAGCTTTTCCCTTTGTTGTTTTTCAATAGGACCAGCTTTGCTTTACATTTGGGACGGGGTTATTTTACCATAGTCTGAAGACACTAATGGCTGCCCTCTTTGTTTTCTGTGTGGTAGAGAAAGAAAAGACAGGGTAGATCTCCCCTGTTTAACAGAGAAGCCTGAGGTTATTATAACAGAGGATGCCCCACGGGGGCATAAGAAGACCTTTCTGCAGGCTGCAGCCTCATCATTTAAAATAATAAAAGCAACAACAACAAACACAGAGATGTAGGAGATTTATCTTTCATTTGGTTGGGAAAAATGCACTGTGTACAGTGGGGCTACCTCGCGCTCACTTCTTCACAAATCACCTCAGGAAAACTACTTTAGGAGCATTTAACTATTATAATCTAAACCTTTGTAGGAGTCCCTCCCCACCAGAAAATACTGCTCCCCAAACAATGATATATCAACGTAAGCAGTATTATGAGAAATCCCGCTTAGGGAATGGATTTGTACAACAATAAAAGAAAAAGACTTATTTTCACTTGTGAACACAAGCAGTACAGGGGAACAGCTCTTCAAAGGGGCATCCCTGACCATCCAATTTAAAGTACCCGTCCATCCACACTCTAGGCCTGCACACACAAATCTCTGTGCAGAACTTACTATGTATGGTCTGAAAACGTTTATATTTTGTTTACTGTTTTGTGTTCAGTCTCTCCCCTCCCCATTCTATGCAAGCAGGGGCCTTGTGTGTCCTACCCTCTGCTGCGAACCTAGAGTGAGGCCCAGCACTCAGAAGGCACTTGGCTGTGGAAGAACAGAGACAGACAACTACATTATCTCCGTACAGTTATAGTCTAGTAACAGGAGATCTTTTTTAGAAATCTTCCATTGCTGGTTTGTCTTAGATTTACTACTTCATTTGATATATATGTTCACACCAAGAACGGGGGGTGGAACGAAAGCTGAACTTATTTTTTTTTAAGATTTATTTGAGAGAGCGAGCTAGTACAGGGGGAGGGGAGGGACAGAGGGAGTGAGAGAAACCCAAGCAGACTCCCCGCTGACTGGGGAGCATGACACGGGGCTCCATCTCACAACCTGGAGATCAGGACCTGAGCCAAAATCAAGAGTCAGATGCTTAACCGACTGAGCCACCCAAGTGCCTGGAAAGCTGAACTTTTGAACAGCCTATCAGTCACTACTTAAGTACAAAGCCACCAGTTTCCCTCACTCTTCAGGCCCGTCTGCTTTCTGAGACCTTCTCTGCACTCCCAGCAAGGCTACCAGATAACCGAACTTGCCCTCTCCAGACAACTGAAACTTGTGCTCTCTGTGAGAAACTGTCACTTTCTCATGTAATCATCTCCCAAGGGATGCTGGTTCATAGAAATTAGACATAGTCTGTGGTCATCACACTCCAAACGGCTTCACACTTCCTTTAGCCTCGAAGCCGTACTTCTTTTCCCCACTCCCAATTCTAGCTCAGCTTGTACCTCCTGGCACATACTTGGGGCAGGGAAGTCTGCCTGCCTTGCGAAACTACACCACAGAGCCTCCAAGGTTTTTCTAAGAAAGTTCAACCAGCTCTATCCCCTCAGCTTTACTCTCCTCTCTAAGCAGTGGCCCAAGGGTGGACTCAAAGCCTTTTCTTGGTTCTCTCTTAACATTTAGTAAACACAGAACAGCATAGGGATGAATGTCCAGACTAGAATCACAGCCTTGGGTTTAAGTCCTAGTTTTCCACTTACTAGCTGTGTATTTTCAAGCAAGCTCCTTATCCTTGCTGAAGATTCTCTCATTTTGTAAAATGGGGACAATAACTGTGCCTATCTCACATGGTTGAGGTGATGGTTAAATGCTACAATAAATAAAAGTGCACCGTAACAAAGCATAAGAAGTCTTACGACATATGACTGCTAGCAATAACAAGGCCCTATGTGATCTGGCTCCATTACCTCTCTGACGTCATCAGCTGCTCTCCTTTTCACTCCTACTCCAGCCACACTGGCCTCCTTGCTCTTCCTCCACAGGGCAGACCTGTTCATGCCTCAGGGCCTTTGCACTGCTATTTTCTCTGGCTAGGATGTTTTCCCCCCAGATGCCCATGTGGCCAACTCCCCCACCTCCTCGAGTTCTCTGCCCCAATCTTCCCTGTGAGCTTTATCTGACCAACATATTAAATAACGCAGCCTGCCTCCGGCACTCCCAGCGTCCCAGTCCCTCTATCCTCTCTCTCTCCCTGCACTGCCACACCCCACAGAAGCTCTGCGAAGACAGGGCCCTTTGTTCTGTTCACTGATATAATCCAACTTCCAAAACAACAGATCAGATCCTGTCCTATTCCAACCACTCCATCTGATGTCCACATGTAATAGCAATCACCATTTTTCAGGACTTACCTGGGTTCCTTGTTTTCTAGCTTTCAACCCTCTGCATATGAAAAATGCTATTTTTAAAAAGAGGTAACACATACATAGAGTTCAAAATTCAAAAAGTCAATGAAAGTACAATAGGAAGTCCCTCCCTCTCTATTTCTGTCTCCCACATCTTCTTCCCAATGGCAACCTGTGTTACCAGTTTCTTGCCTATCTTTCCAGGGAGATTCTATGCATATATAAGGATATATGTAGGTAGTATGTATTTTTTTTTTTACACAGTGACAACATATTTGACATAGTGCTTTGCACCTTGCTTTATTTTGTTTAGCACGGTATTTTGAAAATCCTTCCACATCAGTCCATAAACATCTGCCTCATTCTTTTTAGTGGCCACATAATATTCTGTTTTAGATGTCCTTTTTTGAAGACAATCCATGTTTTGCTTTTAATATGGCTACTGTGATAAATACCTTTTTATAAAGTAAATTTGCATTGATACGGAATAATTATCCAGGATTAGAAATGCTGAGTTAAAGATTATGTTCATTTTAAATGTTTATAAATCTTGCCAAATTATCTTCCAAAACAGCTGTACCAACTTACACTGTCACCAAAAACACAGGAGGCCTATTTCCCTGCATCCTCTTATCAAAAGTATGAACTTTTATCAATCAGATTACGTACAAGATAATATCTCATGATAGTTTTAGCTTGCATTTTTGTTTTGAGTGAATTATTATGAGAACTGCTCCCTCCTGACACCCCTGATCTACATGGGCAATTCTACCATCTAAAGGGAAAGCAGCAAAGAGAGCATTAGGCTATCATCATGGTTTGAAGAAATTCTTTCAAGGCTCACTGAAACAAGTCACTTAGTCTCCCATATTTCAGAAGAGCTGGGGACTGGACTGGCCTCAGGCATAATGCTACTGTGCTTACTACTCTTTGACTTCTTCTCAATGTCCAATTCTGATCATATATGTATGTCGATCCGCAAAATTAGAGCAGGTACTATTTTAGCCACACTTGTTAGCAGAAAGACACATACCTTAGCTAGAGAAAAACATAATTGGAGCAGCAGCTAACTCATACTGAGCACTCATGCATACACTATGTGCCTTATTTAATCCTCACAGTTTTACAGGAGACTCTTATCACCCCATTTTTTTTTTAACAGCTAGGGAAACAGAGGAATAAAAAAACTGAGTAACTTGCCCAAGTTTGCAGAGCTTGTGTGCTGCAGAGCTGGGATGAGGATCCAGGAGGTGACTCCAGAGCGGAAGCTCATCACCACTCCATGGTACCACCTGTGCCAGGCAGAATGCCACTGGTGGGTGTGAGTCGGGAGAAAAAGCACATGTGTGCATGAGGGAAGCAGCAATGCACTTGAGTGTGTGCACTGAGCTCTTGGTGAACTGGCAAGTGGCAAAGCAGCAGAAAGGCAGGTAACCAAGAGATGGCCTTTCCCCCAGGTGCTGATACTAGTGGACATTTAGGTGTGCAAGTCAAATGTCTGGCATTAAAAACTGTGTTGAAAATTCCTCCTCTTGGGGCGCCTGGGTGCCTCAGTCGGTTAAGTGTCTGCCTTCAGCTCAGGTCATGATCCCAGGGTCCTGGGATGGAGCCCAGCATCAGGCTCCCTGCTCAGCAGGGAGTCTGCCGCTCCTTCTCTCCACTCATGCGCTCGCTCTCTCTCTCAAATAAATAAATAAAATCCTTAAAAGAAAAAAAAGAATAAAGAAAATTCCTGCTCTTTACTAAATACCAGAAAAACCTGTCAGACTTTACCTTAAATACTTCTCAATCTGGGCACTTAAATAAATTAATAGAAAATAGTCTTAAGTAAATACAATTTTTAGTGACAGATATAAATTTTAGTGACTTAAAATCAAAAGTGAGCTTAAGGATCATTTGAGGTACTAACAAAGCTGTCCACTCCTAGGTACCAAGTCCAACGCACTTACTCTGCTAAACAAGGTACTGTTAGCAAATGTATTCTTCCTACCTCAATCAGAGTCCAAGAGTTGGGACAGGGTGACGGTGAGGGCTTTTGACTGAAGCTTGAGTGCCAAACTGGAAAGAAAAACAAGATAATTTCAGTTCCATTATTCATCCTGCAGATTTCAAAAATCACACCTGAAAATAAGCAGGGTCAAATCATGGTTAAGCAGCTTTCATTACAGATGCCTGGGTTTAATTAGGTTCTACACCTTTAAAGTATCTTAGATTTACCTAGTGCCTTAAAGGGGCACTGCACCCAGGTCCCAGAGAGATTAGAAAAGAGAAATTAACTTTAAAGACCCTTCATAGGGAAAATAAGACGGCCTTAACTTGCACTGTATTGTTCATACCACAAATACTGCACCTAAATGGCCTCCATTCTTGTCCCCTACAATCCATTTTTCACACATCAGCCAGAATAATCTTTTAAAACAAAAGAGATTCTATTTGGTAAGTCTTCAATGGCTTAAGGTAAAGTCTAAACATTTAATGTACATACAAGGTACTGCAATGTCCCATGCAATATTTGAGACATACTCATGCTAAAATTTATCTGACAGTTGTTTAACTGGGTATCCTGTATTTTAGTCAGGAGATCCTCTATCATAATCATTTTTAAAATGTGTCACATGGTTCTTCACTTCCCCCAGTAGAGTGTCAGCTCTATGAGGGAAAGACCCACGCAGCCTTTTCTTTTTTTTTTTTTCTTTAAGGTTTTCTTAGGGGGGTGGCAGCCTGGGTGGCTCAGTCAGTTAAGCATCTGCCCTCAGCTCAGGTCATGATCCCAGGGTCCTGAGATGGAGCCTGGAATCAGGCTCTCTGCTCAGCAGGAAGGCTGCTTCTCCCTCTCCCACTCCCCCTGCTTGTGTTCCCTCTCTCACTGTCTGTCAAATAAATAAAATCTTAAAAAAAAAAAAGTTGTTTTTTTTTTTTTTTAAGTAAGCTATACAGCCCACCTGGGGCTGGAACTTACAACCCCCAGGATCAAGAGTCTCACGCACCACTGACTAAGCCAGCCAGGAGCCCCAGGACCCATGCAGCCTTGATCACAGTCTTGGACCAGGCATGGCAGGCATACCACAAATACCGAGGTGTAGACCCATCAGTACAAAGCTCAGGCACCCTCTGTTGGGAGTTAACTCTAACTACAGACACTAGCCTCACATCCACTGGTGGATAAAATGATCTTTCTGCTTTTTCAGAATATCTCCAGGGTGAGAATATTGACTTCCCAACGGAGGCTTTAATGTAACCCCCCTCTTTTATATTTAAAAAGGACTTTGAGCTTTTGACATATTTCACTTGGTCCTCAAGGCAAGTATTAATAACCACTTTTAACAAATGAGGAACAGAGACTCCAAGAAGGTAAACAGCCAGCCCATGGTGACCAATAAATGGGAGTGACAATTCTGACCCTGGGAGTTGACTTTGTGCTCTTTTCACTGGCCTGCACAGCCATCTGGGCTGATGAGAAGAATCGGGATTCCTAGGTCCTTCCTCCTCATCCAGAAAGCTTCTCAAGGAAAAAGTCTGACAGCTGACCCCTCTCCACAGATTTCACTGCTCACCCCATAATGGTTCCCCAACAATAGCTTGAGGAGACAGCAAGTCCTGGCACCTGTATCTTGAAAGACAGGTGGTTCTTAGCTAATCTCTCAAGTGACAAACGAAACTATTTAGGTCTAAAGACTAAAGACCTTGCTTAGAGTTACAGGGAAATAGGAATAAAACTGACCAGAACTCCAAATCCATCTCTTTTCTCTTTCCTGCATCTCTAAGAGACAACACCCCACACCCAAAAAGTTCTGGGGACAGGGATTTCAATTTGAGGACATAAATTTGTCAGCTTTCTTCTGAAATCAGGTGGGAATGGTTGAACCTGCTCTTGGGACACCTAACAAGCTCACTTCTGGGAGTGCCTCTGGAAAGTTCATCAGGCTGAGGGTTTCCTGCCACTGAGACCTCCCTGTAAGGCTGACTAGATACTACTTGTGCCCCTTAGGAAGACTCACTCAGGCTTAGGCCGCCGGCTTCTACCAGTGCAGGAGGCTAGGTTCTAAACCAGCAGTGTCCTGAGGAAACTGCCTCGTCCAGCCCAGTCTCTCCTACCTGGGCGCCCCCGCTCCAGCTCTACTTTTGTGAACTTCTGAAGGAGCAGAAACGGAGAGCAGGAAATAACCAAGGAAGGGTGAGCCACCCGTGGCAGAGGATTAGAAGCTAATGACCTAAAACAGAAGAGGCCGATTGAGCAATTCGATCAAACTAGCAATGCAACGCTCCGACCATGTTATATCCTTAAACCGCTCCGTTTACTTGGTTTGGTGGGGCAAGTGTGGAGCAAGGGTTACAGGAGTTCAGACCTGCTGTCTGAGGGACACGGGGCAGTCTTTTGTTTCGCGCACGAGTGCCTGCCTGGGAGGCTGGACTAGCTCCCAGATACACAGCGCAGAAGAACCTGTGGAGGCTCTGCTACCCGAGACCAGCGCTAGGAGGGATACTGGATCCTAGGGTCCTGCCTCAAACAAAAATTACAAAAGCAATCGAATTAGAATTATTGCTTGTATGGGTCACCGAGGAAAACTCCTGTACTGACAGAATTCTCGTTGGAGCCCTGAAAGGTCGGAAACTGATCTTTACCAAATTACCGACCTGGATTATAGCCGGCCTGAACGGTGATCGCACTTCGAGACTATCTGGACCAGGACGCGGAGATGGCGGCCGCGAGAAGCTTTTTTCGCCGGAGCAGTCCCGCCCCTCCGCGGGACTCGGCGCTCACTCCCGCGAGCCGCCGCCCCACCCCCGGCCGCGCGCGCAGCTCTCGCCGCAACCCCGTCTCCGTTACCTGGGTAACGCGGGACGCGCGCGGAACCAGCAGTGCAAGGCGGGTGCGCTCAGCCGGGCGTAGCTCCTCCTCTCCATTGCCGGCGGCGCAGGCTACACCCCGCCAGCAGCTTGCTCGCAAGCGGTTCTTTGGCCGGGAAAGCGCGGCCTCGTGCGGCTCAGTAATCATCCAGTGAGAAGCCGGGGGTGTGGTAGGGGGAAGGCGCCCGCCGAGTACTTAGGGCTTCGCCGCGGCTCTGGGCAGCCTACTTCGTACTCTGGAGCGCGCCTTCGGTTTGTCGTAGGCGAGGAGTCGTAGGGCGGCCACCAGGCTGCACCATGGTGACCCCCTGCCCCACCAGTCTCGTGAGTCCCGCCGCCCGGTCTGGGAAGCGGGACAACGACCAGAACCTCCGCGCCCCGGTGAAGAAGAGCAGGCGTCCACGCCTCCGGAGGAAACAGCCGCTGCAGCCACTGAACCCGTGCCCGGTACCTGGAGACTCCGGTGTTTGCGACGTGTTCGAGTCTCCCAGCTCCGGGTCTGATGGGGCAGACAGTCCTGCAGCATCCGCGGCGCTAGGCTGCAGCCCCCTACCCGCTCCTGCCCAGCAGTTGGTGCAGCTAGATCTACAGACCTTCCGTGACTACGGTCAGAGCTGCTATGTCTTCCGCAAGGCGCGGGAGAGCCAGTTCCACCCGCGGGAGTCGCTGGCGCGGCAGCCACAAGTGAGGCGTTGGGAGAGCGAGGTCCCCACCCCCGCTCCTCTTTCTCTCTCGGGCTCTTTCCTCTTCTGCTCCGTCTGCGCTCCGACGCGCCCCGGGGCACGGAGGTTCGCGGTCCGAGCGGGAAGGGGCTTTAGAGGGCCAGGCCACCAGCCTCATTTTACAAATGGAGAAAAGTGGGGCCTAGATGGCTTAAGTGACCTGCCCGAAGTCTCCATACTGGTTAGCGGGAGCACGGTAGAAGGCGGAGGAGTGAAGACAGTTTCTAGGTTCCAGTCAGGACTCCTCCCGACCCCGGGCAAGTGATTTAACAATTCTGAGCTTATTTCTTCATCTGCAAAGTGGTGGCCCTCTCCCCTCACTGAATTGACAAGAGGATTACAAGGTAATGTGTATACACACGCGGCGCGGGGCCAGGTACGAATCCAAGGGTTCCGGCTCCTTGCCAGACCATTGCTCTTTGCGCAGCAGCGCCGTCCCAGTGTTTCCCAGTTTCCAGTGCTTTTAAGTTTTTCCTTTTTGTGCCTTCCTCCAGAGAGGCTCCCTGAGTTTTCTTGGTAGGTTCCTTCTGCAGACCCTCTTTGCCCGCGGCTCAACGGGTCCTCCTCCCACGATCCTCCGCGCAGGTCACGGCGGAATCCCGCTGTAAGCTGCTTAGCTGGCTGATCCCGGTGCACCGCCAGTTCCACCTCTCCTTCGAATCGCTCTGCCTGACGGTGAACACGCTGGACCGCTTTCTTACCACCACGCCTGTGGCTGCAGACTGCTTCCAGCTGCTTGGGGTCACGTCCCTGCTCATCGCTTGCAAACAGGTACCTCCACGCGGGGTCTGGGGGACAGCCACTCTCTGGCCACCACCAGGCTTTCCAGCGCACAAGATTTAGTGCTGGGCTCTCCGAATTCATTCTGCCATGCATTTGCAAACATATACATCCCACAGCTTTAATTTCACAATAGCTCCCCCCACTTCCCTACTAACAGTCCTTTCACCCGGCCCCTAAAGAAATAGGCAGAAGTCAGTCCCAAAAGTAAATCCCAACAGCTCTTTGTAGCCCTTTTATTCTAGACTCCGGGGGGGGGGGAATATTTAAAATTTCTCAAACCTTTTTTTAGCTGGACAGTAGTTAGAGAAACTGCGCTGGAAGTACACCCCAGGTGATTAAAGTGGAAGTAACGGAGAGGCGAAGGCCCAGCTGTCTCGCTGGAAGGGATGGGGGGAGTCCTGGTTTTCTCCCGGGTTTGACCCTGGGATGGGCCTTGGCCCTGGATGCCGCGCTGCGGGGGCTGAGCGCCCCTGTGTTGCAGGTGGAGGTGCACCCGCCGCGTGTGAAGCAGCTCCTGGCCCTGTGCTGCGGTGCCTTCTCCCGGCAGCAACTCTGCAACCTCGAGTGCATCGTGCTGCACAAACTGCACTTCAGCCTGGGCGCGCCAACCATCAGCTTCTTCCTGGAGCATTTCACGCACGCGCGTGTGGAGGCCGGGCAGGCTAAGGTCGCGGAAGCCCTGGAGGCTCAAGCCCTGGCGCGCGGGCTGGCGGAGCTGAGCCTGGCCGACTATGCCTTCGCCAGCTACACTCCCTCCCTGCTGGCCATCTGTTGCCTGGCGCTGGCCGACCGTATGCTACAGCTCCCGCGCCCTGTGGACTTGAGCCTAGGCGGGCACCCCGAGGCCGCACTGCAGGACTGCCTGGGCAAGCTGCAGCTACTGGTAGCCATAAACGAGACCTCCCTGACTCACATGCTGCCCTTCCAGATACGCGAGAAGTGCAGCCTGTCGCCGAAATTGAAATGAAATACACCTTTGGTTTCCTGTCTACCCCGGCCCGGCTGCTGGACCTCTCCCATTGCTGTGAAAGAGTGCGGTCTTGGCCCATAAGAGGGGTTCCTGGCTCCCACTTGGTCCCGAGGTCGTCCTGCAGGTTGTAAATAGTGTACGATAGTAGCGTCTCCTCGTTTATTTATTTTGCTAAGTGCACCTGAGAGACCCGAGGCTTTACCCAATAAACAGGCTATCAGTTTTGGTTTGTCTGATGCTACTGTTGTCTGCGGGGAGGGAAGGAGAGGGCAGCTGGGCAATACAGGTAGTAACGACGGAGGGGTCCTGCCTCCCTGGCTCCCACTCTGTAAGTAGGATATCTATGTGGGAACACTAGTCCTTTGAGATGCCAGTCGCTGAGAGGGTCACTTGTAGACCTGTATCCCATGACCCTCTTATGAGGCTGAGGACTGCTCATTCCCAGAGGTCCAAAGGGAAGGTGGGATGTGAACCTGAATAGAACCCACAGCAGTCTATGCTGTCTAGAGGGGTGGGAACACAGAGGATGCCCAGCTGGGAAGCTCTGGGAACCACACATACCCACTAGCTAGGGCAAAGCAAGACCTACTCTGACAACTAACAGATGTTGGAAATGAAGGCTTTGCAGGCTGTTGTGGCCATGATAAATAGAGCCCATTTACCCTGCAATGACTTGGTTCAACAGTTCACTTGTCTTACACCTGCTGCATGTGAGCCCGGGAGAACAATGGAATAGTAATCATGGCCATCATTGGGTGCTTAAATGTACCAGGCACTGTGGTCAGCGTTCATTGTCTCAATCCTCCAACAACTCTATTATCCCATTTTTCAGAGAAGGGCCCTGGACCACAGAGAGGGTAGGCAATAGTAGAGCAATCAGGGTTTGAAGGCAGGTGATCCGGAGGCTAGAGCCACAACCTTAGCCACACCGCTCAACTTCTCCCACTTAACAGGTTTGTGGAAGTGCTTTTTAAAAAACCCTCTTCCTGAGGGTTTTGTGTGAGACAAATTATCTACTCAGTGTGTTCCGTTCAGTAGAGAATATAGAGAACATATTTGGAGAGCCAGCACAGTCCCTGCCTCCAGTCGTGACACAGGTGAGAAAACTGAGTCCAGAAGTGAGACTGAGGGTGCCTGGGTGGCTCAGTGGGTTAAGCTTACTTAAGCGTCTGCCTTCAGCTCAGGTCATGATCCCAGGGTCCTGGGATTGAGTCCCGCGTCGGGCTCCCTGCTCCTTGGGGAGCCTGTTTCTGCTTCTGCCTGCCACTCCCCCTGCTTGTGTTCTCTCTTTCTGTCAAATAAAATCTTAAAAAAAAAGAAAGACTGAGGCTTGCTGGAGTTAACTCCACAGCTGTCTCATCACCTTCATTCTCACTGTGGTGAGTCTGTTGTAGACCCAGAGGAATCTCAGTTCTGTCACCTCCAGCAAATGTCTTCACTTCTCTGAGCCTGACAATCTTGATAGTGCTGTTGTAAAGCCTAAATGAGATCCTGAGGTAGTATAAAATAGTGATGAAACAAGTGGGCTCTGGAGTGCTTGAGCAAGTCTCATCTCTACACAGGAGTCTCTTCTGTAGAATTAGGAATAACAATAACCTATTTGGTAGGATGGAGTTATGGATTTATTTTTAAGATTTATTTTAGAGAGAGAGGAGAGAGAGAGGGAGAGAATTCTTAGCAGACTCCGCACTGAGTGCGAAGAACCTGATGCGGGGCTCTGTCTCACAACCCTGAGTTCATGACCTCAGCCAAAACCAAGCATCTGGATGCTTAACCAACTGCACCACCCAGGCGCCTCAGAGGTATGGATTTCATGAGATGTTCCATACAAATCCCTCTACACAGTCCTGGCATATAGCAAATTTTCAAGAAATGAAGACTGGTGGCAGCACAGAAAAAAAAATTGGAGAAAGAAATAGGCAAATATGGAAAAAAATGTTAGCTATTGTAGGTGAACCTACTGTTATTCATTGCACTCTTTTCAAGTTTTCTGTAAGATTAAAAAACCCTTGGGGCGCCTGGGTGGCTCAGTCGTTAAGCATCTGCCTTTGGCTTGGGTCATGATCCCAGGGTTCTGGGATCGAGCCCGCATTGGGCTCTCTGCTCGGCGGGACGCCTGCTTCACCCTCTTCCATCCCCCCCTGCTTGTGTTCCCTCTCTCGCTGTCTCTCTCTCTGTCAAAATAAATAAATCTTTAAAAAAAAAAAAGATTAAAAAACCCTTAAGTTTTGGGGGAACAAACTCAGTCATGTTCTATCTTTAGGATCAGTTTAAATGTATGACAAATTTGCATAAATGAAAAGCAAGCAAACTCAAACCAAATTTAGAGCATCTTCCTTGTACTTCTCTTCCCAAGCACCCTCCAGGTACTCTCCAGCACAGGACCACTTCCTCTGAGCCCCTCAGATCCCTTCTCTCCCCTTATGTTAATGTTCAGCTCCCCAGGAACTTTCTCGACTTAGGCTCAGGGATAGGGAAGTGGTGATCCCAAAGCTGTTTGAGAAGAAGCTGGTCTGTGATGATGAAAAGGAGAAGGAAAAGTTGTATCCTCTGACCCAAGTCCCCAAATATCTAGAGCCCTCAAACCCACTGTTGAGGGTGGGTAGGGCCACTGGCTCTTTTACAGAAGTGTGACTTTGGGGAGAAGTTGTTTTCACCAGCATTTACTCCATCACTCAGCCAAGATGGATATGGGTGAGTTGGTTGCAGAATCATATATTATGTGAGTCATAGGAGTCATATATTCATGCTATTCCAGCTCTTTCTGCCACATTTTTATGTACGATGCCCCTATTTTTCTATACTTTGGAACTCACTGAGGAAAAATGAGTCTATTCTGTAAAATCAGGAATGGTCTCAGGTGAGAGATCTTCCCAAAACTCAACTAAGAGCTCCCCTCCTCCTCTTACAGACTGGGAAGATGGGTAGGGATGGAGGACTGGCTAGTGACTAGGCTACTCAGGAATCAGAACAAAGCCAAGAATAGGTTGTGGGAGGCTGGAGGAGCAGCTGAAAAGCCTCCTTAAAACAACATCAAAAACATCAACTTATCCACACCAAGCACCAGTTGCATTACATAATCTCATTTCAATAGCACCTCTATTGAAGTCAGTGTTATGATTTTCCTTTTTTAAAAAAGTTTTTTTAAAGTAATCTCCACATCCAACGTGAGGCTCAAACTCACAACCCTGAGATCAAGTCACATGCTCCACTAACTGGAGCCAGCTAGGTGCCCCAGTGTTATGCTTTTCCTAAAGATCTGGGGCTCACGGATCTGGTGGAGCCTGGTTCCAATCCTCAGGTACTCTGACCCTGAAGCCAGAGCCCCTCACCATCAGCGATACCACACCAATTCTAGCTGCCTGCCCTCACCCCAACCAGGTCCCTGCATTTATAGATAGGTCAAAAAGTCTCTAAGTCTATTCTAGCTCTACTATTGTAGAACCATCTCCAACACTGTTAAGAGGTATCTTTATTAATCCAGATAACAGGGAGAAATAAAAAGGGATCATGCCTCTTTAAGAGAGGATTTTCGTTACTATTACTTGGTATAAGACACAAACATGGGGCCCAATAGGAGGTTCCAAAGATAATTTCAGATGACCGTTCAAATTCGATAGATCTAAGAGTGGTCTGAGTGATCCCCTCACCCAGGGATTTAGAGATGTCCCTTCTTGGGAAAGGCCTTGGTCTTGGGAAGGGCAGCGGAGACTTCCGCCGAGCGAGCAAGGCCAGCTGTGTACAGGGTGGCCAAATGCTGCGGTGGCCAAATGAGGCTTTCGTGGGAGAAAGCGACTGGGGTTTTAGGGGATTTGGGACCGTCCAGTGTGGCATTTTCCGAACGGGGAGGAGAATTTGTAGATGTCGCTTTTTCTTAATTGACTCTCTCTTAAAGGCTGCACTCAGGCGTCGCTGCCCGGGAAAGTGCGGGGTTAGCGTACGGGGCTCGGCTCTAGGCATCAGGCCAAGAGAAACCAAGGGCAAGTCCGTGAGTCAAGACCAGAAGTGCGCCCCCAGCCTTGGGGGAAGGGCCTTCTGTAATCTGGGGGTAGTTTTGGGAATTCCACATCCCCACCAAATTCTACAAGGCGGTCAAATGCCGGAGTCTGGCTTTGGCGAGTGTCACTCCGCGTTTATTTTGTGCCTTATGGCTGGGGTGGGAAGAAAATGAAATAAGAATCGTTAACTTTTCCATCCCTGCTGTCCAAAAGCGGAAAGGCGGTACCCGGTGTTAGCGACCAGTGGGGGCTCGTCCACCCTCCCTTTCTGAGGCGCTGCCGGGAGGCGGCGGCGCCAACGCTCACCAAAAGGGCGCTCGCGGGCCCAGGTCCCGCGCTCGCTGCTCCCGGGGGAAGCCGCGTTGCCAGGTTGGGTTTAACGCCTCCGCCCGCGCGCAGATTGTCCGGGGCTGAAGGCGCCACCTCCGGCGCTCAGGCGCGAGCCGCCCCTCCCGCGCGGCAGTCTTCCCTCTCCACTGGCCCTCCCTCCGCACCTCTACAGCCACCCCTCGCCTCCAACCCGGCCACGCGCCTGCCTGTGTAGGCGCCCGGCGGAGCGCTGACTGTGGGTCGCTATTGCAGCCGCGGCCACCGCCGCCGCTGCCGAATAACCAGCACCGCGTTCCTGGGCCGAAGCGGGCGGGGAGGCAGGATGCAGTCGTGCGGAGGCGCCGCGGCGGGACGCCGAGCCTTCGACAGCATCTGCCCCAACCGGATGCTGGAGCTGCGGGGCCGGCCTTTCGTCAAGCCCGGGAAGCTGGAGAGGAAGGTGGGGCCGCGGGCCGGTGCCGGGCAGGGTCCGCACGCTCCGGGTCCCGTGGGCTGACCCATGCTCACCGTTTCTGTGTCCGGATAGTTCGCCCCTCCGCGGAAGTTCTTCCCTGGTTGCAGCGGAAGCAGCCCAGTGTCGGTGTACGAAGATCCCCCGGACGCGGAGCCTGCTGCGCTGCCAGGTGAGCCTGGTTGGCTCCCGCGCGATCCCTCGGGTTCCCCGCGCCGGGTGGGTAGGGCACGCGCGGCTCAGAAGAACATTTCTCCCCCGGGCTCGGATGTCCTGGCGGGGATGCCAGTGGCGAGCCCTGGCGGGGAGACTCAGGGCCCGCCTCGTGCGTGTCTCCGGTTCTCCCCGCTCAGCGCTCACCACCATAGACCTGCAGGACCTCGCGGACTGCTCCTCGCTACTCGGGTCCGACGCGCCGCCTAGTGGTGACTTGACCGCCTCGCAGGTACCTCCCCTTAACTCCTGAAGCCCGGCGGCCTCCGACAGCCCAAATTCCGACTCGGGAGTCCAGGGCTGGTTTCCACAGAGGCTCATCTCAGGCCGGGAGCGCAGGCAGATTTAGCTAGTGGGGGCAGACTTGCCGGAATCTCAGCCCCGAGGATCGGAACTTCTTCCTCCCGCCTAGTCTTTTGCGTCGGCCGCATTCTCAGAGCTGTTCTGATCAACTTGGGACGGAGGGGCTCACCTGGAGGACTTGCCTCCAGGTACGGGGTCTCCTGTTCCCTGTTCTCCCCATCTATTCCCTGGAGCTGTGACAAAGCAATCTGCAGATTGAGCACTGAGGACCCAGGCGAGTAGGCGGGAACAAAATGGAGCGCTGGGCACCTGGTACATGTCCTGTCAGTGCTCCCAACATTCCCTTTCCGGCCATTCACTAACAATTTTCATTCCCTGGGTATCTAAGGAGTGTGAAGAATGACGGATAATTACTCGATCAAGACTGGGAAAGACGAATAGAGTTTACACTTAGGGGAAGAGGGACGAAGGACAAAGAACTCTGGAAGAGATCCGACAGCAAACGTTCCTCTCTGCAGAGATGGCTCTTCAGCAGTGGGGCACTTTAAAAAAGTCATTTTCTCCCCCTCCAAAAGCTCATGTCACTTACCCTCATGGGGCAAAGAGGTATTTGACTTTTTCTTTTCCTCAAAAACTTATTTCCTTACTCCCATCCCACTTCTAACACTTGCCACGGCTGACACTCCCCAAGTTGATGAGGGAACCTCCCAGCATTGGTGTGTGGGAGGCCAGAAGCCTGCCTTGCTCATCGATGGGACATGAAGTGCCCAGAAGGACAGGAGGTCTTAGCTAGATGCAACCTACAGGAGGAGTGCCAGTTCCAGCTTCCTGGCAGCAGGTCCTGGGGACACCGGTTCCATGGGGGAAATGTCCAGCACTGAACACCAGAAGATATGACCACCTCTGAGAACTGAGGTTGGTGGTAGAACACAGCCTTCCAGGCTTCCCCTAAGTGCCTCTAGAATTGGGTTAGAGCCCAGATGGACTCAGGGTAGGTAGCCACAGAGAGCTGAGAGTGGTAAGGCAAGGGGTGAGAGTGGGCATTGCCCTGCAGAGGACATTTTGTTTTTCTTTTTAGATCTGGATGCTCAAATAAGGAAAGACAATACTTGAGCATCTTTCAACTGACCCAGAGGCCCAATCACTATCTTAACTCCAACATGTTTATTTTGCAAGTCATGAAAACCAACCAGGCTCTTGTTGAATTTTTGCTTAAGTATTCGGAACTTAAATTTCACATCATGTTCTGTATTAGCCTTTTTTTTTTTTTTTTTTTTGGCTGCCATTGTGGTTTGGAAAAATGCCAGATTTTTATCTAATTGGGAAGGTAGGATTCAAAGTTTCAAGCACAGAGCTCATGCCTGATGGCCCAAGAGGTCCAGGACTTTTCCTGGGGGAGAGAGAGCTGGTAGAGAGGGAGACACACCCTCTAGAGGAAGAGCCCCTGGAAAGACCCTGGCCATTGCACACTCAGGTCAAATTTCCTAGCCTCCTTCCTGCTGGGTAAGGTGAACACAGGGCAGAAACACTCCAGAAGTGTTTGTTTGAGGTCCAGAATGAGCCAAGGACCTGGGATAGCATACAAAGAAGCATTTCCTGGGCCCCAGTTCCTGACTTGGCCTCAAGGCTCCTCATGGTAAGGGTTTTGGCCAAATCTCTACTAAGAGGAAGACATTTCAGCCCTTGGAAAACCAGTCTGGTTTCTGGCTCCTTCAACCAGGACACAATTTGTGCTTCAGGATTTGCCTCAGCCCTTTCTAAGCTCCTTTCACCCTTACAGCTTCAGTTCCCAACTGGTGCTTGAGGCCTCCCAGATTGAAGCACTCCTCCTTGAGGAAAGCTGATCCTTGTACTTTCTTCAAGGTTAGGGTCAGAGTATGTTCCTCTTTTCGGCAATATTTGAATAGTAGAGAAGGGCTTCGGGTAGATGAGTATGATTAACACAAAGGAATCAATCAACAATAGTGGAATCAGTAGAATAGATATTTCTAATGGGCATATTGGATGCATTCCCCCACACCATATGCCTTGAGAAACTTCTTTCTTCTTCCCCAGTGCTGTCTTCATTGGAAGACCGGCTTTTCTTAAAAAAGAGATCAATGCTAGAGGCGATGAGGTATGGAGGAAAGAAGATTGAAATAGTCACCATCATTCTAGGACAGGAGCCCCGTTCCATTTCAGAGTTGGATGACTGGGCAATTCACTTTCCCTGAGCTTCAGATTCTTCAAAGGGGGAGGAATCACTTCCTGGGTCCTGTGTGCTTCCTACATTGGGTGAGAATTAGCATAGGGACTCTGTGTAAAAGAGCTAATTTTGTCCACTCTCAATGTCCACGAATTAAGGGAATAAGAAGGGGCTGTCAGCCTCCTACTGTCTCCTGCCTCACACACCCAGGCACATTGCGGGAACCCAGGAGAGTGTCCAGCTCAAGATGTAGGAGGAGCATCACACTGTAGGGAGAAAATAAACTCCGACTTGTTGAGAAACGGAAGAGCAATGGGGGTCACCCTTGCTGCAGGCCGAACAGAAGCACTTTCCATAGCATCCCTGCCCCCTCATCATAGCCTACCTTTTCCCTTCTTGTATGGGGAGAAGGTGGTTTAGCTGTGACTGAGTCTCGGCGGGATATAGAGCCTCAGGTCTTGGGAGGGAAGTCGGAGTTTACGCACACCCGCCCCCTTATCTTAGGGCACAGCTCCTCGGCGGGGCGGAGGTAAGTTGAGCCTGAGGTTCCGCGGGCCCTGGAGGGACGCCTCGGGCCTCACGGCGGCAACTGGTTGGCTGGTGGCGGTCCAGTGAGGCGGCGCGGGGACTGCCGGCTGCCAGGCGTGGGGCCACTACGCTGAGCGCCGAAGGACTCCCGCCTCAAACACAACCCCGCACGGTTTCGGCGCCCTTCAGGACCCTCGGGGACCCGGTCCCTGCTTCGAGTGCCGCTCCTCACCATGGCAGTGCAAGCCTGCTGGGTTCCAAGCCTGGGATGGGGCTTTGATTTTCAGGTATGAGGCTCGGTTGCGAGCGACAGTGCGTGCACACCCGCTGCCAAGCCCGGGAGGGCGACTGTCGGTCTGGGAAGTGTTTCAGGCCTGCTGGACCTGACAGTAACTCTCTTACACCCTGGTTTATTTCAGAACCATTCTCTGCAAACTGCAGCGGACTTCGATCTGCAGGATTTCAGAGACACAGTGGATGATCTCATTGCAGGCAAGTGCAGTCTCCTCGCAGTTAAATAAAGGGAGGCGGGGGTGTCCCCCACTCCGCAAATCAAACTAGTTCAGATTTTGATTTCGTGGTCGCGAAGGTGGTAAACCCAGCACCTGTCAACATCGTCAGTAACTCGTCAATGGGTCAGGCTTTTTCATATTTATGAGACAACACACTTTCTAATGGAGAAGATGAATCGCTGAAATCTATAGCGCTTTCCCAGTTTACGGGTGTGAGTTCTGGGAGAGGGAGCCCTACGCTGTGATGTGGTCAAGGAAATGTTGGGTGACAGGAGTGTACAGAACGGCGGACCTGGGGGACTTCGGGCAGGTTTGCCCTGGCCACCGTGGAGACTGAATTCAGATCAACTCAACAGGCATATATGGAGCGCCTGCTGTGTATGAAGAAGATCAGAAAGGGCCTGGGAAAAGTAGGGATTGCAGAGTGAGGGGTGCTTTACTTAATGTCTTCATATAATACACCCGGCGTGGCGTTTTGTCCCTGTAGCTAGCTGGGCACGAGTCTGAGGCTGCAAACCTAGCTCCCACTCTTCCTCAGACTCATCCTCTTTGATGTCGCCTCCTCTGGCCGGCGGAGACTTCCCCTTCTCTCCTTGCGACGTATTGCCATTTGGGCCCTGTCTCTCTCCGCCGCTGGACCCAAGGGCCCTGCAGTCACCGCCGCCGCGCCCTCCGGACGTGCCCCCGCCGGAGCAGTACTGGAAGGAGGTGGCCGACCAGAACCAGAGGGCACTGGGGGACGCGCTCGTTGAGAATAACCAAGTAGGGGCACCGGGCTGGCCGCCAGGAATCCTGGGTTGGGGACAGGTTATGGAGCTCTGGGCGGAAATGGGGGTTGCAGGAGCGGGAATGTGCCCCAGTGTAGGTCAGAACCAGTGCACGAGCGGGTGCTTCTCGTAGCTACCATTGCTCCAGTGGCTCTCCTCAGTTTCCAACCTCAGTAAGCGGGAATGATCCTGCCCGACCAGATTTTTAAAAGGGACACCAATATTTACTGAAGGCTTCCTATACACCTGGTATTGTGCTTATCAATTTACTTTTTCTTCTAATACAACCACTGAACAAGATACCCTTACTACCCCATTTTACAGGTTAGGAAACTGAGGTACAGGAAGATTGAACTTCAGAGGCAGAACCTGTATCTGCTTGTTGCCCAAGTCCGTACTCTTCACCACCACGCTACACTGAAGATTGAGATACATTTTGTCTAAGTGCTTTGTAAAAACAAAGGACAACTAAACAAAAGTGATTATAATTCTCACCAGTGCAAGTGCCCTTGGGTCCCCAGTCCCAGATTAGATGTTAGGATCCTGGTATAATTCATGCAGAGTATACAGATGAGACCGACCACGGTGGCCTACCTCTTAATATTTGGGTCTCCTCCTGCAGCTGCACGTGACGCTGACCCAGAAACAGGAGGAGATCGCCTCGCTCAAAGAGCGGAACGTTCAACTGAAGGAACTTGCCAGTCGGACCCGGCACCTGGCCTCGGTGCTGGATGTAAGTGGGGTGCGGGCCTGTGGGACACTGCGGGACGTCGGAAATGTTCCTGTGCAGCCCCCACCCTGTTCCCAGTATTGGGACCCAGCGGAGTTGGGAGAAGGGCGGTGGCTGCTGAGAGCTTGCTGAGCCCCTTGCAGCCCGCGTCTAAGCCCGCGGAGTTCGAAAAGGCGCCCGGGTCTGCTTTGCGCGCCCAGCGCAGGGTGAGCCCAGCCGACCCCAGCTTGGCGCTCCTCCCCATCTTTTGTAGAAGCTGATGATCACACAGTCCCGGGATTGCGGAACGACAGCCGAGCCCTTCCTGCTCAAGGCGACAGCCAAAAGGAGCCTGGAAGAGTTGTTCAGTGCTACCGGGCAGGATTGCGCGGAAGTGGACGCCATCCTGAGGGAGATTTCCGAGCGCTGCGATGAAGCGCTGCAGAGCCGCGACCCCAAGCGGCTGCGGCTACAGCCGGAGCCCGCGAGCAAGGCAGGCATGCCGGGGAACCTGCACGGCACCTTCCGGGGGCTGCGCACAGACTGCAGCCGGAGCGCGCTGAACTTGAGCCACAGTGAGCTGGAAGAGGGCGGCTCCTTCAGCACCCCCATCCGCAGCCATAGCACCATCCGCACCCTCGCTTTCCCCCAGGGCAATGCCTTCACCATTAGGACAGCCAACGGGGGGTACAAATTCCGCTGGGTCCCCAGTTGAGCTAGGATGTGGTGCCCCCAAACACTGCCTTGTATCCGGACTGAAGCGCCTGGAGGCTAAGTGGGAGTAGCTGGAACTGTTTCCTGAACCTGGACTCTCAGAAGAACTCCCCCTGCTGGGCGAATGCTACCCTGAAACTTATTTTTCAGGAACAGAAACGTCTCAATAATGATGTACTGTAAAGTCCTGGTATAAAATACTGTATATTCCCTCCCCTTTCACAGTGTGCGTGTGTGTGTGTGTGTGTAAACACATATATAAATCTCAATCAATTTTTAAAAAGTATTTTTAGCAGCTTTGAATTATGTACTTTTAGAACTGGAAAGGACTTAGAAATCACTTAGCTGTTTTATAATTATATAATGCCCTACTTTTATAAGAAGGAAAAGGAGGCTCTAAGAGATGAAGTAATTTTCTATAATAAGAAACATTATTGGGAACTTCTGGTCTTTCTCACTAGTTATTTAAAGATTGGTCCAGAAGCCAGGTTTCTGAGTGAATGCTTCCTTACATCACTCAACTTCCCCTGGTCCTGGAAGGACCCTTAATTTTCTTACTGTTGAAAACTTTTATTCTGGCTGGAAGAATAAAAAGTTAGGAGAGATAGCCAAAACACTTGCTTTAGGGCAATAAAGTAGAGAAAAATGTAGATGCTCAGAGGCAATGGGCTATCTACAAAATGGGTGCTAAACACATTTGTTTGTAATGATCATTCCTATAATTTTGTAAGATTTATGGTATATGTTTATATTAATTATATATAGTTTATATGTCTGAACAGAAGAATCACACAAAAAGCAAACTTTGTTGATAAAAAAAATGTAAGTTTTAAGAAAATGGCATATTTCACATGAAAAATAATATGTATTTGTATATGTGTGTGTGTGGAGTGTGTGTGTGTGCGCACGCACCAGAAACTAAGTGTGGAGATCTTGGTAAAAGTAAAACTATCATTTGAATTTCATAGATAAAACTGTGGTGCACATTCATGTCATATTTCTAGGGTTGATCTTCTAAGAAAAACATACATTATATAGTACCTTCACTTTGACTTTTTTTTCTCTATTTCCTTTTGTGTGGGGTTCCTTTTTGTACTCTGTTGTGAAATTATGTGACTGGCATATGTCAAGTAGTGATTTGTCCCAACCTCCCCAGTTCTCAACATGAGAGCTACTTCTTTCTGTGGCCTCGGCGTGGGCAAGTTTCCAACCCCATTACACCACATCGCTCATTCTGCCATCTAAGTGGTGATATCAGATAACAGGTGAGCTGGGCAGAGTGGCAGAACCTGCTCCCCCAGTTTGTCCTATGTACTGTTATCTGTATTTAGAAACCAAAAAAAAAGTGATAAAATAGACCACATTTCCTCATATTTTGTCTAACAAATGGACTCTTAAAAAGTACACTGGACAGTTGAAAATTCTTTTCATCGGCATATATATAAAGTTACCGAAGTTCAGGTTCAGAAAAAAACAAAAACAACAAAGACCCTTAACTTGTCCTGAGAAAAAACTGGCAGAAAGACACTGACAAATAACAAGCAGGCAGCCTCTCTCCTTTTTTTCCCAGTACAAAGAGGAGAGAGACCTTTGGGTTAGTGCTGAAAGTCAAGGGATTGGTGCCCGAGTCAGATAATTCTTTTCCATTAATCTCAAAGCTGTGGGGGAAACAAACAGTAGTTTCTACTTACACTGAAGTCAGGAACTCCTGCAGTCTAAATCCCTCTAAAAACATACTTATAAGAGGGGTGCCTGGGACTACTGGGTATTTAACCCAAAGATACAAATGTAGGGATCCAAAGGGGTA
>NC_138375.1:104293305-104324102 GCF_054177405.1 Leptonychotes weddellii
CTCTCATGGTTCGTCTACCCCTCCGATTTCCCCCGCTTCATTCTTCCCCTCCCGCTACCTTCTTCTTCTTCTTTTTTTTTTTCTTAACATATATTGCATTATTTGTTTCAGAGGTACAGATCTGAGATTCAACAGTCTTGCACAATTCACAGCGCTTACCAGAGCACATACCCTCCCCAGTGTCTATCACCCAGTCACCGCATACCTCCCACCCCACCCCCCACTCCAGCAACCCTCAGTTTGTTTCCTGAGATTAAGAATTCCTTATATCAGTGAGATCATATGATACATGTCTTTCTCTGTTTGTTGGAGTTGTTTGTTTTTTTGAGAAAAGGATAAACTTTAAACACTGTGATAGCTTAAATTGCTATTAATTTTGTAAATATTACTTTTATGCAATTGAATCTCATCAGCCCATTGTAAATCTTAAGTTTCAGTTAATTCCCAAGGAAATAATGTTACTGCTCAACTTTAAAATATGACACAATGTGGCTTTTGTTAACAGATGAATATGCTATTTGGTTTGACATACAGTATAGATGGTAAATGTGTGCCCATCATCACACTGGAGGGGCCTTGCATACTTGCTGCAAAATCAAAACCAGTCTCTTTTGTACTTTGATACCGCCTGCTCATAATTTGGTGTGAATAAAAGGACATTTATAAAGTTATGACCAAAATTAAGGCATCTTCTCCTTGTGAATATTAACATTTGAAGAAATATAATAAAAAAAAAACTTACGGGTGCCTGGGTGGCTCAGATGGTTAAGCGTCTGCCTTCGGCTCAGGTCATGATCTCAGGGTCCTGGGATCGAGTCCCGCATCGGGCTCGCTGCTCCTTGGGAGCCTGCTTCTCCCTCTGCCTCTCTCTCTCTCTGTCTCTCATGAATTAAAACAAAAAAACAAAAAAACAAAAAAAAAACAACTTACTGTAGGGCATCTGGGTGGCTCAGTTGTTTGGGCGACTGCCTTCGACTCGGGTCATGTTCCTGGAGTCCCGGGATCGAGTCCCGCATAGGGCTCCCTGCTCAGTGGGGAGTCTGCTTCTCCCTCTGACTCTCCCCCTCTCATGCTCTCTCTCTATCACTATCTCTCTCAAGAAATAAATAAAAATCTTAAAAAAAAAAAAAACAAACCTTACTGTAGACTGGCTTTCACCATTCACTCTATAAGGGAGGAGTGAATAGGTGGGAGGGAGATGTTTCCAAAGGTCACTAGGCTGACAAAGCTGTCATCCTCCCCATGAACCTAGGTCAATTTAGTGTCACTGGAGATTGGAGTACACAGAGTAGAACAGAGAAGTGAGTGAGATATATTTTTTTTTGTACAAACCAAAAATTAATCTTTCCCTAAACATAGAAAATTAACAAATCATCTATTTCAAAGCAATACACATATAGAGTTACTTCTAAACATGAAAGTTTGATCTTTTTTTAAAAGATGTATTTATTTTTATTTTAGAGAGAGAGAGACAGAGACAGAGAGAGCAGGGGTGGGGGTCAGAGGGAGAGGGAGAGAATCCTCAAGCGGACTCCCCACTGAGTGTGGAGGACCAGGACCCTGAGATCATGACCTGAGCCCAAATCAAGAGTTGGACACTTAACCGACTGAGCCACCGAGATGCCCCAGAAAGGTTTAATCTTAGTGTCACGATTTTCCCTACAAATCTTTAGATTTTACAAAAATATTTATAAGGAAGTATAAAATAAGAGCATAAGACCTTAGAAAATAAGAAAGCCTGATACAATTAATGTGAAATGAGCCTTGAAAATTGCATTGTATTTCTTTAATTGCTAATGACTGAACCAGGAAAGAAATTTAAGCAAGCATGAATGTGGATACCACATTCCACTGATTTATATATTTATATTAAAAATACATTATTTTTCTTTTTATAACAGTATATATTCTACTGTATTATAACAGTGATACACATTTGTTGTAGAAATTAAAAATCCAGCCATTTAATAATTCACTAATTTAACCAATAAATACTCGATACTTACTGTGTGCTAGGTATTTGGTGTATGTTGGTAAATACAACAGGCATGGATCTGCCCCTTTGGAGCTTAGAAGTTAGGGAATGAGACAAATAATAACCTGCAAACACATAAATCTGTAATTTAAAATTGGAATAGGTGCTTTGATGAAAACAGAGGTCAGACATAGAGACTAACAGTGGAGAATCCACTTACATAAAGGAACCTGGGGACTTCGCCTTAGAGGAAGAAATTTCAAGTAGTAAATTTGAGATTTTATCAAAGCAATACACATACGGTTAAAAAATAGAATAGGGCGCCTGGGTGGCTCAGTCGTTAAGCATCTGCCTTCGGCTCAGGTCATGATCCCAGTCCTGGGATCGAGTCCCATGTCGGGCTCCCTGCTTGGTGGGAAGCCTGCTTCTCCCTCTCCCACTCCCCCTGCTTGTGTTCCCTCTCTCGCTGTGTGTCTCTCTGTCAAATAAATAAATAAAATCTTTAAAAAAATAGAATAATAGAGAACTTATATGAAAGTAATGATCTGCATCTCCCATTGTCAATGTACTCACCAGATGCACCATTTTTTAAATCTCTTTTGGCTGTTTCCCTTGCTAGTTGCTGCCATATCCCTAAATCACTGGTTTTCAACACCAGCTCTAATTAGAATCACCTGGAGAGGTTAGGAAAGAGTACCAAATATGTGGGCCTTACCTGCAAATATTCTACTTTAACTCATTGTGATGGCATCTACATTGAATTCTGCTTCAGTTAAAAAAAATACTATTTAAGATTTTGATGTTTTGAAATCTACTGAGATTTGTTTAATTGCATGCTTATGTTCTACTAAATTGGTACATGTAACATATGATTTGAAAAGAATTTGTATTCTCAAGTTATTGAGTGTAGTATACTTTAAATGTCAATTAGATTAAGGTGGTTGATATTTTTGTTCAGATCATCTATAACCTTACTGATTTTTGGGTTTTTTTCTGCCTTATCAAATACTATTAAAATTCTCAACTATAGGGGCGCCTGGGTGGCTCAATTGTTAAGCGTCTGCCTTCGGCTCAGGTCATGATCCCAGGGTCCTGGGATCGAGCCCCACATCTGGCTCCCTGCTGAGCAGGGAGCCTGCTTCTCCTTCTCCCACTCCCCCTGCCTGTGTTCCCTCTCTCGCTGTGTCTCTGTCAAAACAAATAAATAAAAAATCTTTAAAAAAAATCCTCAACTGTAATTTTGAAATTGTCTATTTTTTCCTTTCATTCTGTCAACTTTTGCTTCACATACTGTGAAGTTTATTAGGCACATATATTAAGGCACATATAATTATTAAGTATGTTTTAAGGTATTGGCCCTTTCTATTATTATGGAGTTTTTCTATCTATGGTCATATCTTTGTCTTGAAGTGTATTTTGCCTGGATTAACATAGCTACTCCTGCTCTTCTATATATATGTTCTTCTATATATATGGAATTTTAAAAGTTTTTTTTTTTTAAAAGATTTTATTTATTTATTTGACAGAGAGAGACATAGCGAGAGCAGGAACACAAGCAGGGTGAGTGGGAGAGGGAGAAGCAGGCTTCCCGCAGAGCAGGGAGCCTGATGTGGGGCTCGATCCCAGGACCCTGGGATCATGACCTGAGCCGAAGGCAGACGCTTAACGACTGAGCCACCCAGGCACCCTAAAAGTTTTTATTTAAGCAATCTCTATACCCAACATGGGGCTCAAACTCACGACCCAGAGATCAAGAGTTGAATGCTCTTATGACTGAGCCAGCCAGGCATCCCCTAGAATATTTTTTTCTTTTGTTTTACTTCCAACTTATTTGTTATCTTTAAATTTAGGATATATAGAGAGCATATTCAAGGTTCTTGCTTTTTTATCCAGTCTGACAATATCAGTCTTTTATATGTAGTGTTTAGTTCATTTACATTTAATGTAATTTTGTTACAGTTGGTCTGCCATTTTGCCATTTGCTTCTTGTTTGTCTTATATGCCCTTTTTTTGGTTCCTCTGTTCCTTCTTACTTGCCATCTTTTAATAAATTTTTTTTAGTATTCCATTTTAACTTCTCTGGTGGCCATTTAGCTATATCTGTTTGCATCTTTTTTATAAGGGGTTGCTAATCTAGGGATTAAAATGTGCCTCTTCAAAAGTGAATGTTGAGTGACTTCAAGTAAAAATTCTGAACAGTGTAATTCTGTTGATCATCTCCTTATCCTTCAGCTCTGCCATATACATTCCATCAATATACACTATAAAGCTAAAAATATAATCTCTCTCCTCCATAAAACTTCTCATCTATGAATAAGCTCATTTTTAGCTAACAGTGTACTGGAAATTTTAGCCAGTTTAATAAGGCAAGGAAAAGAATTAAAAGTCATAAGAATCAGAAAAGAAGAAATAAAACCAGTGAACATGGTTTCATTTTTACTGCAGCATACGGTTTCATTTTTACTGCAGCTCAATGAACTCCGGAAACAATATTAAATCTTCTGAAAACTTTAAGAGTCAGTCATTCAGATGTTTAGTACACACCCTGCATATGACTTAGTTAACTTAATGTTTTATTTTAATTTTCTTTTACTTTACTTTGGCATCAACAAGATGCAGGCATAAATGAGTTGAAGATAGACATTATCTGTTGAATTTAGACTATGATATTTTGATGTAATTTGGTTTGATCTGATATATGTAACATTTATATATATTTTCTAATAGACTCTTATAGAGTAGTTTTAGATTTATAGAAAAATTAAGAAGATGTAGAGTTCCCATATATCCCCTGGCATACAGTTTCCTATATTAACATGTTAATATAATACATTTGGTAACAGTTAATGAGCCATGTTGATACACTATTATTAACAGAAGTTCATATTTTATTCAAATGTCCTCAGTTTTTACCTAATGTCTTTTTTTTATTCTGGGGTCTCACCTAAAATACCACATTACATTTAGTTGTCATGACTCCTTATACTTACCTTGTCTGTGGCAGTTTCTAACACTTTTTGTTTTTGATGTCCTTAACAGTTTTGAGAAGTACTGGTCAGGTATATTTTAAAATGCTCCCCACTACTGAGATGTATCTAATGTTTTTATCATGATTAGAGCAGTGTTATATGTTTTTTGGAGGAAGGTCATATAGGAAAAGTTCCATTTTCATCACATCATAACAAGGGTACATTCTATCAACATAATTTATGACTGTTAATTGTTGACTTTGATCACCTGACTATGCAATGTTCATCAGGTTCCTTCTCTATAAAGTTATTCTTCCTTTTTCCCTGTCTGACTAGTATATGTAGCCTACCCTTAAGAAATGGGGACTTGGGGACACCTGGGTGGCTCAGTCGGTTAAGCATCTGCCTTCAGCTCAGGTCATGATCTCCAGGTCCTGGAATCAAGCATCTACCTTCAGCTCAGGTCATGATCTCCAGGTCTTGAGATTGAGCTCCGAGTCAGGCTCCTTGCTCAGGGGGGATTCTGCTTCTCTCCCTCTCTCTCTGCCCCTCCCCCTGCTCATACTCCCTGTCTCTCTCTCTCAAATAAAGTCTTTAAAAATAAAAAAGAAATGGGTAGTTGTGGGGACAGCCGGTTAAGCACTGACTCTTGTTTTTGGCTCAGGTTGTGATCTCAGGGTTGTGAGACTGAGCCCCAGGTCAGACCCACACTCAGCGTAAAGTCTGCTTAAGATTCTCTGTCCCTCTCCCTCTGCTCTTTCCCCCTGCCCCCCCAAATAAATAAATAAATCTTAAAAAAAAAAAAAAAGAAATGGGGAGGTGTTGTGTCCCTCCTTCGAGGTAGAGTATCTTTTTTTTTTTTTCAAAGATTTTATTTATTTATTTGAGAGAGAGAATGAGAGACAGCACAAGAGGGAAGAGGGTCAGAGGGAGGAGCAGACTCCCTGCTGAGCAGGGAGCCCGATGTGGGACTCGATCCAGGGACTCCAGGATCATGACCTGAGCCGAAGGCAGTTGCTTAACCAAATGAGCCACCCAGGCGCCCCGAGGTAGAGTATCTACATAAATTATTTGGAGTTTTTCTGCATGAGAAATTTGTCTCTTTTCCCCATAACATTTATATCTTATTGCTGTCACTGTCTCTCCATCCATCCATCCATCCTATCAACTCTTTCCAAGTTAAACAAAGAAAATGGTAAAAATTATCTTGCTCTGTAAGACTCAATATTATTTCTAAATCTAAACTGGTATGTCTTTTTAAAAATTAATTATTTATTTTAAAATTCCAGTGTAGTTAACATACAGTGCTGTATTAGTTTCAGGTGTACAATATAGCTTTCAACAATTCCATGTATTTCTCAGTGCTCATCAAGATAAGTGTACTTTTAATCCCTGTCACCCACCCCCACCCACCTCCCCTCTGGTAATCCTCTCTTCCCTCTAGGTAAGAGTCTGTTTTTTGGTTTCTCTCTCTTTTTTTCCTTTGTTTTGTTTCCTAAATTCCACATATGAGTGAAATCATATGGTATATGTCTTTTTCTGTGGCATGTCTTCTCTTTATGCCCAAATGTAACTGAGAACAATGTTCATTATGTTTGCTTTCATTTTACTAATATCTGGCTTTTACCTAAAACTTTACAATGACATCCTCTCTATATTATTATTTTTGCAATAGTTTAGTATATATGCTAATTACTATCATTACAGATGAAGGGAAAAGATGGTTCAATGTTATTGTTCTCATAGTAAATCAGTGAATGAATGCCTATATAATTGATTCTTAGCTTTGCTCCCACTTCAATGAGTCTTGTTAAATTTAGTTATCTCTTTGTAAATTTTAAGACTTTAAAGAAAAAATCCTTCCCATTTTTTCTTCCTTTTGATCCTCTAGTTCAAAGTTTTCCTGTCTTTGAATAATAAACTTTAAACATATTAGACTAGGGGGGAGAAATTAAAGCTAGGTTTTTCTGCAATGCTTAGGAAACCATCAATTAGCAAAAACTAAAAAGTAAAATCAGAATGTTACCATGACAACATGATGAAGGCCAGTATTGAACAAACAGAATGTAAAACTGCAAATTCAACAACAAATAAAGAACTTACAGGTGCTACTACTTAGAGAAACTTTAGCTTTAGGTTCTTTTGTTTCTGGATTGAAGGCAAGACATGTTTGCATTTAAATTTAGAAAGTTTTACTGATATCTATTCTTAAGAGTAAACACTCCACAGTAAGTGGCTTAACCATAATGCATGTATACCAGGAATGGAGAGCTCTGCTACGTGGAGGGAATGGAAAGGAGAGAGTAAGTGGAGGAGAGCTTGGCAGGAGAGAGGCTGAGGGAATGGGGTTATGCGTTAGGCTTACTTTTATGGGAATTTTGAAATTAATTCAAAATTGCTAAGTGAATAATGAAAACAGCTATATTACAGAAAAATCTTTATGTCATTGTGGTATAAAGAAATTGGAACATCTAAAAGTCACACCTGTAACATGAGAATGGCTTTTTTTTCAGAGTTTAGTTTAAAAAATGATTTACTCAAGAAGTATTTTATCTTCTGAACCAAATACTTAAAGCACCTGAAAGCTAGCTACATGATGGCACAAAATATTTAATAGATTTATACTGGTGGGGAAAAAAGCCGACATTTAGTTTGAAAACCTATCAACTAAATGGAATTCTAGATCAAATTAGAATGACAAATTAAAACTTGTCCAAATATAAAAAAATATAAACTAGTTTTTGTTATATATAAACAATAATGTCCTTATTCTATTAAATGTATATATTTATGGGCAACACATTTTTATCAGACTAGCTTATGGAACAAACTTTGGCATATAATATTGACAGGTGATTTTCAGTTCATCAGGTAAATAGTGGCTTAACCTAAGTTTGTTTTTATTTAATTAATTTTTGGAGGTACAGTTACAGTGAGATTTTGGCTGAACATAAGATATTGTCCAGGATGGTATCTTTGAATAGTTGTTGGCTCTACTCATTTAGAGTGCTTCTTCTTAAAAATATCTGAAGAGATTCTCTTTTTTTAAATTGAAGTATAGTTGACACGTATTAGTTTCAGGTGTACGACATAGTGATTCAATAATTATATACATCATGAAATGCTTACCACAGTAAGTATATTACAATATTATTGATTATATTCCTTACACTGTACTTTTCATCCCCATGACTTATTTATAACTGGAAGTCTGTACCTCTTAATCTCCTTCCCCATTCACCCCTTCCCTGCCCACCCTTCCCCTTTGGCAACCACTGGTTTGTTCTCTGTTTATCTCTTTGGTCGTTGTTTGTTCGTTTGTTTTGTTTTTTATTTTTTTTTAATATTTTATTTATTTGTGAGAGAGAGAGAGAACAAGTGGGCAGGGAGAGGCAGAGGGAGAGGGAGAAGCAGACTCAACTGCTGAGCAGGGACCCTGACTTGGGGCTCCATCCCTGACTCGGGGCTCCATCCCTGACTCAAGGCTCAATCTCAGGACCCTGGGATCATGACCTGAGCTGAAATCAAAAGTCAGACATTTAACCTACTGCGCCACCCAGGAACCCCTAAAGTTTAGTCTTTCAAACACAGACTTTCTACCTCAACCATAGAGACTCCATTACTTACACTCTGTGGTACTGGCTGTTTCTAGTCTCATTTCCCATTTATGCCAATTGATGTGATGCATGAAATTTAGGTGGTGTGATTCTCCCTTAATTTAAATACATTCTACTTGGAAAAGCTTCTTAATACTTGCACATACTTTTTGTGAAGTGATTCCTTAGTATATTAACACTTGCTGCATGAGAAGAGATTTTATGAATTGCCTTGGCTTTAGCAGAGAAAGAAAAAAAATCTTCCAGGCTCAAACGTTACCCGAAATATTCTTTTTCATTGTTTAGGAGATCATGTACTTGGATAAACTCCTTTGGGTTTGCTTCCTCCTGATCTGAAAAGATAAAAAGAGGCTGACCCCTTATAGGCTTAAATCTTCTATGATCATAGAAAATCCACAAAAAATCTTTATTAATTTAAAAGACGGTAGGGTTATTGGGAGGCAGAAAACATTTCCTTGTTTCTTCAGAGGAAACTAATAATCATGATAGGTAAGTAGAAGAACATTTAAAAACACTTGATTATCTTGGTTTTATCTTTTTTTTTTAAAGATTTTATTTATTTATTTGACAGAGATAGCGAGAGCAGGAACACAAGCAGGGGGAGTGGGAGAAGCAGGCTTCCTGCAGAGCAGGGAGCCTGATGCGGGGCTCAATCCCAGGACCCTGGGATCATGACCTGAGCCGAAGGCAGACACTTAACAACTGAGCCACCCAGGCACCCCTATCTTGGTTTTATCTTAAGGTTGTTTATTATTGCCGGGGCACCTGGGTGGCTCAGTGGGTTGGGCAGCTGCCTTTGGCTCAGGTCATGATCTCAGGGTCCTGGGATCGAGGGCTCCCTGCACAGCAGGGAGTCTGCTTCTCCCTCTGCCTCTCCCCCATGCTCATGTGCCGTGCACTCTCTCTCTCTCAAATAAATAAATAAAATCTTAGGAAAAATAAAAATAAATGCTTTTATGGGTGGAAACAGGTGGGCATTTTAGGGAACAGTTTCAGATTCAGAAATGGAGTTGGGGAAGGGATATAAAAAGCAGGTTTAGTTTAGGAGAGTTGACACCACACCAGGAAAGTCCTCTTGCTCTGCCCCAACACAGCTCCTTGCAAATCTTTTCATTTCACTTAGATAGATGGCCTGACTTTTCTCTGATTATAGATCATTTTGGGTTATTAAGTAGTCTCATTAAATGACGTGATTTTCCCCCATTGTAGCAGTAGTAGGTGTTATTCAGTTTCAGAAAATAAAGAAAGTAATGAGAAACAACCTCTAGTTTCATCTTCCAAATGTAATCATATTTTGGTGGATTTCATTCTAGTTTTTTACAACCATTGGTTTTATTTTCCTCAGAGTTGTGATCGTCCGATCCATAACATTTTGACTCGATTCTCCCACTCTTTATTGTAAGCTTACCCCTGCCCCCCACCTCCCATGACTAAGCAGCTTCTTCCACTTCCTCTGGAAGGAATACGGAACTGTATGGCATTCATGAATTACTCCAATTTTGTTATGTTGTGTTTGTTTTTCCCTTCCTATATACCCAGGGTCATACGCTTTTATTTGACAGGCAGATTGAACATCTCCCAAGTGCCTAAAGGCAAGGAAAGTATAGCCTCTATCCCTGAGGAGCTCACAGTCTACTGGGAAACGCTGAGTCAACAAAAGAAGGGGAGTTTGATTAAAGGGAAGGGAGACAGACTCTTGGACCCAAGAGTACTTTGGGAAACTGATAGGTCAGGCAGGGCAGAGCTGTGAAAAGCATGATAATTCCATCCCCCTAGGTAATCAGAAAACAGGGTCTAGAATTGGAGGTGGGAGGATGGCAGAGATAAATTCTAAATAAAAAGTTTTTCTAGGTAAAATGGAAGGTTTTGAAGTCAGAGTAGTGGATACCTATGGTGACAGGACTGACAGGGAAAACAGAATGAGGAAAACTAGAGTGGTGGAAATGTTTTATTTCTTCATCTGGATGGTGGTTACATAGGTGTATTCACATAAAAAAATCATCAAGCTATACATTTAAGATTAGTGCACTTTATGTGTGTTATGTATCAGTAAGAAAGGAACAGCATCTCTCCCCGCCCCCTCCCCAGGCCCGGACCTCTGCTCACAGCAGGACAGGTTTAGAAAAGTTCTGTTTGTCCTGCAATGACTGTACTATATCACTCCATTAGCAGGACCTAGGGCTCAGGCTTGTATTATTAATATCATGGTTCTGCTACCTTAAAGGTTAAAAAGGCTTTTAAGGATTAATTTGTGAAGTTAATACCATTTAAAATTAGTTCCGTAGGAAAGTAGGAAAGTGCAATTGACTTACAAAAGCACATCAGGACTGCAATTCAGCAAACATTTCGGGAACACCTCTACTCTGTAACGAATGGTGCTTTGTGCTAAAAGTCTCTCAGATGAATGAAACCAGGATCCTGTGGTCAGGAGCTTGATCTTTCACAGGTTAGTGTCTTTCCCATATTCCTATTGGTTGAAGTCTTGATTTTCTGTTTTAGAAATAATCAGATCATGGCATACTATGAAAAGATACTTAACATCATTAGCCATTAGGGAAATACAAATCAAAACCACAACGAGATAGATACCACTTCACACTCACTGGGATTGCTATTATAAAAAAGACAGATAAAAAGTGTTAGTGAGAATATGAAAAATTAGAATCCTCATATAATGCTGGTGGGAATTTGAAATGGTACAGCCACTCTGAAAAACAGTTTGGCAGTTCCTTAAAGGTTAACATAGAGATACCATATGACCCAGCAATTCTTTTATTTATTTATTTATTTATTTATTTATTTATTTATTTATTATTTCTTTTTCTTTTTTTTTTTTTTAAAGATTTTATTTATTTATTTGACAGAGAGAGAGCGAGAGCAGGAACACAAGCAGGGGGAGTGGGAGAGGGAGAAGCAGGCTTCCCGCTGAGCGGGGAGCCCGATGTGGGACTCCATCCCAGGACCCTGGGATCATGACCTGAGCCGAAGGCAGATGCTTAACGACTGAGCCACCCAGGCGCCCTGACCCAGCAATTCTACTTTTAGATATCTACCCAAGAGAAGTGAAACATGTCCATACAAAAATTTATTTTTTTTTTTAAGATTTTATTTATTTGACAGAGCACAAGCAGAGGGAGAGAGAGGGAGAAGCAGGTTCCCTACTGAGCAAGGAGCCCGATATGGGACTCGATCCCAGGACCCTGGGATCATGACCTGGGCCGAAGGCAGCCACTTAACCGACTGAGCCACCCAGGCGTCCCCATACAAAAATTTTTGCATGAATGTTCGTAGCAGCATTATTCATATAATCAAAAGGTGTAAACAACCCAATGTCTACCATCTGATAGATAAATGTATGTCCATGCCATAGAATATTATCCGGCAATAAAAAAGTAAAGAACTAATACATGCTACAAAATGGATAAATTTGGTAAACATTATGCTAAATGAAGGAAGCCAGCCACAAAAGACCATGTTGAATGAGTCTATTTTTAGGAAATATCCAGAACTGGCAAATCCAGAGAGACAGAAAATAGATTAGTGGTTGCCCAGCACTGGGGAAAGAGGGAATGGGGAGACTACTAAAGGGTAGGGAATTTCTTTTGGGTTCATCAAAATGGTCTAAAATTGATTGTGGTGATGCCTGCATGATTCTGTGAATTCCAAAAACCATTGATACGGTTATGTGAATTATATCTCAATAAAGCCATTAAAACAAACAAACAGCACCATAGTGCTTGTGAAGAAAGCAACAAGAAAACCTTAACACCTACATTTCATAAAAATATTAAGAGTGGGTTTGGAGCACACCATCTCGGTCTTAATCCTAGCTCAACCGTTTACTAGCTGTGGGACCTGGCGCATTATTTAACCTCGCCATGCCTCAGTTTCCTATCTGGAAAATGGAGATACCAGCAGGGCCTCCTTCACCACCTCTGGGCAGGTGGATGCCAGGATTTTGCATAATTGAATGTTAAGGGGAACGAGTACAGTGGTCACATTAGAGTTCAGTAAGTGTTAGCTATTATTTGTAGAGAGCTTTAACATTTTTAAAGTACTTTTACAAACATTTTCTCGCTTGATTAACACAAGTACTCAGGATATTTACATTCCTTCCGCCTCAGTAAAATTTGAGCAGTTTGTTTTTGGCACTCGAAACTCCTGGTGTCTGTCATGCTCTCTTACTCCTCCTTCACTCCGTGATGCCCAGGATTGATCTCTATTTCATTCTTGCTTTTACGTCATTTTTGCAAGATGTCCATAAATAACACTGAATTATGTGATCCAGCCAAGGAAACATCTGTGTTAAAAGAGAAATCTTAAAACCAAAGGAACTTGTAGAATCTAAAGGAAAGGCAACTCTCTAATTGTATCCTTATGTATAATTATGTATCATTAGGGAGCCAGCCTGATCTGCCCACTCTACACCGGGATCTGATTTTTGTGATGAACAGCCTGTGATTTAATCTGTGAATTTTGTCTGTTTAAAATTGGCTGAGGGGTGCCTGGCTGGCTCAGTCAGTAGATCTCAGGGTTGTGAGTTCGAGCCTCACACTGGGTGTAGATATTACTTAAAAATAAAATCTTTTTTTTTTTTAAGATTCTATTGATTTGACGAGAGCGAGAGAGCACAGTGGGGGAGTGGCAGGCAGAGGAAGAGGGAGAAGCAGGCTCTCTGCTGCCCCTTAAAAATAAAATCTTTTATAAAAGAAATAAAATAAAATAGGCTGAAAAGTCTTAAGGGGCACCTGGGTGGCTCAGTCGGTTAAGCATCTGCCTTTGGCTCAGGTCATGATCTCAGGATCCTGGGATCGAGCCCCATGTCAGGCTCCATGTTTAGCGGGGAGTCTGCTTGTCCCTCTCCCTCTGCCCCTTCTCCTGCTTGTGCTCTCTTTGTCTCTCTCTCAAATAAAATCTTAAAAAAAAGAAAAGTCTTAAAAATGTAAGAATTCTCTCATATATACAATTTCTACTTTTTTCTTTAGATTTGTTAGGCCTCATGCTAATAAATTAAGATTCTAAAATTTCCTTTAATTCGAGAACTTTATTATGAAATGAAGCATCTTATTTTTTTCTTGTTACAAAAGCAATGACCGTAAGCAAAAAGAGTAACAAAAAGAGTTACAAAACACCCATGTTCTCCTGCTTTGATGGAGACTTCCATTTTTGTGTGTGTGTGTGTACATATATATATATACTTATATACATAAGTATATATAAATATATATTTGTGTATATATATATACTTATATATAAAGTATATATAAATATATACTTTAAAGAACAGGAATCATACCCCATTGTGTACCCATTTTTTCCCTAACAATATGATTCTTTTATGATTTTTATTTCTGAAATATTTTTTTAAAAAGTAAACTCTACCCTCAGTGCGGGGCTCAAACTCACAGCCTCGAGCTCACAAGAATCACATGTTCTAAGACATATGATTCTCTCAATAGATGCAGAAAAATCATTTGACAAAGTACAACATGTATTCATGATAAAAACTCTCAATAAAATAGGGATAGAAAGAATATACCTCAACATCATAAAGGCCATATATAAAAAACCCACAGTTAATATCATCCTCAATAGGGAAAAACTGAGAGCTTTTCCTCTACAGTCAGGAACAAGACAAGAATGTCTGCTCTCACCACTATTGGAAGTCCTAGCCTCAGCAATCAGACAACAAGAAGAAATAAAAGCATCCAAATCAACAAGGAAGAAGTCAAACTTTCACTGTTTGCAGATGACATGATACTGTATATAGAAAATGCAAAAGACTCCACCAAAAAATTGCTGGAACTGACCCATGAATTCAGTAAAGTTGTAGGATACAAAATCAAAATACTGAAATCTGTTGCAATTCTATACACCAATAATGAGGCAGCAGAAAGAGAAATCAAGGAATCAATCCCATTTACAACTGCACCAAAAACAATAAGATACCTAGGCATAAACCTAACCAAAGAGGAAAAAGATCTGTGTTCTGAAAACTATAACACACTTATGAAAGAAATTGCAGAGGATACAAAGAAATGGACAAACATTCCATGCTCATGGATTGGAAGAACAGATGTTGTTAAAATGTCTACACTACCCAAAGCCATCTACATATTTAATGCAATCCCTATCAAAATACCAACAATGTTTTTCACAGAACTAGAACAAATAATCTTAAAATTTGTATGGAACCACAAACGACCCCAAATAGCCAAAGCAATCTTGAAAAAGCAAAGCAAAGCAGGAGACATCACAATTCCAGACTTCAGGTTATATTACAAAGCTGTAGTGATCAGGACAGTATGGTACTGGTACAAAACCAGACACATAGATCATTGGAACAGAATAGAAAGCCCAGAAATGAACACACAACTCTATGGTCTACTAATCTTTGACAAAGCAGGAAAGAATAGCCAATGGAAAAACGACAGGCTCTTCAACAAATCATGTTGGGAAAACTGGACAGCAACATGCAAAGAATGAAACTGGACCATATTCTTACACCACACACAGAAGTAAATTCAAAATGGATGAAAGACCTAAATGTGAGACAAGAAACCATCAAAATCCTAGAGGAGAATACAGGTAGTAAACTCTTTGAAATTGGTGATAGCAACTTCTTACTATATATGTCTTCTGAGAAAAGGAAAACAAAAGCAAAAATTAACTATTGGGACTTCCAGATAAAAAGCTTCTGCACAGCAAAGGAAACAACAAAATTAAAAGGCAACCTTTGGAATGGGAGAAGATATTTGCAAATGACATAACCGATAAAGGGTTAGTATCCAAAATATATAAAGCAAAACTGAACCACCAAAAAAACAAATAATCCAGTTAAAAAATGGATGGAAGACATTCTTCCAAAGAAGACATCCAGACGGCTAACAGACACATGAAAAGATGTTCAACATCACTCATCACCAGGGAAATGCAAATAAAAACTACAATGAGATATCACTGCACACCAGTCAGAATGGCTAAAATCAACAACACAGGAAATAACAGATGTTGGGCAGGATGTGGAGAAAAAGGAACCCTCTTACACTGTTGGTGGGAATGCAAACTGGTGCAGCCACTCTGGAGGACAGCATGGAGGTTCCTCAAAAAGTTAAAGAGAGAACTACCCTATGATCCAGCAATTGCACTACCAGGTATTTACCCAGAGGATAAAACATACTGATTTGAAGGGATACATGCACCCATATGTTTATAGCAGCATTATCAACAATAGCCATACTATGGAAAGAGCCCAAATGTCCACTGACTGATGATGGATATATACATACAATGGAATATTACTCAGCCATCAAAAGAATGAAATCTTGTCATTTGCAATGATGTGGATGAGGCTGGAGAGTGTAAATGCTAAGTGAAATAAGGCAGTCAAAGACAAATACCATATCATCTCACTCATATGTGGAATTTAAAAAACAAAACAGATGAAAATGGGGGAAAAAAAAGAGGCAAACCAGGAAATAGACTCTTAAAAATAGAGAACAAACTGAGGTTGCTGGAGGGGAGGTGGGTATGGGGGATGGGTTAACTAGGTATTAAGGAGGGCACTTGTTGGGGTGAGCACTGGGTATTGTATATAAGTGATGAATCACTGAATTCTACACCTGACACTAATATTATACTGTATGTTAACTAACTGGAATTTAAATAAAAACTTGAAAAAAATAAAAATCATTATGGTGAAATACAACAACAACAACAACAAAAATCACATGTTCTACTGACTGAGCCAGCCAGGTGCCCCATATTTCTGAAATAGTTTAATGACTCCATTTCATTATGTAGATGTGGGAGGATTTATCTAACCAATACCCTGTGGCTGGATATTTAACAACACTGCATGGGATCATGAACATTCTACAATTATTTCAAAAATAAACAAAATGCTAGGAAATTAAGGGAACTAAGGTATTTCTTCCAATCTTCAGCCTCTGGGGCCTTTATAATGGTGGTACAGTTTGGAGTTCTATAATCAAAGATAAATATTGAAACCTGAGGATTCAGAGGAGGACAGTAAACAAAGCATTGAGAAATAAGAATTGAAATTATTTAACCTTAGGAAGAAAATGCTTACAGATGACTGACTATATACTTATTTATATAGAAAGAATATCCCATAGCACCTTGCATTTTCATTATGCTACATTCACAGTCCATCAGTATTAGAATTATTGTTGTGCATGTCTCCACTTCTAGCCTGAGAGTACCAGAGGCATGATTTCATTTCACTCTCTATTTATCCTGTAGTGTGCACTTTTTGAAGAGTAACTATCTGTTGAACAGGAGTTGAACATAATTATGACATCTCAAACGAAGAGAGAGCATTGATGCTTTAGTCCTGCCCACAGTCACTTTGCTAATTTCCATAAACTTCTAGAGAAATTACCAGCCATATGACTAGTATGCTGCTGTGTGTTTCTCATTCCCATGAAGAAGAATTTAAGAGTTTTGCCCCACTGCCTTACTCTAGTAAATCAGGCCCTTGCATATAATATTACTGAAATGTAAACACAATTGTGTTGAAATTATGACCCACTTGCTAATTTGCACTGTATGAAATGTTAACTAAATGCTTCTGTATTTACACAGGTATGTTTGCCTACCGGATAAGCTTTAGTTGGAAGTGTTTCATTTAAGTGTGATGATGGGACAGTCTTATGGTGCAGCAGAAGGGCACATTTTCCAGAATAGTTCTACAATTCAGGTTTTCAGAGCACTTTTTGACTAAATATGTGAGCATAAAGCTGGGGAATCTCTACAGAAAAATTCAGACAGCCAATCCATATACATATTCAAATTATGTGGTCTCAAACTAGGAGTTGTAAAATTTTGCTAGCCTCTTGAGCAGTAGGGTAACTGTAAACTTTCAGGTTGTTTGAAACAAAATTTATCTTATTTGATGATAAAATAATTTAGGTGGCTTGTGCCATACTAAACTAGGTCTGATTCTTGTGAGGGTTGGTTGGGGTTTGTTAACAGGAAACTGAAAAAAAAATTTTTTAAAAATATTTTATTTATTTATTTGACAGAGGGAGAGAGCACAAGCAGGGGGAGCAGCGGAGGGAGAGGGAGAAGCAGACTCCCCAAGGAGCAGGGAGCCCAATGTGGGGCTCAATCCCAGGACCCTGGGATCATGACCTGAGCTGAAGGCAGACGCTTAATTAACCAACTGAGCCACCCAGGCAACCCCAAAAATGTTCTTAATGAGATCTTTCTTCTTTTGGTAGCAGGTAACAAAACAAAGTCTCTTATTTAGTCAAGTCTCTGGTTAATGAAGACAAACATCATATCTTATCACCTTACATATTATCCTCCTCCCATAAAGCAAAAAAAACAAGTTCATAAACTCTTAATTTCCCAGTAAAATCAAGTGTGTTGGAATCGTGGGCATTAAATATTCTTTTTAAATAGCTTCTTTCTTTATTCCCCTGCTGAAGTTTGTATAAAAGTGCTTATAATGAATTTAAAGTGCTTAAGAGAGTGGCTAAACACAGCTAGCATTCAAGAAGTTCTAGCTATTAGTTTTTTTGTAAAGAAAACAGTATCTTAATATAAAAACTCACAAAGTTAATGGGCCCAGTTATAATAGACAATAATTTTGATCTCAAAAAGAAAGCACAATCAAAAATGAAAGAAAAACAGCAATTAGGATTACAAAAGGCATCAGAATAACCAAGATACATGTTATGGTGTATTTTTTAAATCTAATAATATAGTCCTATAGTTCCTGAATAAATTCTATAGTGAACAGTGCTAATTACTCTTCCTTGTTCACAGTGCCACCTTGAGGAGAAAGAAGTTTCCTTAATTTAGCCCAAATGCATTCTTACTGGATTGAGCTAGGTCAAGTACCTAAAGATCAGGCATACTATAGAAAATGTATGCTTTAGTTTAATTGATTATCATAAGAATGTCTACTCTGATTCTTTCTACCTGGCTGTGTTCAATGCAGAAGACCAATCTGTGAGCTTTTAAATCTTGATGTGGGAAATTTAAAAATTGATTAGAAATGAATGCATAGGATTTCTTTCTAATTTATTTTCTTTTGGAACACCATACTTAGATCATAATATATAAATCAGGCAATTCTTACATTATCACCAAGAGATTTAACAGTTTCCCTTGATATTTTGTTCCTTTAACCAGTTTCAGAAGGAAATATTCCATATTGCCTTAAAAACTAGAATTAAGCAATTACTTCTAGTACTTAAAATGGTACTCAGTCCATGAATACTTGGTTGAAGAACCTGAATAAATTGTTGAAGAAGCTGAAGTAGGTCAGATTAACAACCTGAGAGAGGAAAAGGGGGAGAGCTACTAGAACTCCTTGAAGTGTTTAGGGCTGCACTGTCTAATATGGTAGCCACTAGCTATTGAGGACTTGAAATGCAGATAATAGGAATTGAGATGTGCTATTAGTGTAGAACATACATGACATTTTGAATCAATACAAAAAATTATAAGTATTTCATTTTTATATGGATTATATGTGGAAATGATATTTTGTATATATTAGGTTAAATAAAATATATTATTTAGATTAATCTCACCTAGTTATTTTTACTTTTTAAAATATGTCTACTAGAAAGTTTAAAATTATATATATGGCTTATATTATATTTCTACTGGGCAGTGCTTTGTAGGGCATAGAAATTAGTGTGGTAGCAGTACTCATAACAAATTTACTGAGCACATACCATATGCCTGGCACATACTAAGGGCTGATAAGAAACCTTTCAGGTAAAGTTCCTGATCACTTGTGTTTTCACCTGGAAATCAAAACCAAGAGGTCAAATAATTTCCCCAGATATCACAGCTAGTTAATGGAAGAGGGGATATTCAAACTAAATTTGTATGGACTCCATACAAAAAAAGGGCCCACGTTCTTAAATATCTACACTACACTACCTCCTGGAATAATCTTTACCTGAAATAATAGAAATCAGAGCAATGCAGAGAAGGTAGAGATTTTAATTCAAACTTTCAGTTCTGTAGCAGGGGGAAAATGAGGATAAGAGAAGTTAAGTCACTCCAAGATCTCTTGCAGTAGAATCACATATAGTTTACTACCTGATTTGGGGTGGGGTAAATTATGATAAATCTTAATTGTTAAAAGAACAGGGTGCTATGAGAGCAAATAACTAGGGGGTGATATGGCCTGGAAAGTTAAAAAAGGAAGTAATGTTTGATTTCAGTTCTGGAATAAGAACAGAAATTAACTAGATCAAGGAGGAGGAGCAATAGGAAGACCAAAAGACAGTTGACTCTTGAACAACATGGGTTTAAACTACATGGATTCACTTATACACAGATTTTTTTTCTATAAATACAGTATAGTACTGTATTTTCCTCATGATTTTCTTAACATTTTCTCTTTAGCTTACTTTATTATAAGAATATAGTGTATCATACATATAGCATACAAAATATGCATTGATCAACTGTTGATGGTATTGGTAAGGCTTCTGGTCAACAGTAGTCTATTAGTAGTTGAGTTTTGGGGGAATCAAAGTTATATGTAGATTTTCGACCATGTTGGGGGCTAGCATTGTTCAAGGGTCAACTCTATACACAGATCTCAAGGTGAAGGAGTATGGCTTCTTTAAAGAAAAGTCTTTATAAGAAGAATGCAAAGAGGCGGGTGGGTCCAGGTAAGGCTGGAGGGAAAGGCCAAGGCCAGATCATTTGGGGTATTTTAGGCTTTATGAAGGTTCTGGTTAATGACGTGGCTGAGTTCATACAACTAGTAAATGTTTCCATTAAGATTCCAAAACTAAGTCTTCTGGCTCCAAGGTCTGTGATCTTTTCACAACTCTATGCTACAAAGGAGCAAAAAGACAAAAAGGAACACATTTTGTGTCATTCTGACTTTAAAGAAGATAATAAAATTCAATAACAATAAAATTGGATTAGGAGCAGAAACCCTAACATTTGTCTCTGACGCAGCAGTCTTTGTCTTCTACCAGCATCTATGAACCAGCAAAAGACTAACTTTCTAGACTGTAAATAGGATAAAAATCAAACCCAGACCTAAAAGGTTGTATCTAAATTACCAGTGGCCCCTGGAAAACTTGGAAAAAAGGTGTAAGAACAAGCAATCTTAAGATAGGTAAGAAGGAACAAATACTGATTTTTAAAAGAGATTTTTGAAAATTTATTTGAGAGTAAGAGAGAGAGAGAGAGATAACAGGAGCAAGGGGAGAGAGAGAGAGAGAGAGAGAGGGAGAAGCAGGCTTCCCACTGAGCAGGGAGTCTCATGTGGGGCTTGATCCCAGGATCCTGGGATCATGACCTGAGCCGAAGGCAGACGCTTAATGGGCTGAGCCACCCAGGTACCCCCTGATTTTTAAATTAGTCAACTTTTTGCATGGGTTTATATAAACTGCCCCTCCAACTCTTCACCCTCTGCCTTTATAAAAAGAAGCCCTGGTTTTAGGGCTTAAGGCTCCAAATTGCCCTTTGGTGGTATTCTGCTTCCTTTTATGTTCAGCTCTAGAAAGCTAACTTCTCATGTACTGGTGGGAACTGTTCCAGGGTGCTTCAGGATGGCTGTGATGGTGATGGGATGAATGGCTCTGATTTCAGGCAGAGTTTCCCAGTTGGGGGGTCCAAGTGGAGGTCACTTTGGTGGGCAATTTGTGAACTGTATGATGCAGAGGTGAGAAATATGTTAGCATTCCCTCAGGCTACTCTCTCCTCATTTTGCAATCAGACTATTTGTGGGAAGGAGTAACTTGGCAAAATCACATGGTAAATGAATGGCAGAGTGGAATTCACCACTCCAGTTCTATTCCACTTCTCCAGAACTATCCTCAAGTCATAGCAATTATGTGGTACTGACTTACCAAGCTCAAATCTGGGGAATAAACAATAATTCAATTCATTTACAATTGTAGATTATATATCTATATATAATATAGATATATTATAGATATATATTATAGATATATACAATATATACAGATATATTGTATATATATATATATATATATAACTGTCTAGAGTAGGATCACTTCCATTTCAGGGGTAAGACTTTCTGGACTTAAGCTTAAGTCATAAATCAAGAAGTTGCTTGGTGAGCAGAATTGGAACACATTTAAATGTGTATTCTCTAGTGACATAACCATCAAACTAGAGTAGCTATATGGATTCCCCTTGATTTAGTGTGTTACTATTTAGAGAACTGGATTGAAGTTTAGAATTTGTTCACTTATGTAATCTTTCTTGAACACCTACTATGTGTCAGGCGCCTACTGTGTATGGGCTCTGGACCTAAGGATGCTAGCCTCTGGACAAGTGCTTTATAGAGACGTATTTATTATCCAAATACTCTTAAATTAGTCATCTAAGTGCCATTACTTCATCTCAAAGGAAATAATTTATACTTTAAGGGTTTTATATTATCTCTCTTGATCCTCATCATAAATCAGTATAGAAGATACTAATTATCATATTTTACAGGAGACTTAAAGGGATGAAATAACACGTTTCAAGTTACACAATTAGCAAATGGCAGGCCTAGGAAGACCCAGATCTACTCTACTCCAATCACCTTCACTTTCCACTACATTCTTTTACTCATAATTTTCTTACAATTGGGTGTTTCACCTTCTAAGGACAGCCATATTAAGGTCTTTCTTTTGTGACTCTATAATCCTAGTTCCATGATTTGGGAAAGGTCCTAATCTCAGATATCAAATATGAACTATGTATAAAGCTAAAAGCATAAATGTGTAAAGCACTGAGCCATTCTCTGGAGGACACAGAGATGAAAAAGACAAGATCCTTATATTCTTGGAGCTTCCAATATACTTAACACAAATATAAAATCTAGAATTAAGCTGACTAAAGATACAAACAAAATGTTATGGGAACATAGGGAAAAGAAAAAATTACAATTCGGGAGATTTGAGCAGGGTTTTGGAACAGGGAACTGAAATTTCAAGGGTAAGATTGCTAGAAGACAGGAAAAATATCCTCAAAAGTGAGGTAGCCTGTGGGGGGGTACCTCTCTGGGCTCAGTTGTTAGAGCATGAGCCCCACATTGGGTGTAGAGATTCCTTAAAAACAAACAAACAACAAAAAGTGAGGTAGCCTGAGGGCAGGAGAGTGCTGGGCATCATCCACATTATGGGGAACAGAAGATACTGCTGGTATTGTGGCAGATGATGCAAGAAAGGTAGAAGTTAAACTGTAGAAGTCTTGTATGTGAGCTAGAAAGTTTGGAACTTAATTCTGTGAGTAAGGAAGATCCTTGCAGGGATTTGAGCAGGCAGAAATACAATCAGCTAACGATACTGCACATAGCCTTCTACAGCTTTATTACTGGATCTTCACTGCTTTACATGGTGCATGGAACTTGCTCTGTGCAAATAAACATGTTAAATGAATGGATTCAAGGGGAATAGACTAGATATTGGATTATCAATTAGGTTACTGAAATAGTTCAAGAAGAGGGCAGATGCAATCAACACTGCAGAGGTGAAAATGACTGTCACTGATATCTGGGTTTGGGCTTATGGGAAGAGAAAGTCTTAAAGGAGGAAGACTTTGACCCTGTTCCACCAGGGAGACGGGGATATTGGGAATAGGGTGAAAACATGGTTTGGGGAGAATAGGAATAAGGAAAGATTCTCAATTCTGTTTTGGATTGTGTTGTGTTTGAAGTGCTGGTAAGAAAGATATCTAGTAAAAGGATTTCCAAACATTCATGAGGCTTTATTTCTTTGAGGGGGCACCATGTTCATATGCCTGATTTCATCCATGGTTTTATACAGATTTGTCATGATTTCAGTTTGATATTTTCCTTACATTCCTTAAAATCATGGGGAAGTATCTTAGCATCCTGTGCAAGAGCTACCCTAAGCAGCAAGAGAAGGGAAAAATGCATTAAAGCAGCTAAATAGTTGAAGGTGAAGTGATCTTCTGATTTCATGCTTTAAGCTGGGCAAATTTTACCCTTCATCGTGGGTAAAATGGATGGAGAAATACGTTATTTTTAAAATTTTTTTAAGAGAAATATATTTTAAAACATTTTTTTAAAAGATTTTATTTACTTATTTGACAGAGAGAGACACAGCGAGAGAGGGAACACAAGCAGGGGGAGTGGGAGAGGGAGAAGCAGGCTCCCCGCAGAGCAGGGAGCCCGACGTGGGACTCGATCCCAGGACCCTGGGATCATGACCTGAGCCGAAGGCAGACGCCTAACGACTGAGCCACCCAGGCGCCCCTAAGAGAAATATATTTTAAAGAAATATATTTTAAAAGACAGACCCTGTATTTAGAAACCAGGTAGTAATGGAAAAATATGCATGTACATAAACTACTTATAACCAAAAAAGTAACAAGTCAATGTAAACGGAGGTGAGGTGGTATTTTATTGACTACTCTTCCTATTGAGGCTTTTACTTGCTAGAACCTTTACAACTTGTCTTTCGAGTCCTGCCGATAGTCTGAATTATAAGGAATTCATCCATTCCTTCCCATGAGCTATTTTGAGCTATATATTCTGGGGGGCAGACATGCTCAGACAGTTCATCAGTCAGAACACAATGGTCTCCTTCCCTTTCTTTCCCCAAACTTCGTGGCTAACTTCCCGACTCTCCCACAGCGGATACCCCGAGATCTCTTCTGCACCCGGTCTTCCCCGTCGCACGTGGGCTGGAGCTGTATTGACCCCGCCAGGAGTGGCGCTTTCTCCCAACTCCTGCCCGGCGGGCACGTGCGCCAGGGGCGGTTACAGCGCACAGCAACGGTCCCTTTTGTCCAGTAGGCGGGCGCCGGAGCCAGGCCCGCTGGCGCGGGAGGTGGGGCGCGAGCCTGGAGCGGGCCGGTGCGCGCCAGGTGGGGGCGCGAGCCCACCGGGAGACGCTGCGCTCCGAGCCGCGTGAGAACCGACAGTTGGAGTTGGGGATGCGGAAGCTCTCCGGTTTGCAACTGAATGCGGTGAAGTAGAAAAAGCAAGTTGCAAAACGCTAAGTACACTGAGATCGCATTCACGTAGGAAGATCCACAGCGCCCAACTCTGAGGACACACTATGTAAATGCACTGGAAATGGTCTGACGATGCTCTGGGGAAAGGAGTAAGCTGGGAGGGCGGATGAAGGGAGCTGACTTTGTACATGGTGTATTTTTTTTTTTTTAAGATTTTATTTATTTATTCATGAGAGACAGAGAGAGAGAGAGAGAGGCAGAGGGAGAAGCAGGCTCCCAAGGAGCAGGCAGCCCGATGCGGGACTCCATCCCAGGACGCTGGGATCATGACCCGAGCCAAAGGCAGACGCTTAACCATCTGAGCCACCCAGGCGCCCTGTACATGGTGTAGTTTTGGGATACGTAACATTATTATTCAGAAAAAGTGATCATGTAATTGAAAAAAAATCTGCATTTGGGAAGCTTGGGTACCTCTCGCTTCCCATCCGTAGGGACCTGCTCAGACTCTCAGAGCACCGTCAAGATAGGAATCAAGAAAAGTGTTCTCACGTTCGCCTGTTCTCCCTTCTCCCTGCTTCTCCTCTCGTCCCCCTCACCTTACAGCAAATCCGTCGAATTGGCCTTGGCCTGGGCGGAGGACTCTTCCTCACAGCCCTTGTCCTTATCACAGATCTGCCTGCAAAACCCGCTCACAAAGAGGAAACATTTTGAAGATAGTAAATTACTCACAGGCACATAAACCTACACGTTAACATTATTCCTAAACCGTATTTGATAAAAACTAAGATAAAATGTTTACAGGATATTTCTATTTCGTCCCAAACAGTTGTGCCATAATGTTTCTATTCATATGACCACATGATATTTAGTTAATATATGTTTTTCATTTTTAAGTTTTATTTTGACATAATTTGACTTAGAAAAATGTTACAAAAATGGTACAAATAATTCCATTATGTCCTTCATACAGCTTCCCGAGATGTTAACATTGAATACAACTATAGCACAATGATTATAAGTATGAAATAAGCATTACTACTACTCTGCAGTCAAATGCTCTACCCCTGAGCTATACCCCCGCATTACTACTACTCTGTTAACTAATCTATAGATAATATTCAAGTATCTACAATTATCCAACAAATCTCCTTTTCCCCCACCCTGGTCCAGGATTCAATCCAGGATCTCACAATGCATTTGTCATGTTTAGATAGATACTTCTGATCTGTGATAGTTTCTCTGTTTTTCTTTGTCATGATGACACTTTTGAAGAGTACTACTGGCCATTTATTTTTGTGAATGTCCTTTAGTTTGGTTTGTTTAGCACTTTCTCATTATTAAATTCAGGTTATGCAGTTTTTTGTTTGTTTTTTTGGCAAAGATATCACAGAATTTATGTTGTGCCCTTCCCAGTGCATCATATCAGGAGGCACAGGATGTCAATATGTCATTAATGGTGAGGTTAATTTATTACTTGGTTGAGGTGGTGGCTGCCAGGTTTGTCCAATGAAAAGTTGTGATTTTCCTTTTTGTATTGGATCATAGGAGGCAAACACCCTCATCATATGTACGCCAGTTTTACTATTCATGATCCTTGACTGCAACCGTTTGCCAATGGTGATTTTTCTATTTCCTTCATTCCTGTTAAATTTCAATATGGATATTTAAATGCACAATAACTTTTAAAAAGACAATAGTTGGCTTTTACTTTTCTGTTTTAACCTAGGGGAAAAAAGGCATTTGGAGGCGGTGTGATATGCTATGGAATTAGCAGCTAAAACGGAATTTGTGAGTGTATTACAGATAATTAAATTCGAAAAGAGTATTTCACCTATTCTTAGTACTTGTAGGGAGATGAATTCTAAAATCACAGTTTACATGGGTTTCCAAGTTCATTAATTGAATTGGTTTTTATTACTTCTGTGTTTGTGCCCATTCTCATAAAGGGCACATGTAAAATGATACTTAGAAGTAGAACAAAAAGTCTTCCATATTATTTCCAATATGCTGCTAATTTTAGCTGGCATTTGCAAAATTGATCTTTAAATTAACAATACATTTGACTCTCAGCCAATATTTCACTTTATTTAGCCTCAATGTTTGCTGAAAGGATTTACTGGAAATTGAATGCACTACAAGGAAGGTAAAATTCTTGTGGGTGAAACTTACAGATCTTTCTTTTTTTTTTTTTTTTTTTTAAAGATTTTATTTATTTATCTGACAGAGAAAGACAGCAAGAGAGGGAACACAAGCAGGGGGAGTGGGAGAGGGAGAAGCAGGCTTCCCGCCAAGCAGGGAGCCCGTTGCGAGCTCGATGCGGGGCTCCATCCCAGAACCCTGGGATCATGACCTGAGCCGAAGGCAGACGCTTAACGACTGAGCCACCCAGGTGCCCCAAAACTTACAGATCTTTCAACCCATGGGTTTTTTGGCTATCAAGCATTTTGATAAATCTCATTTGATTGTTACCCTGTGCAGCATTTTCCCTAACCTTTATCACTGCAGGTGGAAAACTGGTTCAAGATTGGGTCTCAGCCTTGATGTCAATTTTCTTTGCTTTCAGTAAGAAGGAAACAGGAGAGTGAGTTTAGTTAGTTAGTTTTTTTTTTTTTTTAAATCATTGACCCTTTTGAGTATCTGATGTCTACGAATTCTTTCACCAGGAAAATGCCCAAACCCACATGTTGCATTAAAGCAAAAAAAAAATCCAGTGTCAAATGGGGGAAGGGAGGGAGGAAGTTACTGGGAGGGAAAAGCTGGTTGCCAGTCTTTCAGAGGTTTCCCAGAGAGTTTGCCCTCCTGCCATATGGCACAGCCAGCCTCCCGTGGCAGCTCAGGTGGGGCTGCTAAGGCTGAACAGCCCATCTGGCTCCTTGTCATTTCCCTTTAACTCCCTCCCTTAACCCCCAATATCAACCTTTCCTTTATGACTTAGCCCCCAGTCTGCTCAGCTTTCCTGCTGGCTCTGCACTCCTCCTGAGGTGCTCCCTTTCACCAGCGCTCACTGACTCTTTCATCTCGCTCACTAACCTCTTGTTGGGGAAGATAGCTCGGAAGCTCAAGCGAGAGAACCTGACCACTTTCAAATGGCTACAGCGGAGAAGAACTTACTGAATCAATGTGATCGCTCCCCCTTCTCATTAGCACAGAAATCTGGCCACGTTTTCCTGCCTATTTGAAAAATGGAGCAAGAGCTGATGAACACATTGGGGGAACACGTCTAAAATCAGTGATTTACACAAACGGTGAACATTACCAATGGAGAGAAGGCCCCGTTATAACGAAGCTTCCCCCCCCACCCCGCCTTGAAAATGGAAAAAACGTGAACTCACAGAACCCGCTTCTTGGCCCGCCAACCCTCTCATCTCTTGCTGGTGTGACAGCCCTCGGCGCCTGGCCCAGATCCCGCCCGCCACTGCTCGCGGCAAAGCTTGGCGCTTCTGTGCGCGCCTCCGCCGACAAAGAGCAGGGAGCGGCGGGGCAGGGAGGCCAGCCGGGAGGTGGAGGCGGGAGGCCGGGCGCGCTGGGGGGAATCCCTCCCGGCCTCTGACGTCACCGCAGCGCTGGCCAATGAGAAGCGGGACAGGGGGATTCCCGCTCCGGATGCCGCCCCGCCGGCTTTTTAAACAGTACCCTGGGGAATGCCGTCTAGGAGCAGTGGGAGGAATGGGGGAAATGGAAGTTAAGGGTGAAAAATGATGGTGGGGGGGCGGGGTGAGACTCTAGAGGTTTGACGATTAGGCGTCAAGATCGGCTTAGACCTGAGGGGAAAACCAGAGCCGATCGAGGGGAGGCCAATCTCCAGGTAGCGGGAAGTCCTCCGGAGATGGAGTGGAAACTGGAGCGCACCGCCCGGAGGAGGGTCCGGACAGAAGAAGAGATGATGTGGGTGAGTGACGTCCTTTTGTTTCCCAGGGGTTTCTCGTCGAAGGCGCTAGGACCAAGATGTAGCACAAAACTCTAAACCCTGATGCTGCATTTTGAGATGTGTAATTTAGTTGTATTCTGGAGGTGCCTGCTTGCTAAAGAAAAAGAGTAAATGCAGTTGGACAAGCTGAGGACCTAGAAACATTCCACGTAACATTATGATTTTTAAAAATAGTTTTTCTCGGGGCGCCTGGGTGGCTCAGTCGTTAAGCGGCTGCCTTTGGTTCAGGTCATGATCCCAGGGTCCGGGGATCGAGCCCCGCATCGGGCTCCCTGCTCGGCGGGGAGTCTGCTTCTCCCTCTGCCCCTCCTCCTGCTTGTGTTCCCTCTCTCGATGTGTCTCTTTCTGTCAAATAAATAAATTTAAAAAATCTTAAAAAAATAAAAATAAAAATAGTTTTTCTCTCCATATGTTTTTTATATTTTCGAAGGAGAATGTCATGCGGGTGCTCGCCAAAGACCTGAAGCAGAAGAGAAGTCCAGGTTCTCCCAGGGTGAGCGTCTGGTGCTTGCTTTAGTTCTCTTAATTCTGATCTTGAACAAAATAATTCTTCCTAAAGAAGGTATTTGTTGGAAGTATGGCCTCGTATGAGGATATGAAAATTAAAAAAATCAATCTCTTAAGATATCACTAACTACAGAGTCTAACTATACACTCCCCTCACCCCCCATTTCTGTAAGAAATTGAAGATCCCTGACAATGGTAATAATTTGTATATCACTGGTGCTTTCTAGTTTTGGCCTCAACAGAAAAGGATGAAGCATGGATGTGTCAGGTAGGCAGTGCATTGCTAGCTGGCTGTTAGAATTTTATTTTAACAGTGGCTGGTTGCATTTGCCACTGTTACATTTAAAAGCTTGCCCCACCCGTCAAAAAAGAAATGGAAATGGTGCCATCTTGTGGACAATAGGAGAAGTGGCATAATCGATGGTCTGTCCCTTCCGGTTAGCAGTTTGAAGTTGATCCAATGTAGTACTTTTTCTCCTTGAAAGTCTGAAGCCAAAGGCCAGAGCTACTCTTGTAATCAGTGTAAAAAGAAAACAAATCTAGATGAGTTTTTCTTCTTTTTCCCACATAAACAGCCCTCATATGCTTTAAATCTCTCATAATCACCCTTCACCTTGCCCTCTCTCTCGAAATTGTTCTTATTCCTTTAAACTTTACTCATGGATTCTATTTTCAAACCCATCAATATTTTTTCTTAATCTTCTTTAAATTTTTCAATATTTCAGTGGTGACACAATAAACACAAAATGGCCCTTTCAGAATGCAATGACTAATGTTATTTATAGTGGGAGACAATGAATGACAATTTTAAGTCCTTAAATTCCCTAAATACTTTAATATTGATTTTTCCCCTCCAAAATAGCAGCAGTTTTGTTTTTTGCCCAGCTTATGTATTGCCATGACTACTCCTAAATATTTTGCTGTCTAATACAGACAACTGGTCTTTGGATCAGTAAATAGAAGTAATTGGAAAAGCTACAGTTAAGTATAACTTTTGTTAATTCGCATATACCGTGATACCATATTTTGATATCCAAGCATTTACTTTAAAATAGCTAAGTGCAAGTATTCTGAAAGTTTTCCTTTTTAAGTTTTTGAGGAGATTTAAAAATAATGTTTTTATATTTTATGACAGTTTTGGAGGAACAAGTTTTGTTTAAAGTTTTCTTTTATGTGACTATTAAGATTACAGTTCTGCCACTGTTTCACATTGCAAATGTAGCTTCAATGACATCACGAGCCATTACAAGCTGCAGTGACCTGAGTCAGGTAGGCAGTGTATTGTTAGCTGGCTGCTTTGGGTCAATTTGGCAGCCACAACTACCCTGCCACTTGCTTCTGGATAAATTCTTCTCATTAACAAGCTGCACTAGTTACCTGTGTGTGATGGGTTGGCAGTGTATTGTTAGCTGGTTGAATGTATGAATGGCATCAGCTAACATACAACTGCTATCTTATTGCATATACAATGGACATCAGCGTATAATTAGTTCTGTAATTAGTGTGTATGTGTGTGTGCATGCATGTGTTTATTTTTTGCTATGAACCAGGGCACTAGTTACCGTAATACTTGTAATTGCTATTCCGTTACTCAATAATAATACAATACACAGCTTTATAAATGGTGAAGAAACCAATACAATTAATTCTTTTTTTTTTATTCTTATGTTAATCCCCATACATTACATCATTAGTTTTAGATGAAGTGTTCCATGATTCATTGTTTGTGCATAACACCCAGTGCTCCATGCAGAATGTGCCCTCCTCAATACCCACCACCAGGCTAACCCATCCTCCCACCCCCCTCCTCTCTAGAACCCTGTTTGTTTTTCAGAGTCCATCGTCTCTCA
>NC_138375.1:104324202-104340912 GCF_054177405.1 Leptonychotes weddellii
CGCTTCATTCTTCCCCTCCCGCTACCTTCTTCTTCTTCTTCTTTTTTTCTTAACATATATTGCCCAATACAATTAATTCTTAAAAAATTTCCCAGCTAATGTTTTTGGAGGCCTGAGTACACAGTATGAAAGTATTTGTGAAGTTATGTATTTATTTTTAATACAAAATTTAGGATGCAATGACAATGTGAAATGGAAAGCTTAAAATGTTTCTCTAAGTTTTCAACTAAATCTTTAGTATTCTCTCTAATCAGTTTCTTAATATGACATTAGAGCAGGTCTCTATAACCATGTGTATGTACCAGCTGAAAGGAGTATTGAGGTAACTTTCAAGATGAGTCAGTCAACTCAAACATTTTCACTTGCAATATCAAGAAAATTGGAACTTTTGGGGGTGGGGATGGGGTTGAATCGTTTGGAGGATTTGCCTCAATTATTCACTTCATTTTCTGTGAAGTCACAGACTCATAAAATATTTGGAGGACAGCATGAGATTTAGCTTGTGAAGTGGGAAGAATTGACTGTACAATATGCTTTTAAATGTATTCTGATTCCTTTGGAGGCCATTTTGGTCCATGCAACAGTGTCAGGTACGTGCTGGGTCCCAGACGTACAGTGACATACATGTCCTCATGTGGACATTTGCAGCAGGTTCATGGAACTGACTTTGGTGGTGTGGTCCATTAGTTATATTCTAAGTGAGATGTGAGAAATATATTACCGTCTACTGTACTGAACTATAAATTATTGATATAACAATTTTTATTCTTACCTTATTTAAGTTTAAACATTTAAACCATGGGAGATAGATGCCTATAATTGGGTTCTTTATGCATTTTGCTACTTTCATGTCTCATTCTCTTTTCACTGTTGCCCATTATCATTCTATTTCCAGAATTTTTTTGTTTAAGGATCCCTTTCGTGTAGATACTGTTTTCATCTTGTTTTTTTCTTAAAAGGTTAAATTTCAATGTGTTATTTTTTATGGAAAGTCTCTGACATGTTGATAAAAATAAAACCTACTTAATTTAGAAGGCTTGGCCTTTGTATTTTAATTTTTTTAAAGAACAAGACATAAAATGCCAACATTTATACTCAATAAACAATACATATTTAAAGCTGTTCTTCCTTTCCATATTATTGAGATGATGAGAAAGGAGGGAAAGAATGGAATGCAATAAAGAGAAATTAAGATCAGTGTTTCCATAGGAGTAAGAGGGAAAGAGAGAGATCCACACTTGGGACTTCAAAGCTACTCTTCATTCATTCCCCCCAAGTGTTAACAGATCAGCAAGAGGAAGGAAGAGAAGAGTGGGGAACAGTGTGGTGTGTTAGTTTCTAGGTGTGACAGTTAAATTAGAATTTTATTATTCCATGGGAAAGATGAAATCCAGGTAAGGAATAAACATGGACCAAGTGTCCCCATATTGTTTACATGCAGACATACCATTTTTCTTTCAAAGAAACACCATGAATGAACATAGTATTTTATACAGGGACCACTGAAGACTTTTAAGCTTGTTAAGGTCATCTTCTGAAACAGTTAGTGTGTTGAAACACACAAAAAACAGTTTTTGTTTTTCTTCTGAGGCTTTGTCTACATTTCTTTCTTTTTCTTTTTACTCTAGTATTTTCCTACTTGAGGTTACCTATAGACAATTCAGTTAAGTCATTATATTTTACTGTGATTATATAGCATATTGTTAGCATATTTCAGTAACTGTACATCCACATTTTCATATAACCTACCTAAACAGTATATTTATAATAAAAATAAATAATATGTAGTAAGTTTTCACTCTAGATTTTTCTCTTTGGGGATCCTTATGGTAACCTAATCAAGTCTGATTTTTAAGAATTTTGGTGTCCCGGAGCCCACTTATAGTGGTTTGTGAGAACTGGTTGTTAAATTTTCTGAAATTCGGCATGCCAGTTATTAAACCATTGGTAGATGGAAGTTGGCCATGTGGGAGCATTTATACCATGGAAATTGGCAAGTGCTGCAAATTGGGACCCCTCCTCCAGAAAGGTGATGGTTATTTATCAGCCACCTCTGGGTAGATGCCATATATACCATAATTACTAGGAATCATATGCATATTATGGATATGCTATAATTATCAAGCATTTTAAAAAATGAAGTCTGACTCTCAGGGTGCATCTCAGGCAAATTCATATTTATTCCAGTCTCCAACACTACGGCTATATGTGCCATGAGATGAAGATTAGGAGTTAGAATGAAGGACTCCTTCCCACATTCTGGATAAACCAAACTTCAAGCCAATGAATTACCACACTGAAGTGCATTTGATTTTGTCCCTTCATCATAAGGGCAACTGAATGCCCTCTGATGTGATACCAGCTACTTTCTGTCATACTCCTCAGCTGACACAGCAGTCCATGTCTCAGGCTTTTGGATGCCAAGACAGGGAAGATATGTTCAATTCAAGAAAGCTACAATTTTTTCCTCTGTATGTGCATACCTGGTGGAATTCACATAAGACATTGGAGTTACGGGCAGCAGGACATCAGCAAATGGCTCCATACCCTCTTTTAGCACAGAGAGCCTAGTTGTGACAGAATCTTGGACACACACTTTCCAATCCCCAGCTGCCTTCCCTGCATACCCAAAGGCCAAGGGGAGAGAATCAAGCACTGACCATAGTGGAGACTGTAGGTTGAATAAAGCGACCAGGATTGGAGATCTATAACCGAGAACCCACTTTATATGGCTTTGGAGGACTAGTGACTTTGGGCAGGAGGGACATCTCAACTGCATCCACCAGGACAGTGCTGGTCGGTCCCCATGCAGCTCCATCACCAACTGACAGTGGGGAGTCTACGTAGCCTGTGTAGGGCTGCCGTATACACTTCCGCTCATACCCCTAATGTGAGCACATAAAACTCTGTAGCAGTCCTGCGGCACTTGTCCTAAGTGGGGGTATATGGCAAGAGTGCTCTGGGAGCAACACTTGGAGAGTTTGCCCTGAACAAAAGTTTGCTTAGAGGCTCAGAATTCAAACTGCTTCTGTGCTCTTGGGGCAAAATTGCAAAGGACAGATAGGCTTGTGCGGGGGCTTCTATTCAAAAATAATTCAGATGGGTACAGATTCTGTTCCTGATCACTGAAGACACCTTGCTAAGCATGGTCCTTGACTCATAGAGCTGGAAGGGGCTCTTTGTTCAGTCCGACCTCAATTTATGGGTGAGCAAATCTAAAAGTAGTCAAGTGACTTGCCCAAAGTCATACGGCTGGTGAGGGGTACAAGCAGGTTTGCTGACACAGTCACCTGCCATTCTTGAAGCTATCCTTGTAAATCTTCTTGACCTCTAATAGAAACTGTACCCCCAACTGTGGGTGGTTGGACACATACTTTGAAAGAGAAGGTGTTCAGGGAAATTTTTCTGCTTTGTCCAAGAACTTTAAACACTTACACAGAACTACATATGAGGTGGCATTACTGATTTCACCATATAAAACCATCCTCACTTGCATTAATCAGGTCAGAATTTGGGAGCCAACTCATGGCTTTTGAGATTGGGTCTTCCTTCTTAGCCAAATTTTACAGGATTGCCTTTTCCCTTTTTTTTTCTTTTGCCCTAGTCTTCCTCTTGACTTCATGAAATGAATATCTATTTCATGGGGCAATAATTAGCCTTCACCAACTTGGCAGGTTGCTTTGTTAGCCAATAATTACAAGACTGACAAAACATAAAGGTTATGACTTCGGGAGAAAAAGCATGTTGTGACTCTATCGAAGGGTTCAGTGACTGCTGATGTTTAAGGCTGGTGTGACTGCAAACCGCCCCCGTTTACATTCAGACCTTTGATGAGTCTGAGTTGATTCTTACTATTTCAGCTATCAGAATGATGTGGCATGGAATTCTTTCCACATGGCTCGTCTAGCCTGACTATATGAGCAACCAAAATTAATATATCAAGACTTGAGCTAAATCACCAAACACTCCCTTTTTCTTACACTTAGGATTTTCATTCAGAAATAAAGACTGTATTTCAACTACTAATATTCTATTTATAAAATTTGAGTTGCTTCTGGAAAATAATAGAGAAATACTGAAAGTGATGAAGGCTTTTTCAAATGTTAGGATAGTGTCATTTATCAGTGACTATTTGGGCAGATATAATAAAACATACTATGAACCTGTACTTAAAAAAAACAAAACCTAAAGAAACAAAATCCTGTACATGAAACAGAAGTATATAGGGATTTGAATCTCTCTATTTCACATTTTTCAATGTTTATTTTGTATTTTATTACATAAAAATAGCCATTTATAGTTAGTTACTCCCGAAATTTCAGTCACATACAGTGTCTTGAATTCAAACAGTGGTCTAGTGTGTTGGCATTTCCATCAAGTACAATCCTGGAAAATGTCAAGGTGAACAACAGGATATTGAAGCACATTGGTGACTCTGTATTCTGAATTACTTAGTGTGGTCAGATGAAATATTTAATATATTGTATTTTGATTCTTTAGCTACTCTTTATTTTTGCTTTAGGTAACATCTCTGACCTGGGGACATTCATTACCACTCACTGGCAACGTATCCTAAAAACAAAACACCCCATCCTTCAGGGCCACATTTAATTGTCAGAGTCTTTAAGATGAGACACCCTCCCCCGCCCCCACGCCCCACCAGACATGTCTATATTCCGACTACTGCATCTGAATGACTCACTACCATGTTCACAGGTCCTCTTTCTTTCTTATGATCATTTGTCTTATCAGAGCTGCTATCTCAGGCCTGATGACTTCAATGGGTTCCTCTGGCCTCCAGGACTTCACAACTTGGCCCTCAGGGTTGACCAGATACTTCCAGAAATTCCACCTCGGTTCCTTCTTTGAAGAATCTAAAATACCAGAATATATTTTCATGAGCGTAGTTTTATTCTTTTGCTAAGATAGTCATTTCTATTAGTATCTGTGTAAGTGACAACTTTAGAATCAAATTCTAGGAATGTCAAAAACAAAACAAAAAACAAAACACCCAAACAAAGCAAAACTCAAGCTTTGAGTAACCATATTTCTGTATATTTGGTGACTTCACTGATGATTCTACTGATCGGGAATCACGAAACAAAGGGTTTATTTTGGATCTTTGATCTAAACAACAAAAAATTTACCTTCTCACTCAAAACTTTGTTTCCTAACATTTTAAAAGATAAAATGATGTTCTAATGGTCCTTGGTAATGGCATGTATGGAATTCTTTTCATATTAAATGTTATCTATGGTTTTAATATTGTTACATGTTATGTAGACAAAAATGGAAAGGAATTCTTTATCATATTTTTAAGTGTTTATTTAATTTCAGTTAACATATAATGTTAAATCATATTACTTTGAGAAATTATGCTGTCCTTTTGATACATCTTAATTTATGTAAGAAATGTAGATATTTTTCCACTTACACTATCCAGAATTGATGTGCATTATTGACTAACATGAGAAAAAAATATAAATAACTTGTCTACTATGTACCTAGTAATCTGTGCTCATTGCTCTAAATGGATCCTTTCATTTAATCTTTACAGCAACCCTGTGAGGTGGGTATTATTATTAACCCCATTTTGCAGATGAGAAAAATGGAGTCCTAGACTCGAGGTCTCACGGCTAGTGAGCGGTAGAACCAGGACTGATACACAGACCTTCCTACTCTTGTGGACAAGCAAACAGATTTTAGGAGGATGATGACAAATTCGTTTTTGTATAGGAGGGAATTCAGGTGTAAGTGGGACATCCAGTCAGAGGAGGCCGCTGAATATATGGCTTTGGAGCTGAGGAGAGAGAGAACTCACTCAAGGAAAGGGGATAGAATAAGAAGAGTGCCAGTGGATTGTGGCAGGATCCTGAGGATCAGCGAGTTAAGGGTTGATGGAAAGGAGGAACCTGAAAGGAAGAAAGAGGGGGCCAGAGTGGCAATGTCACTGGTAACCTGTGAGGTTCAGGAGATCCTGGCAAGAAGCCAGACGCAGTGATCTAAGAAGGGAACTGAGACAGGGAAACAGATAACAAGTGTTAACTATTCTTTCAGAAATAGTGATTAAGTAGGTAGAAGGAACACACTGCCTAGAGATTTAAGGTGTGCAATACTTTGCTTTGTGCTGAGAAAAAGAGCCAACGAGAGAGCATAGGTTAAAAATAAGAAATAAAAGGTAGCCTGATTACTTAAATGTGTTTTACTTTGTGCACCATGCCAAGCAGTTAAATTTATTTCATTATTAGAGAAAAATATTTCTGATTAGAGCAAACATCAGTGACTCAGTGTGAGCATCATACTACTACATTAAAGCCATCTTAAAATCATTTTGAAAAGTTGCCCCCCCCGTTTTTAAAAGATTTTATTTATTTGACAGAGAGAGACACAGTGAGAGAGGGGACACAAGCAGAGGGAGTGGGAGAGGGAGAAGCAGGCTTCCCGTAGAGCAGGGAGCCCAATGTGGGGCTCGATCCCAGGACCCTGGGATCATGACCTGAGCCGAAGGCAGGCGTCTAACGACTGAGCCACCCAGGTGCCCTGATCTCAGAGTCTTTGTCTCTGGAGCTTCACCTAACTTCAGTGCCACCTTAAATCACTGTGACTTTTTTTGATTACATGGGGTAGGTGGAGTTTCAGGAGCTTTTTTTAGTGATAAAGGGGAAGAACTTAGGAGCTATGATGCCCATATACTTGGCTGCTAGAATTGAAAATGATTGTAAGGACATGTGCTCTGGCTTTTCTTTCCTCAGTGTATCCTGGAAATAAAAGGAATGAAGACATCATTCTGGTTGCTATGCAGGGTATTAAGCATTATATTAATTTTCCCTAGAAACTAAATATAATGTTTTTAAAAGATTCCGATTTCACACTTAAATTTTATAGAACATCATTAGCCGACTTACTGGACTGGAAGCTTGATTGTCTGACTGAGGGCCATAGTTTTATCCAAACTCAAATTATCTTTGAAAATAGGACTGAGGATATCATCTGCATAAGTCAGATGAGAGGACATTAGCTGAATATCTTTTAGAATAGTGTTTGGCATGGTGTAAGCAGCGTATAATACTTTACTTTTACTAGTAATACACTTAATCCTCCAAACAATCTTAGGAAGTAGGTACTATTGATAGTCTCATTTCACAAATGAGGAAGGCACAGAGGAGTTAAGTCACGTACCTGAAGCCACACAGCAAAAGCAACAGAGCAGGCGTTTGAAGCCAGAGACTGGAGCTAAAACCTATGCCCTTAGTCACTATATCTCACTACAGTTATGCTAACCGGCCCTGGAAAATATTTTATTTTTTTTAAAGATTTTATTTATCTGACAGAAAGACAGAGAGAGAGAGAGCACAAGTAGGCAGAGCGGCAGGCAGAGGGAGAGGGAAAAGGCTCTCGCTGAGCAGGGAGCTTGGCGCAGGGGCTCGATACCAGGATCCTGGGATCATGACCTGAGCCGAAGGCAGCCATCCAGGCGTGCCCTCCTGGAAAATCTTTAAACAGATTTCTGTAGCTAGCCTAATTTTAGAAATAGCCTAATATCACCCTCCTCCAAAAAAATCCTTATATTCTGTTTTGAATTTTAGCAAAAGCCTGGTAAACCAAGATATCATTCATCCTTGAAGATAATATCTCAGACAAGTAAGGCAACATAAAATTAACCACAAAGATATGTCTAACTGATAATGCCTAGCAATATTCATGAGACATGGATAGCTTTAGTAATGGAGAGGGACATTTCCCCAAGAGCTATTTTGTGAAGCTATTTTGTGAAGATAGCCGTGACCACACTTCAAGTAAATTCTTCAGGAAAATGATCACAAGGAATAAAATACATTGGAGTAGACTCATTTTGCCATTCAAGAAATTAAAACATTGATTTCAGGGAAGCATAACTTCTAGAAAATTACAAGAGATGAGATTCTGGCTCTTTGATAGTTTTATCAAGCTTTCCCACTAAGACATTTCAAATGAAATAGAAGACTATGGTCCTGGTCTCTTTGTTTTAAACATGAAAAGCAATTAAAAACATTAAATTGGCGAGGCAAGGTAGATATTTACCAACAAGAAATCTAAATGCAGGGTCTGCTTCAGATCCTAGAATCTTAATCTTGTGGAAGATGGGGAATGTCACTCCGTAGTTATTTCTTGCAAAAGATACTACTTCCTTGCTTGGGCGGGGCTCCGATTCTCCGAACTGATTGCATGGAAAGGCCAAGACGCTGAAGTGAAATGGTCCAAACTCTTTGTGCAGTTCCTGCAGTGCTAAGTAATTTCTGTCTGTGAGTTGGCAGTCACTAGCCACGTTTACAACTAGCGCAACCTCCCGGAAAAAGAAAAAAAAATCCAACCGGAAAGTGAAGCAAAGAAAAGATTAAAAAAGAATTCTGCAAGTAGTTAAAATCCTAAACCATTTTGAAGCAGATAGTTATTTCATATTTTTAGACCTACCCAATTTTACTGAAAATCATAACCTGGACGCATGAATTAAGACTCTGAAAGATCACCACCATTAAAAAAAAGCATCAGATACAACAGTTTGTTTTTAAATAAAAGATGATAAGAACATCGATAAGTGCTTTTTAATGTTGCTAGATTATGGAATTAGTATTTCTTAATGTCTCCATATTCCCATTACTAACTAAGAATTTCCTAAACAACTTAAAGTATTAATTCAGCACGCCTCTGAAGACAGGACAGTCAGAGTTTGTCAATTAGAAGCAGATACACTATAAGAACTCTGATGGCAAGATACACTAATAACATTACTTTGAAGACTAAATTATAACTTACGACCCTTTAACAATGAAAAATTGAGTCCATTAAACAGAGAACATGAACAAACAATAGAAAAAAAAAAGTCAGAAGATGCAACTTACTTTGCCTTTAAACTTTTCCAGAGAAACTGTTCTTCCTTTTGCATCTTTCACTTCAAAGGTATAAAAGCTGTTGATTTTAGGTTTTAGGAATTTTAGTTGTAGAAGAAATAGCATTACTGTGCATAGAACCATAGACAGTAAAACTGCAAATACCTTTGCTTTCGACCCTGAACATCTTAAAGGGTACGCTGTAAGAGGCTCCATTTTGGATGATTCTAGAGGGAAGTCTCAGCAGGCTGGAATTTGAGGAGGAGCTGAAACTTGACACTGGCTCAGTTTAACGGAAAACCAAGAAGGACAGACTAGCTTCTTTCCCTGCTAAGGAATAGAAAGACCCTTCTCAGATGGGGAAAGGAGTGAAACTCCTGGATAAAATAAAGAGTGCTAAAGAATATCAATGTATTTATGATGCTCATTGCAATCTTTGCTAGAAAAATCAGGACTTTTTTGATAGTTCTTTAACATTCTCCTGACAAAATATTTCACCAGAAGATGGTGCCCTTGTAGGGCACAAGCTGTGGATTGAGCCCTCCCAGTAACTGGTTAAATGTAGGGGAGTGGGTAAACACCACTGAGGAATAGTTCAGAGGGTAGATTAAATGTGGTCTATTAATACGATGTATATAGCCTGAAGGAATTGAATGTTATACGTACGCATTAAACTTGCTACATGAGTTCTAGGAATTTACAGTGGAAACGGCAGAGAAATATGTGAAGGGGCTGCTTGTGCTGACTTCATCTAATTAAGGCAGTGCCAGGTGAATATAGCAAAAATAAACAGATCAAACACAATGAAGGCTTAAAAAAACCCTCCTCTATGGTAAAGCAAACTATAGTCCAGTGTTTTTCAAATTTTTGATCATGACCCCCAGTAAGAAATGCACTTTACAATTTAACTCAGTACGCAGACATACATAACTGAGAAGTTTCATTAAACAATACTTCCCCTTTGACTGTTGATACGCCTATGGTAGTTTTAAAACAGCCTGGTTCTGACCCATGACAATGATTTAATGGGCTGCAACCTGTAGACAGAAAAAAAAACTGAACTCTATAATAAATCAGGAATTTAACAATTAAATTAGACAATTCTACCAAGAAAGCGAAAACAAACAAGGAAATCCCCCAAACCCACCTCTCCTTGGGTGCATCATCTAGTTATTTCTTCTTCTTCTTTTTTTTTTTTTTTGTCTTTGTTTTTCCCGCGGCTGTCGCCTCTTATAGGAGGCCTAACTTCACTGTTGAAAATTTCAGGGGTATGAATGGACGGGAAATTGAGGGCTGCAGTCCTTGGGTCACCTTAGCCTCTTTCCTAAGACACACAGCAAGTTTCAAATGAAGGTGCTTCATTCTATTTGGCCTGAATTTTGGGGTCGTGGTGTGATTACAGAAAATGCTAGGAAAAAGTGCACGGAAGGATCTGAAAAACTGTGGGTGTGCCCTTTCCCTTCAGGATTAGATCTTTAGCACTTTAGAGGATGTGCTCAGGAAGCTACAGCTCAGCTTCTGGGCCCTGCGTCTGTGGTGTGTGCTCTTGGGGGTAGATGAGCTGAACCCACAGCTTAGCCATGTACGACCTGTCAGAGACTGATAAACCATGTCATTCCCACTCTCTTGGAGCCTGGTAAGAATGGATACAACAGAAAAGTCTCTTCCTGTACACATAATTTCTGGTAAAGAACAAAAGTGTACACAAAACCCATTGTATCACCTCTTAACTATGATAGTATTACTTGGGTGCTCTCTGGCTGAATTACTAAAAAAGTCAAACTTTATATGACACCTGGACTTAAATTCTCTGACCTTGCTGCTCCAAGCGCTTGGGCTTGAAGCGCCCAGTCTTGTCATAGAGAGCAATACAAAGTAAATATTTCTTTGTTTCATACATTGGCTTCCTTTAAATATTTGAAGACAGTTCCTTATGGGTCTTATTACCTCTAGATTAAATACCCTCGATGCCCTCACTCCATTCATGTCTTGCTCCATTGCTGTGTTCCCTGACCTCGAATCACTGCAGTCCCTTTCCTCTAAATGAACTCAGGTTTAGAATCCTGGCTGGCTCACCTTACAGGACAGGTCCAAGCCTGGACACAGTTCTCCAGATGGGTTCTGACCAGCACAGAGACAACTGGGTTTCCCTCGCTCTTGTTTTGGACATTGTTTTTCCCGTAATGAGACCTAAAATTGTAATGCTTAAAAAAAAGTCATCTCATTATGCTATTGATTCATATTTTGGTGGTGAGTATCTAATACTGCCAGTCGTTTTCACTGCATATCAGCTCTCTCTCACGTGCAATGAAAAATAATCATTCTTGCATTAGGATTCTCTAGAGGGAAGAAAACAATAGAATATAAGTAAATATATATACATGAGGCTCATGAAGTTATGGAGGCTGAAAAGTCCCACAGTCTGCAAGCTATAAGCTGGAGAACAGGAAAGCTGGTGGTTTAATTCAATCTGAGTCCAAAGTCCTGAGACCTGGGGAGCAGCTGGTGTGAATCAAGGAGTACGAAGGTCTGACAAACCAGGAGCTCTGATGTATGAGGGCAGGAGAAAATGGACGTCCTAGTTCAGGAAGAGAAAAAATTTGCCCTTCCTTTGCCTTTTTGTGCCATTTGGGCCCCCAGTGGATTTGATGAAGCCCACCCACAGTGGTGAGGGTGGATCTCTTTACTCAGCCTACTGAATCAAATGCTCATCTCCACTAGAAACACCCTCCCAGCCACACCCAGAAACAATGTTTTACCAGCTCTCTGGGCAGCCCTTAGTCCAGTCAAGTTGACACATAGAATTAACCATTGCAATTATTTGGATATCACGGACTGCCTAACCCAGTTTGGAACGGGGAGGAAGGGAAGGTCAGAGACACCTTCCTGACGTGATGGCTGATCCCAGCTGTGAAGGTGGGCTAGAAGTTACCCTGGCAGAGAATTGGGGAAGAGCACCCAGGTGAGGAGACAGTATGGAGGATGTGACAGGAGATGAGCCAGAGAAACATGCACCTGCTGAGACAGTGTAAGATTGTTGGTGTGAAATTTCTTGATCATTTTTCTTAGCTGAGATGTCATTTATGAACAAATAAATAATTATATTATGTATAACATATGTATATGTACATACATAAACACAACTGGCTTGTCCATTTCTTTGCTGATGGTCATTTGTGTTATCTCTACCTTCTGGCTATTGTGAATAATACTACCATGAACATGCATGTACCTGCGTTTGAGTTTGAGTACCTGTTTTCATTTCCCTTGGGTCTATACCTGGCAGTGACATTGTTCAATCATACAGCAATTCTAGGCTTAATTTTCTGAGGAATTGCCAACTGTTTTCCACAGTAGTACCACTTTACATCCCCATAAGCAATGTACAAAGTTTCAGAGTATGTACAAATGTACAGAGCATTGCCTTTTAAGGATGTCACATAGTCTATCTACTCAATTCTCCATTGGTAAATATTGAGTCCTTCCCATCTTTTCCCCCTATAAACATATATACCTGCAGTAACACCCCCGTGTTCTCTGCTGAGTGTGGACTGTGGAGTCAGACAGATGAGATTAGGGTATGGCATCTCCAACGGACCCACTGTGTGGTCTTAAGCAATTCACTTAACCTCTAAACCTCGGTTTCTTCATTGGTAAAGTGGGAATAAACAACAGACCTGCTTCACAGGTGTTTCTGAAGATTAAATATGAATGTGTGTAAACATTTAGCATATGGGTTCATATTGTGGTAAGCACTCAAAATATTTTGGTTTTGTTCATCTTTACTCATATTTTTTAATTTCTTCCTTAAATTCTTAGCTGTGACGTTTCTGGGTCAGTAGAGGTTATACACATACTTGAAGGCTTTTGACACATGTTGCCAAATTGTCTTCCAAATACTAATTTATGCTCCACCAGCAATGTATGTCAGTGTTTGTTTCTAGAACCTTCAACCCTGGGGCTTGTCATTTAAAAAAAATCACTGCTAGCATCTTGTTACTGTTTTAAATTAGCATTTCTTTGATTATTAGTGAGGTTGAATATTTTGGGGGTATTTATATATCTCTTTTGTGAATTGTCTTTTTGGGTCCTATGCCCTATTTTTTTCTATTTGGTTTGAAAATTTGTCTAAATTTTTCTGAGTCCTTTACACAAAGATATTAATCTAACATGCCTGACATCTTATTAAAAATATAATATATTTCCAATTTGTCATTTGCATTTTAATTTCATGTAGTTACATGACCTGGGTCACCATTATAAGATCTGTAAATACCAATCCTGGGGTTTCTCAGAGGGAATGAGATGAATGTTGAGCAACTTAGACCTCAGTTAGCTCATCTGTGAAATGAAAAGGTTGGACTAGAAAATTGCTGTTTATTTCCAGATTTGCAATTTTGTGATTTTGTATAAACATTTTGTCTGTTCAATATATAGGGTTATTTCAACTTCATATTTTATATTGATATGTAATTGTAATAACTGTAAACATAATTACTCTCTAAGCTGCCTTTATACGTCTTGAGACCCTTGAACAGAGGCTCTAAGTACACGCACACACACACACACATATACACATATTTATATATATAAAATAACATCCTCTCAGGTCACAAAAACTAAAAATCTGATTTATAATTTGTTTTGTACTAGATGAGTTGTTTATAGTTCTCCTTTAAGGAATACCTACTTTTACATCATTGAGGCCACTATAAATTACAGCTTTTTTTTCTTGTTAAATAGACATTTGATGAAGTTAAGACTACATATTCTAGCTTCAAGAGCAACTTTGTGAAGAGGTTGTCTGCTGAGGTTCCCATCGCCAGTAGCCCAGTTACCACCAGAGGGCGGCAAAGCCAAACCAGGGATCTGGCAGCCTGCTCCTCTGGGGAAGAGCTTTCAACCACTTACCTCCCAGAAGCTTCCGGATCCATGCTGAAGATAACACCTGAGAAAGAGACTCTGATTCTAGGTGAGGTAGTAGAAATTCCACAGGCTGTTTAAAAATTGTTAATGAAACAGATATTCCAGAGAGAATCTTTGTCTCGTAAAACTATCTAGTATCACATTCATCAAGTGCTTTCCTTTTCTTCTTCCTTTGAATAAGAAATTTCCAAGGTGGTGATGTGGGGGTGGGGGTGGGGTGGGTTGGGAAATGAAACAAAAACAAAAGACAGTATGTTGTATTTTAGATGCATTTCTGAGAATCACAGTGGTATGTGGTTCCTTTTGTAAAGATTATAATTATATAAGATTTTTCAATGGTCCCTTGGCCCCTCTGATGAACAAGTGATATGAACATATAAGATACTTAGTTTTAGAGGATGACATGACAGGGTTTTCTGTGCAGTTAAAAGTCTGGTAAAGGGCTTTCTCAATCTTGAGAAGAGGACAGATATGAATAATAATGATGAGAATAACATTGACTCTATTATTACTTTAACTTAGAAAGTATTTCACTGATGCCATCTCAAACTATCCTTACAGCATCTTTCTATAAAAGGAAGAGGGAGAGGCAAAATGATTAGGAAAGCAAGCATCCCACAATGATTTCCTGGCAGGATGATCATAGCCTGGGCAAACCAGACACCATTGCTCCATCATCTTAAACTCTGGAACTGTTTGTATCTATTCTTCAAATGTGCAAATATGTTCTTTCTGTGCAGAGATAAAGCATTTCTGCTGCTGTTGCAGTGCGAGTCAGGTCTTTAATCTTGGCATTTCCTACAGAGACCACTGAGGCAGTGCTCACTTATGACCCTGGTGTTCTGGATAAGGTCCTGTGCTGACCCTCCCTCTTTTACCCACCTCTGCCAGGATTTTGGAGAGATGAGGGCCTATGTCTTCACATTCTATTGTGAAAGACACAGTGGTCAACCACCAACCAAAGTGATTATCTTATTTTGAAAAACAAAAGCTAAATGTTTTTCTTGCAGGGTCCTACCAAGAACCACTGAAGACACCCATCAAAAGGAGTTTTGAAACAAGTAACTCTGCTCTCCATTTTTGCAAGGCAGCTCATGCACTGGACAGAGGCTGGAATGAAAACGTTGCCTCAAAAGGCCAGGTAGGTAAAGAGAGAAAACTGACGATCTCATGTCCTGAGAAGCTCAGACAAATGAGTCCCAAATGTGAGGAAGGAACTGGCTTAGCCGCTCTTACAAGTCAGTAAGAAAATGACGGGTTCCTGACAGAAAAAATGAGTGGGTGAAGGACATGAATAGGGGCACTTTGTAAAAGAAATATAATACCCAAAAAATATACAAGTTCAGTTAGTATCAATCAAAAAAGTGAAAATGAAACAGAAAAAAGGTAAAGATCCAGATGATATGATTCTATAGAGAAAACCCTAAAGACTCCATCAAAAGACTACCAGAACTGATAATAAATGAATTAAGTAAAGTGGCAGGATACAAAATAAGTATACAGAAATCTGTTGCATTTCTATATACTAATGATGAAGTATCAGAAAGAGAAATTAAACAATCCCATTTACAATTGCACCAAAAACAGTAAGATACCTAGGAATAAACTTAACCAAGGAAGTAAAAGGCCTGTACTTTGAAAACTATAAAACACTGATGAAAGAAATTAAAGATGACACAAACAAATAAAAAGATATTCCATGCTCATGGATTGGAAGAATAAATCTTGTCAAAATGTCAATATTACCCAAAGCAATTTCCAGATTTAATGCAACCCCTATCAAAAGATCAATAGCATTTTTCAGAGAACTAGAACAATCTTAAAATGTGTCTGGAACTGCAAAGGAGGCAAGAATATGCAGTGGGAAAAACGAAGCCTTTTCAACAAATGGTGTTGGGAAAACTGGACAGCTACATGCAAAAGAATGAAACTGGACCACTTTCTTACACCATACACAAAATAACCACAAAATGGGTTAAAGACCCATTAAATGTGATTTCTGAAACCATAAAATTCCTAGAAGAAAACATAGGCAGTAATCTCTTTGACATCAGCTGTAGAAACATTTTTTTAACATATGTCTCCTCTGAGAGAGAAGAACCATATGGTCCTCTCATTTGATGCAGAAAAAGCATTTGACAAAATACAGCATTCTTTCCTGATTAAAACCCTTCAGAGTATAGGGATAGAGGGAACATTCCTCAATTTCATAAAATCCACCTATGGAAAACCCACAGTGAATATCATTCTCAATGGGGAAAAGCTGAGAGCCTTTCCCTTAAGATCAGGAACACGTCAAGGATGCCCACTCTCGCCACTATTGTTCAACATAGTACTAGAAGTCCTGGCAACAGCAATCAGACAACAAAAAGAAATAAAATGTATTCAAATTGGCAAAGAAGAAGTCAAACTCTCTCTCTTTGCAGATGACATGATACTTTATGTGGAAAACCCAAAAGCCTCCACTCCCAAATTACTAGAACTCATACAGCAATTTAGTAATGTGGCAGGATACAAAGTCAATGCACAGAAATCAGTTGCTTTCTTATACACTAACAATGTAATCTTAGAAAGAGAAATTAGAGAATCAATTCCATTTATAATAGCACCAAAAACCACAAGATAGCTTGGAATAAACCTAACCAAAGAGGTAAAGATCTATACTATAAAACTACAGAACACTCATGAAAGAAATTGAAGAAGACACAAAAAGATGGAAAAACATTCCATGCTCATGGATCGGAAGAATAAACATTGTTAAAATGTCTGTGCTGCCCAGAGCAATCTACACCTTCAATGTCATCCTGATCAAAATTCCAATGGCATTTTTCAAAGTGCTGGAACAAACAATCCTAAAATTTGTATGGAATCAGAAAAGACCCCGAATCACCAAGGAAATGTTGAAAAAGAAAAACAT
>NC_138375.1:104341412-104364631 GCF_054177405.1 Leptonychotes weddellii
GTGTTATATGCAAACAATGAATCATGGAACACTACATCCAAAACTAATGATGTACTCTATGGTGACTAACATAATAAAATAAAATAAAATAAAATAAAGCATTCTTATTTCAAACATAAAAAAAGATATGTCTCCTCTGGCAAGGGAAACAAAAGCAAAATCAAATTACTGGGATTACACCAAAATAAAAGCTTTTGCATAGTGAAGGAAACCATCAACAAAATAAAAAGAAAATTCCAGAAAATTCACAATGTAGAGCATTGTGTAATGTACAGAATTGTTGAATCATTACATTGTACATCCGAAACTCTTATAAAACTGTATGTTAACTATATTTGAATTAAAAAATAAAGATTTTTTTAAAAAGGTAAGGATTAAAAATATAATGAAATTATACATATTATGGTATGCTTCCCCTCAGCCAAAAAACTTCTTGTATAATCATTTCCAACTATTTAGTGACTTGGTCTGCCCTCTGGGGTCTCTCAAGATAAGTTAAATTCTTCCTCTATAAAATGGTCTTTTTAAAAAAATTTATTTATTTATTTTAGAGAGACAGAGAAAGTGTGAGCAGGGTGAGGGGCAGAGGGAGAGGAAGAGACAGAATCCCAAGCAGGCTCCCTGCTGAGCGCAGAGCCCTGTGGAGCTCGACGCAGGGCTCTAGGTGAGGCTTCATCCCAGGACCCTGAGATCATGATCTGAGCCGAAATCAGGAGTCAGACAGACGCTCAACCTACTGAGCCACCCAGGCACCCCTATAAGATGGTCTTTTAAACATTTCCCTTAAGTTTTTGTTATTGTTTTTTTTTTTTTGTTTCTTGACTAAGTTAATTTAGTTCCTTTAAGTATCTTATTTATTATGGTTTTAAGATCTTAGAGGAGTCTGATCTAAATCCTTGGGTACATTAAATATCACTAGCATGTTTTACGGGTTTATCAAATCCAATGAAGACCTTTTGAAGGAATCAAGGTTTCATTTAGAAAGCTTTAAACTAGGAAAGTCATAAGTTCTCAGCTTGGGCAAAGTTACCCATTTAGTATGTGCTTCCAGTGTTCTATATATCTTGCTAGAGGAACAATATTGTGAATATAAAATTTAATTATTTGAGATCATATGCAAATTGATCTCAAATAATTGAGATCTGAGGGCAGGTCTTTTGCCAAGTGCTTTACTGTTGGTTACGGGTCTGGAGGTGCAGATGGCCAGGGAGTTCTAGGTCATTAGGGGCATGTTGACCTTACGCCCAGGCCAGGTTATTAACACCACTGCCTTTCCACACTCTACGTCTTACAGACTGGAGTTTTTACTGCCTTGACCTCACGACTTCTTAGAGTCCCAGCGTCACTGAAGAACCTGGGAAGGGGATAATGGACACTATCTCACTACTTTATATCAAGCATTTGTTGTCATGACCAGTTAGAAGTCAAACAGTATCAGGAGTGGTACAGATATGCTGTGAGGTCTTTCACAATGACAGGAAATGTGGGTCTTCAAGTGGTCCTCAAAGGTCCCACAGAGGGTGTTTCTACGACGAGGGCCTGCATAGCTGTGAAGATGTTCAAAATTATTATATATAGTCAGCTCTATGCCAAGTGGTTCATTAAAGTAATAAGTAGATCTTACTGAGGGAAGAGCACCCTTGGGTATGTGGAACAGAAGCGCCCTGTGCTGGGCAATGCCCTGGTCAGCTTTGTGCCAACTATGGGATTCTGAAGAAGTGACTCTCTGAAGAGTTACATTGATTTTAGGAATGTTATTTTATATCAGTAGCTCTCAACTGGGTGTGATTTTGCTCCCCAGGGGACATTTGACAATGTCTGAACACATTTTTGATTATCACAAGCTAGGGGGAAGGCATCTAGTAGATAGAGTTTGAGATGCTTCTAAACTTCCTATAATGCACAGAACAACACCCACAACAATGAATTATCTGCTGCCAAATGCCAGTAGTGCTAAAAATGAGAAACCCTGCTTTATACTTCATTGTTATAAGTTGAATACCTAAAAATCCGTGATTCACTGACTGGCAATGATGTAATATCCGGGAAGAAAACCAAAATCTCGAAATGATGCCTGTGAGAGAGACCTTTGTATGAATTATGGTGATCCAATGATTGTTTTACATGTACAATTAGATATATTATCATGGAGAAAGAAAGGAATTGTCTCTGCTTTAACTATTCGCTAGAATGTTTTTATACCAGTAAGTACTTTTCTTTACACTTACTACTAATTTTCTTATCTGTTTTTGATTGATGTTGGGTCTAACAATGTCAGAAATGCTTTTTATGTACTAGACCAAAGAGACAGCAATCAGATTTTTGTGTTCATGGAAACTGAGGCAAGTTACTTAAGATCTCTGTGATTTGATGTTCCCATCTTAAAAAAATTTTAAATTATTTATATTTTTTACTTTTTAAAAAATTTTTTGATGTTCCCACTTCTGGTAGGTAAAGGGAAATGGAAAAGGACCCTTAAGATGATGAGTTCAAACCTGACGTACTATAGATGAAGAAAATTAAGTTCCAGAGAAAATCTCAGTACAGACTGAAAGAACACCTCTAGGTTGAATGCCGAGAGGCTCCTCTTGAAAGAAATCTTCCTTAAAAAAGTAGCCCTACTAATGTTCAACTTTGTTATCTTGGGGATGTCTTTCAATTTCACAATGTACTAGAACTATCATGACATTTCAGTTCTTGCAGGCTTTGATGATATTGCTGGCCTTTAGTTGGTTTGTGGGCTAAAAGGATTTTTAGGCTAGAAGAATAAAAAAAGATTTTATTCTAGCTGAGGAATACCTGCCCTATGGAGTTGTTGGGGACATTAGAAATAATACAAGTAAAATGCTCAGCACTGTGTTCACTACACAGTGGTTAGGTAGTAAATAATAACAGTTGTAGCATTGGGTTTGATAATGTGGAAACTTTGACCTTCCTAGTGAATTATCAGTTTTAACACTATATCATGCATAACATCTGAGATGTACATGTACGTTTCTAAAGAAGTATTTATTTGCTTGTTTTCAGAAATGCCTAAACCAGCTATTTTCGACCCAGAAGGTGGCTCAGTGGGTTAGTGGGCAAATGCAGCTCTGTGAGCAATCCCAGTGTGCCTGGAAAGGTATGGGCCAAAGATTTTCTGTTTGTCCTTCTTTCCTATCCTTCTCTCTCCCTGCTTCCTTCATTTCTTCCTTACCTTAGAATATATTAGAATGTATTATTTTTATATTTATTAGACTAATCAACATAATTATAAAATTTTGATAATTTTCCTACTTCTCTGCCTTACCTGTCCCATCCTCAAGTCTTGTTTTCTAGAGGCAACCACCTCTTCCAGCTCTTCCCCTACTATTTACATCTCTTTTCTTTTCTTTTTTAAAATACATCTATTTTCTAAGTAATATTTGTAAACTGCTCTGTCTTGAGATTTTAGACTTTATCGTATCTTTCTAGCATAGTAGGTAGGAACTTAGTTCTCCTGCTTCATTCACCTCCTTCAGTCTACTTAGATCACACTTCTTTTTTTTTTTTTAAAAGATTTTATTTATTTATTTATTTATTTAAAGATTTTATTTATTTATTTGAGAGAGAGAGAATGAGAGACAGAGAGCAGGAGAGGGAGGAGGGTCAGAGGGAGAAGCAGACTCCCTGCTGAGCAGGGAGCCTGATGTGGGACTCGATCCTGGGACTCCAGGATTATGACCTGAGCCGAAGGCAGTCGCTTAACCAACTGAGCCACCCAGGCACACCAAAGATTTTATTTATTTATTTGACAGAGAGAGACAGCGAGAGAGAACACAAGCAGGGGGAGTGGGAGAGGGAGAAACAGGCTTCCCACGGGGCAAAACTGAAAGGTTACTAGCAGGGAGCCCGATGCGGGGCTTGATCCCAAGACCCTGGGATCATGACCGGAGCCGAAGGCAGATGCTTAATGGCTGAGCCACCCAGGTGCCCCTTAGATCACACTTCTGAAAAGTAACCCCTCACTTGGGTGAAAATCTCTGTATAACTTTGACTCCCCCAAAACTTAACTGCTCATAGCCTACTGTTGACTGGAGGTCTTAACAATAATATAAACAGCTGATTAACACATATTTTGTATGTCATATGTATTACATACTATATTCTCACAATAAAGTAAGCTAGAAAAAAAGGAAATGTTATTAGGAAAATTATAAGGAGGAGAAAATACATTTACAGTACTGTGTGGTATTTATAAAAAAAATCCACATGTAAGTGGACCCATGCAGTTCAAACCCATGTTATTCATAGGCCATCTGTATTAGCTTCAGGCATAAAACAATGATTTTATATTTGTATATATTGCAAAATGATCACCACAGTAAGTCCAGTTAACATTCATCACCATTCATAGTTACAGAGTTTTTTTTCTTGTTCTTAAGACCTATTCTCTTGGTAATTTTCAAATATGCAATCCAGTATTATTAACTATAATTGCCATGCTGTACATTACATCCCCATGACTTTTGTAACTTCCCAGGGCATCTGGGTAGCTCAGTCGGTTGAGTGTTGAGTTCCATTTTGTAACTGGAAGTTTGTACTTGTTTTTTTAAAAAACCTTTATTGGAGGTGCTTGAGTGTTTCTAGTAACCTTTCAGTTTTGCCCACAACTGCAGGTCTTCGTGGCTAACACCAAGGCAGTGAGTAACGATCTACTTCTTGGTATAGCATCGTGAAGCTCTTAGGCCTTTTATCAGAAGGCATGTGGTCATAGAGACCAAATATTACCTGGGTGGGCTCAGTGCCTATTAATTTATGTCATTCTCGGTTTGATCACTAGCCAAGTGGTTGGACGGATGAAACGATGGTGGCCTGTGGTTTAGACTTAGGTGGGTCTTTTGATGAGAATTAAAACTGAACCCAAGGTAGGACCCTGACCTCAGACAGTCATGGGTAAAACTAGCCAGAAGTAACTCTGTGTACGCTGGTACAGAAACAGTGAGACAAAGAGCCAAAATAAATGAATCCACAGATATTTACTGACAAAGTCTCAGAGTAGAGCTTACATCTATCAGGTAATTGTTGATGTGCTAGACAAATGGATATGCGAAAATTACTGTGATTTTAAAATCTCAAGTGACAGAATAAATATTCAAAGTATGATATAGTGTTTCTGCATGCTTCCCACAAGATATTACATTTAGGTCTGGCACTTGTGCTTTTTAGTAAAAATTGTCATGAAATATATATATATTTTTAAAGATTTTATTTATTTGTTTGACAGAGAGAGAGACAGCGAGAGAGGGAACACAAGCAGGGGGAGGGGCAGAGGGAGAGGGAGAAGCAGGCTTCCGGCGGAGCAGGGAGCCCGATGCGGGTCTCGATCCCAGGACCCTGGGGTCACGACCTGAGCCAAAGGCAGACGCTTAATGATTGAGCCACCAGGCACCCCATGTCATGAAGTATTTTTTTAAAATTTTTGTTTAAATTAATACTGAAGTCTTTTTTTCCTTCCCTTCTCCTGCAACTTGTAATTCAGTTCTAACATGACAATTACTTTCTTTTTCACTTTGTTATGTCTTAATACCTGCATAAATATTATGCTTCCGGGATCATAAAGATATGTGGAGCCGTTTGTTCTTTATAGGCTGCAGAGATGGAGTCAGAGATGAATCCTTCCATCTTAAAAGAGTCAGTGATAGAGACTATTCCATACTCCAGCCGGAAGTGAAGATTCATCTTACTGGTCTTCGAAATGACTATTGTAAGTTATGGTTTAGATCATGAATTGAAAAGTTGGAGTGACAAAATGTATCCTGTGCTGTGGCATAAACTTGAAATTTGCTTCTGGAAAAACCCAGTGGCCCTTGTGCCTCATGTCCCAAAGCTGTACTATTCAAATATGGTTAATGTAGTTTGGCTTTTCCCTGTGCAAATTTCATGTTTGGAATGGGTATTGTTGGTGTTGGTGGGGTATGAGAAATATACATTGTTTTGTTTTGTTTTTACTGTATTAGAATGAACTCTGAGAATGGGGGCCTATTCTTAGGCATATATTTTAAACATGGATAAATCTAATCAGTCAAACAGCCACATTGGGTCTTCTTGTTATGTGCCTAGTTTATAATCTAGCTGGGAAGACAGGACTTTTTTTTTTTTTTAAGATTTTATTTATTTATTTGAGAGAGAGTGAGCGAGCGTGAGAGAGAACATGAACAGGGGGAGGAGCAGAGGGAGAGGGAGTAACAGACTCCTGCAGAGCAGGTAGCCCGATGCGGGGCTCAATCCCAGGACTCCAGGATCATGACCCGAGCCGAAGGCAGACACTCAACCGAATGAGCCACCCAGGTGCCCTAGGAAGACAGGACTAACTCACATGGAACTTCTACCAACATGCTAGTGTAGAATATAAATAATGAGCTGTTGGGTAAAAGGAGCTATAATAAGTAGTTCAGTGATCTTTGGATCTTTGTCTAAAAAGAGTTTGTGGAGATATTCAGACTTGAGCTGGGTCTTGAAAAATGAGTAGGATATGGAGGGGTGGGGGAGAGAAGATAGAGCATTTTCAGCAATGTTAACAATGTGAGCAAAGGCAGGATGTTGGTAATTAATGATAATGGCAATGAAGAGAATACACTGGGGACTGGTGAATAGGTAGGTAGATGCAAATTTTGTAATTACACATGTTGCCACCCCCCCCAACTTTTTTTAGGTTACTACAGTTGTCATATTTTACATCTACATACATTGAAAATCTACCATTGTTATACATTTTACTCTAAAAACTATACATATATGTATTTCAGATAAAAGAGGGGAAAATGATCTTCATATTTACCCAAATATATACCAATTCCACTCTTCTCTTTCATTCCTGATGATCCAAATTTCCCTTTCATCTAATTTCTCTTTAGCCTGAAAAGCTTCTCTTAGCATCTTTCAGATCAGGTTAGTTGGCAAAGACTTCTCTTACACTTCTTACATTCCATTTTATGATATTTTTGCTGCATATAGAATTCTGGGTTGCTAGATTTTTTTCTTTCAGAATTTTAAAGATATTATAGGGACTTCTGGCCTCCATAGTTTCTGGTGAGAGCTCTAAGGTAATTTGAAGACTTACTGTCTTGCTTCCAAGACCTGAATCTAATTACACATGTGAGATCTTTGGATATTATTCCAAAAGTCCCTGAGGTTTTGCTCATTTATTTTTCAATTCAAGGGGCAAAGGGAGAGGGAGAAGCAGGCTCTCTGCAGAGGAGGGAGCCTGATGTGGGGCTCGATCGCAGGACCCTGGGATCATGACCTGAGCTGAAGGCAGATGTTTTACCAACTGAGCCACCCAGGCGCCCCTGTCTTAGTTACGTTTATACCTTAAGTTTTTTCTTGCCTTTTGTGGCTGGTGTTTTATTTTTATTTTTTAAATATTTTATTTATTTATTTTTCAGAGAACGAGAGAGAGAGGGAGCACAAGCAGGGGGAGCGGCAGGCAGAGGGAGAAGCAGGCTCCCTGAGGAGCAAGGAGCCCGATGCGGGACTTGATCCCAGGACCCTGGGATCATGACCTGAGTCGAGTAGACATTTAACCAACTGAGGCACCCAGGTGTCTGTGGGTGGTGTTTTGAGTCTCAGATCAGTTCCTTCTGCTTTGACTATGCTGGTTTGGGTCTATCCTTCATACATACGGATTAGAGTCTAGTCTGAGTCCTAAATGGACTTCAAATCTCAGTTCAGTTCTCAAAGCCTTTGCTAAGCTGATTTGAGTTTTCCCTGTACTAACATGATTTCACGGTAGGGCTGAGATGTGTGTGGGTTCATACATTCACAACAAGGGAATGCCTTTCTGTAGCTCTCTTCCCTCCAGGACTTTCTCTACACACTTTGGCCACCTCAGCCTCCTTTCCCTGGCTCCTCTCACCAGAAAGATGATGAGCTTTCTATCAGAGTTTTAGCAGGGCTGCTGTTCCGTGACTGGGGCCCACCCTCTGGCCAAACCATGTGATTAAAAAAAAGTGAGAAGCTCACCCCTGGGCAGGTTGCTTCTTCTAGTTTTGACTCCTTTACTTAGTTTAACTGCTTTTGCTTATTTTCCAGTTCTGAGGGGGTTTGTTTTTTATTTGTTCGGAGTTTAGAGTTGTCATCGGTGGGAGAGGTGGGTTATCGGTGGCTTAGAAAACTGTAGTGGAGTTGGTGTGCTTCATAGTTTTGTATTGATATGTATCAATGAGGATAAGAGTTTTTGTCTTATAAGAAATAAGATAGGGTTATATGTCAACTATATCTCAATTAAAAAAAAGATAAGATAGGATACATTTTAGTATGTGGTCATACAAATATGGATTCTTTTGGCAGTCAAAGAGTTCTAATAGTAGAAGCTGGAGAACACTGCTAGGAACTTCCAAGTATCACTTAGAAGCCAGTGACCACTTCTTCTAGATATACTGTAGTTGGGTGGTATTTTTGGTTTGAAATGATGGTGGCATCTTTCATATGGATATTGAGGGTTCAAGGATGTCTCTGTAAGGGTTATATGCTTTTCCCCTATGTTTACTGCAGTATTATTTACAATAACCAAATTATGGAAGCAGCTCAAGTGTCCACTGATAGATAAATGGATAAAAAAGATGCGGTATGGGGGTGCCTGGGAGGCTCAGTTGTTAGGCGTCTGACTTCAGCTCAGGTCATGATCTCGGGGTCCTGGGATTGAGCCCCACACCAGGCTCCACACTCGGTGGGGAGTCTGTTTGTCCCTCTCCCTCTAACCCTCCCCATGCTTGCGTTCTCTCTCTCTCAAATAAAAAAATCTTAAAAAGAGATGTGATATATATATGTATATATATATATACATACGATATGCCTGTATATATATGTTTGAATTTTATTCAGCCATAAAAAAGAATGAAATCTTGTCATTTACAACAACAAGGATCGACCTAAGTGAAATACATCAGTCACAGAAAGACAAACACCATATGATGAAGAGACAAACCAAAAAACAGACTCTTAACTATGGAGAACAAACTGATCCTTGCCTGACGGGAGGTGGGTGGGTAGGATGGGTGAAACAGGTGATTAAGAGTACACTTATCATTATTAGCACTGAGTAATGTGTAAAATTGTTGAATCACTATATTCCATACCTAAAACTAATATAACACTATATGTTAACTATATTGGAATTAAAATAGAAAAAGAAAAAGAAAGACCAGATAATTTCAATGACAAAAATATGTGTTTTTAATTTTTAGTGATCAGTTAGGTAAAATCCATGTGTACTAATAATGGTAGATTAAACTTCCAAGTTCTCTAAATGACTCTAAATAAATATATTTGAGTATAAATAGTAAGTATTATTGCTCATTAGACTGTGAATCTTAACACAGAATTCTAGTTTTTATTTTTGAACTTCTAATGATCTGCTTGCATATGTGATTCTATTTTCCAACTACCATGGGAAAGGTATTAATTTTGCTCATCTATCTGCAAAAAAGTTGGTTACTTGAAAATGTTTTTTGGGCGCCTGGGTGGCTCAGTCGGTTAAGCGACTGCCTTCGGCTCAGGTCATGATTCCAGGGTCCTGGGATCGAGTCCCACGTCGGGCTCCCTGCTCTGCGGGGAGCCTGCTTCTCCCTCTCCCACTCCCCCTGCTTGTGTTCCCTCTCTCGCTGTGTCTCTCTCTGTCAAATAAATAAATAAAATCTTTAAAAAAAAAAAGAAAATGTTTTTTATTTGACTAAATAATTACCCTAATATGAAATGCTTTTCTTATAGATCTGAATATTCTGGATTGGAATTTTCAAAATCTTGTTGCTATAGCCCTTGGATCCTCTGTGTTTGTCTGGAATGGGGAAAACTACAATGTGATTGAAAACATAGACCTAAATCTCAATTGTAACTATGTATCTTCTGTGTCCTGGGTAAGAGACGGAACCTGCCTGGCAGTTGGCACCAGCGAAGGAGAAGTACAAGTAACAGTTGTTTTTTTTTCCCCCTCAAAATGTGCTCTGTGTAATTGCTACATAACTAAAATTGACCTTTAATAACAATATACAATAGAGAATCTCTATTAATTGTGGCGCTTGAAACTATGGGGAGTGAGTGGATATAGCATTCTGGTTCCTTTTTTGAATGGCATTTAATGAGGACTTAAGGATACCCTACCTAGTTTTTTTCACACCACCTTTCTTTCTGTCCTATTTACCTTTTTAAAAGTCTTTTTTTTCAAAGATTTTATTTTTTTAAGTAATCTCTACACCCAACGTGGGGCATGAACTCACAACTCTGAGATCAAGAGTCGCATGCTCCTCTGATTGAACCAGCCAGGTGCCCTTAAAAGTCTTTTCTCTTGTATTAAAGTTGGGCTTGTAGAATCCCCAGGGTTAGGACTTTGGAGAGAGGAAGATAACCTTCAGCTCTCCTTTCTCTGCACAAGCTTTGATCAGGAGTAGAGTTACTTAAAATGAGTGAATTTTTTTTTTTCTGATAGGCTCTCTGAAATGGGAATTTACCCAGTTTCCATCAGTCTATTTAACTTCTCATGTGTTATTATTACTAGCAATACTGTAAACTGTAGCAATACAGCAATATAGCAAAACTGTAAAAATATTGCTCATGTGTTCAATGACTTTGGAGGACCATGGATGGCTTTCACTGCCTTCTCATCTCTACAATGATATTGGATGCTATGAAGGTTATGTCAATGACTTCTTCTTACAGCAAAGTTCCATTTCTCATATGGGCCAGAGTATCACTTACAGGCGGCAGAAAAGGAGTCTTTTAGCCTGTCAGTGGATTTCCAGATATGAAATTCCACAATTTAGAAGAAACTAGACGTGTGAGAGCCATTCTCAACCTGTGGCTGCCCACTGAATTCACCTGGAGAGCTTTAAAATAAATGTCATAAAATAAATGCCATATCCATTATTAAATCAGAATGGCTAGCATCCATAGCAAGCTCCATAGGTGATGTCATATACAGACAGGGTTGAGAAATGCTGCCCAGGGTTAAAGGAGCTGAGCTTTCCCTTAGTACGAGGACTGGCGGTAGCAACATTAATTGCTATCAGGCCTTTAAGAAGACAGTGGACTGTGAAAAAGACAGTGCTATATTTCTCTGCTTGTTCATTTTTTCAGTTATGGGATGTGGTAACTAAAAAGCGGCTGAGAAATATGCTTGGTCACTTGTCAGTGGTTGCGGCTCTGAGCTGGAATGATTGTATTCTCAGCAGGTAAGAAGCATCTTAGTGGAATGAATTATATTTGTATCACTGAGTGATTATGGGGGCTGAGTGAACAGACCCATAATATTTAAAACCAAAACCAAAACCAAAACCAAAACCAAACAGGATATTAGTTAGCAGCAGTTATGATCCTACCTTCTTGAATATCCCGATCTTCTGGTGAGGTAAGTGGTCCAGTGGCTACAGGTACAATGGTGGCTATGTGCCTGGACCATATGCTGGTATTGGAAAGTGAGGTTCAGGATCCATTAAATTGTTCAGCTAAAAGGTAAAAATCTGTTTAAGCAAAACGTTTCTCTGTACCAAGTAATACCTATCAGAGGGATATTTTGTTGGAATCAAGTATTTATTGCTATCAGGATCAGTAATTTGGAATATGTTAAGCTCTCTGGGGCACATTTCCCATAGATCCACAGATGTTAGAGCTAGAAGCAACCTCATAGATCAGCCGGTTCCATGATTCTCAAACTTGAGCATGCAGCAACATCACCTGAGGGCTCCTTACAACACAGACTGCTAGTCTGTCTCCAGGAAATTCTGAATCAGTAGGTCTGAAGAGGCGCCGATAATTTGCATTTCTAATTTCCAAAGTGATGCTGATGCTTCGTCACTTTTGAGAACTACTGATTTAGTCTACCTACTTTTTAAAAAAAATTTTATTTTATTATATTATGTTAGTCACCATTCATTACATCATTAGCTTTTGATGTAGTGTTCCATGATTCATTGTTTGTGTATTCTTTTTCTTTTTTTAAGATTTTATTTATTTATTTGAGAGAGAGAATGAGAGAGAGAGAGCATGAGAGAGAGTGAGTACATGAGAGGGAGGAGAGTCAGAGGGAGAAGCAGACTCCCTGCCGAGCAGAGAGCCCGATGCGGGACTCGATCCCGGGACTCCAGGATCATGACCTGAGCCGAAGGCAGTCGCTTAACCAACTGAGCCACCCAGGCGCCCTTGTGTATTCTTTTTAATCAGAAAAGTTAAATGACTTTTTCCTATGATCCTATATAATTGATCTAAATATATATTGCTTTTAATAATTGCCATTCATTATCTTTTTAAAGATTTTACTTTTTATTTGAGAGAGAGCACAAGCAGGGGGAGCAGCAGAGGGAGAGGGAGAAGCAGACTCCCTGCTGAGCAGGGATTCCCCATGGGGGGGCTCGATCCCAGGACTCTGACATCATGACCTGAACCGAAGGCAGAGGCTTAACTGACTGAGTCACCCAGGCGCCCCATCGCCATTCATTTTTATACTGTAGTTCTTAAGGTAGGTTTAAATTAAATAAATTCCAAGGTCTTTTATAATTTAAGCAGCTATGATATAAATTTGAGATTTCAATACCTTGTGATTACAGGTCAAACTTAAAGCCACTTAAACAAAATACCATATAAAGGGCTAATAATTTACTGTGAGAAATTGTGGTGAGGTCAGTTCTCTATATGAATTCTTTTTACAGTCTGCATTGTTTAAATTTAGTTTTATTATCCATGAGGAAAATGAACAGATCGTTTCTTATGACAGCAGCTAATATTTTTGGAGTAAAGTGTGCTGGGCATTGTGCTGTACTCTTTATGTGCATAATTGCGTTTTAATCCCTTCAGTAATGCTGTAGAGGGGTGTCTAATTTCCTGCCAACTTATTCTTAATGAATAAACTGAGACACTAGCCTGAGGTCACATGGTTAGTAAAAGGGGCAGAGTCAGGCTTTGAACCCAGGTGGTCTGGCCGCAGAGCCCATATTGTTCATCAGAAGGCTGTTCAGTGTGGTGCCTGAATTGTTTTAAAAAATACGAGACCAGATTTTGAGAAATTTCAGAAATAATTGTAGATAGTTGTTTACTTGTTCCTTGGAGAAAATTAGCCCAGAAAGAGTTTATTACCTTTGATAAAGTGATAGGATCTTTATCATTCTTTGGATCCAAATCACTACCAATGACATTATCTACTGGTTCTGAATCACATTGCAGTTTGCTGTGACATTCAGATAGTTTTCTACTCTTTTTAGATATTAGTAACATTAACAAAACTAATAGTGGATTTGTAGTTTAATAGAAAAAGGAAATAACACGTTTCTATCTCTGACATTTCACTATAAATATATATATTCTAAAACCATTGCATTGAGATAATATGAAATATTCTGAATTCCAGAAAAGTACTATTTCCTAGGTTCAGTACATAAACTACTCCCTGGGGAAATATGGCAATCTTCTAAATTTATCTTTTCCATAGCTGCCTGCATCATATTAAAATCGTTAGAAATATCTGTCAAAATGTGGCTCAGTCGGTTAAGCGGCTGCCTTCTGCTCAGGTCATGATCCCAGGGTGCTGGGATCGAGCCCCACATTGGGCTCTCCGCTTAGCAGGGAGTCTGCTTGTCCCTCTCCCTCTGCCCCTTCCCCCCACCTTGTGCTCTCACTTGCTTGCGTTCTCTCTCTCTCAAATAAATAAATAAAATCGTAAAAAAGATAAATATCTATCAAAGGATATCATCTCAATATCCACATTTGAAACTTTGCCACAAAAAATTTTTCACTTGTGAAAACAATCACCCAAGCAGGATACTCTATCCTTATTAACCCAACAAATGTTCAAAACCTGTGTCTTGAATCTGTCCTGAGGGGTCTTTAGGTAGTTTGAACTATGCTTTCCTTCATGTTTTCAAATGCTTATAAGCTATTGCTAGAACCCAGGCTCGAGTTTTCTGTTGGAAACCTGCCCCTTTACCTCTGTGCAGCGGGTCGAGGCTGGGCCGTGTTTCTCATCACGATGTTCGGGTTGCCCACCATCACGTTGGAACACTTCACCACAAGCAAGCTGTCTGTGCTCTCAAGTGGTCCCCTGATGGCAGGCTGCTTTCCAGTGGTTGTAGTGATGGACTGCTGACGATATGGCCCCATGACCCGGGTGCGAAAGCCCAGGTTCAACCGCTGAAAGTTATACCCCAACCTACAGCAGTCAAGGTAAGACATCCAATAGCTTTCCAAGTTGCTCTTCACTCAGAGATCATTGACTATCCTTCACACATGAGAACGAAGCCATTAAGGCAATGCTTTGAGATTTTCTTCCCCCAGAATTTGTTTTGGATTTTGCCATCACTGTCTTGAAAGACAACCCTATTTATACACCCCCATGTGTCAGATTTTGTAGTTGTAAGTAACTGAAACCAGAGGTAAGCTTGAGCTTCTGCAAAAAAGTAAATGTATTTTCTCTTACGACTGAGGAGTCCTGGGTACATACAGCTGCTTTCAATACTGTCCAGATCTAGGGCCTTAAATAATGTCATTAGAACCCTCTCTCTTTGGCTCTTGGCTCTGCCTGACTCTGTTGGGTTTCATTCTTTATTCAGACAACATTTTGTGGGCAAGATGGCTCTTACGGCTTCAAATTCAGATTCTCCCTGATGGGAGTTGATTAAGAAACTACGCTCCTTGTAACTCTGGTAGAAAAGTCCCAGGCAGGACTCTGGTGTGACTTTAGGCACATTCTCATCTCTCAGCAGATAACTGTGGTCAGAGAGATGGGTTCACTGGCTGTCCAGGTCTAGGTCATGAGCTCACACCCATGGAAAGGAGACCCACTGTGAGAAGGAGGAGGAAGGGTGCTGCACAGTTAAACCAATATTCTACCATTTTCTGGATAATATTTTTTTATTTCTCTGATATTAAATTCTTATTCCTAGTAAAAAAAAATCCATACTCTCATTCCTTTGGTGTCATAGATATATGTCTTGGCCTCAACATAGTCCCAGAATATTTATCACCCACAGAGCAAAGAAATGGTTCTACTTTATTAACTATGAGCAAATTTGTTAGAATGAGAACTTACAAAGTTATCATGGAGTTTCCTGACATAGGGTGTAATATGTAGCACCTGCTGCTAAAGCACAGTGGTACTCTGGCTTGTGGTTTTTAATATCCACAGGACATTAAGAATGATTTTAGGTCCAAATTCCCATTATTAATGATTTGGGAAAAATCTAGGGAAAATGTATGTAAAATATTCTGTCAGCAAACAAAATACAAAAACAAAATAAAGCAAAACAAAAACCCAACACATGAAAAACCCAAGCCAAGCAAAACAAGTTACTTTCTTATGTGCCTTGTCAGAAATACAGTGAATTGAACCAAGAGTTTCTGAAGCCTGAGCAAGCCAAGCCTTGTGACAGCTAAAGGCAGGATGGACATGTAGATAAGGATATACAGATATATATATATAACTGAAATATTTCTTAGAATGTCCTTTAAAATTATTGTTACTCATCATTTCAATTATCAGTATAAATATGCAATACTGAATCTTATTTTTCAGGATTACCTATAGTAATTTATAAGTAGGGAATCAAAGGCAATTTTCCTTTCTAAAAAAATGTATTAGGAGTTGAAATGCATGAGAGTTTTTGGGGTGTGAGCAATTATGTGTGGCTCCATTTTGTCCTTTCTTCTCTGACCTAGAACCTAAAGACACAGGCAGCAAATGAGAGAAAGGCTTCATTTCAGAACCAGATTCTGGTGGGCACATGTCACCTACTCCAGCAGCAGATTTTTGCCCTATAGGACATGTTGAGTATATTTTTTAAAATATATTATTGGATGCTTTTTCTTGGTTTAATATACTGGCAGTTCTCAAAATTTGAGGAAGGCACCTAACAGGTGATTTCTAGTCCCTTAGAAGTAATCTCTAGAGAGTGCCATTGCTCCGGCCTTCAGATCAGAGCTCCAGGAGAGCTGGGGTGTGCGCAGACCTCTGGACTCCTGCTTACCTGAGCGTGTCACTTTCACAAGTTCACTTTTTCCAAGGCTGAGCTGCCTGTGTGATTATTTGAACTTTCAAGGCCATGGATTGGTGTCCCTGGCAGTCTGCAGTCCTTGCTGTTGGAGGCGGAATGGAAGATGGACACTTACGTGTTTTGGACGTAAATACTGGTCAAAGCATCCAGACCCCAAGCACAAACTCACAGGTAAACATCTCTGTGGGAGTTTGCCTTCACTTTGATCTTCTAGAACCTTGTGAAAATGATTGCTGATAGAGCATAGGACCCAAACACACCTCTCTGTACTTTCTGAGTCTATAAGGATTTCAGTTCTGGACAGTTGGTTTTTGTAAAATTTTCTCTGGGAGTCGCAAGTTGATCTGTGTGTCCTTTCCTTCCCCCTCTATTTCCCACATTTCCCTTCTTTCTTAGCATTGCTTTGTGCTCATGTTTGTAGGTTCATTGCACCTAAACCTATTTGTATACTTAGTCTTTTGTTGTCTTGGGATCAAATTTCCTAGAACTAACGTAATTCCTCTAACACCTTAACCCCAGCTATGGACTGGAGGATGGATGTGGACAGAGCATACTGCCTAGTAATCCATTCGAAATACATTCATAATGAATCAGACTTTGTCATAACTCTGTATTTGTTTTGGCCATTATTACAGATTTGTTCGCTAATCTGGCTACCTAAGACAAAGGAGATTGCAAGTGGCCAAGGTAGTCCCAAGAACGATGTGACTGTGTGGGCCTGTCCTGGTCTGGCCAGGTCGCGTGGATTTTTGGGTAAGTACGTGGGTGAGTAAAATGCTGTGTATCCATAGCTAAGTGAGCTGTCATTGGCCCGAAAAGCCCTGAATGAAAGATCTTCTCCTCTGGCTCTTTGAAGTATTTATTTTATCAGAGGGAAAAGGCCTACACCCACCCCACCTCAGGGCATGTATAGATGAGTGTTTCTGAATTTGACTAAGGCTGTTCATTACTTACAGTGGTCCTGTCTTCTTGCATACATGCATGGATGAAGCAGTGATGATCAGGGATAGTTTCTAAACTCTTCTGGAACTCTGGAGTTAGTTATCATAACTCACCTTTCCTTATTTTGCAGAAGACCAGCAGTGCTGCAATGTGTGGGTTTATTGAATATGCATCTACTGTGTGTGAGGCAATTTTGGGGGGTGTTGGGGATATACATATAAACAAGACAGACATTATCTTTGTCCTCATGGAGCCTATACTTTAGTGGGAAGAAACAGACTGAAAACCCTAAATATATACAGCGTTAGATAGTGATAATACTGTGACTCTCTTTGTAGATTCTGAGAATGTTATTCGGCAACAACAAAACACCCTTAACAGAAAGACTTCCTGCTCCTGCTGGTCATTCTGACCTCAGAATGACTTTGATATCCTTAAGTGTTATACCATGTGATTTGGTAAATAAAAATGTAGGCAGCTCTTGACAGAGCTACCTGGGTGGCCAGGCATGAGTGTAGGAGGGATATGAGTTGATCCTTTGCATATTTTAAATCATAAGATATGTAATTCATGGGATATGTTTTCTGATTAGGGAAATATTTTTATTTATTTATTTGAGAGAGAGAGAGAATGAGTGGTGGGGAGGGGCAGAGGGAGAGGGAGAAGCCGATTCCCCGCGGAGCAGGGAGGCCAACATGGGGCTCGATCCCAGGACCCAGAGATCATGACCTGAGCCGAAGGCAGATGCTTAACCAACTGAGCCACCCAGGTGCCTTAGAGAAATATTTTAAATCAAGTCTTAAACCTGGTTCTTTACAAAACTACATTTCCAGTAGCTAGTTAGAACTTTCAGTGAGGTGGGGGCCTCTGACAGATCCTGGAGTCAATTTGCTGATCCTGGGAATAAGGAATGAACTGAACCAGTACATTTTCCTTTTTCTCTAGCCTTGACAAGCTATAAATTCTTTAGCTGTAATGCCTTGTGCTTTTTTCCATTGATATTAGACAGAGTTCCAAAGAGTACATTTAACCTTTTCTCCTCTTAACCTGTTTATGGTTGGAGAAGATGCAGTTACTTTCCAGTTCTTAGACACTAATGATCATCTCTGACCCAGTAGTTTCTTCCACATGCAATATTTCCCCAAAGTATTTAGCAGGGTGGTTGTTATATTAATGTGTATCATGTGGTTAGCATCAAAAAAATGAAATAGAATAGTAGAGAATGGAAACAATGTAAAAGCAGACAGTATTTCGTGGAACTTTTGTTATAGTTCTGCAGCACCACCTACCTGTCTGTATGTCTAGCTAGGGGGATGGTCGTCTCAAAGAACCAGTACAGTTTACACCTCAAGTGAGCTCTGGAACTTCGATATATTTCAAAACAAAATATAGTTTTGAACTGTGGATTGTGGCCATAAAGCTTGGAAAAAGCTATTCTAGATTATCTACTATTATCTACGCCTTTCCTTTGTCTCACCCTGTTACAACCACACTCATGATTCTCTGGGGGGAAAATTCAGTTGAAGAGGCCTCCCCCATCTAACTGCAGAAGAAAGACAACTCGCCATCCTTCCCCTCACCCTCCAAAAGTTGTAATTTACAAGTTACATAGGTAACTTTCTAGCTTATAGGTGAGATCTGGCCTTTGATTTGGTTTCATCAGTCCCTAGCACATGCATCGATAGGTGGTCTCCTTTATAAACAGCTGCATAAAGAAAACAAAACTTTTAATCCTTTCAGTAATAATACTCTTGGAATTTAAGGATGTAAATCCTAAAGGATGACCTTTGTCTGAGGTAAAGACTGCATTTCCCACTTAATCTAGTAAATTAAGATTTTCACTAATATGAGAGAAGTGTTTCAAGAATGCCTTTGCTTCTAATCCAAACTCCATTTTCCTAACAAATTCTGGAAGTAGTTGTCCTTTTTTTTTTTTTTTTTTTTGGTCAAGACATTTTTCAAAAGCCTGCTTTGGAAAAGATTTGGAATTTTTTTCTCTGTTACTCCTTATCTACTCCCCCCCCTCCACTTTTCTTCATCTCAACACATCATAATAAAGAATGAAAGCATAGTTATCACCTACTATGTTTATTGAGTTGACTTTTAAGTTTAAAAGCATTCATGTAATGTTTTATATTTATCCTAACTAAATTAAGTGGTTTTCATTTATATTGCTTTAATTTTTAAATGTTTAATTAAAAAAAATAAGGGACACTGGTCTTCCATAGGAAAAGAGATTCTTCTTTGCTCTGGGTTTGGAGAATGGGCTAAACGGTTAGAGCACTGAATTTGATTCTAGTTCTGGTTCTGCCATTAATTAGCTTTGTGACCTGGGACAAGGCAGCTGATATTCCTGAATTTTTTTTTCATCTATAAAATAAGGGAGCTGCTTTGTATCTATGAATCTAAATTTTTTAATGCACTGATACACCCAGGGCCAATCCCACGTCTCTTTGGGGGCGTGTGGGTATGTGCATGCATGAGCATGCAGGAGAGCATTGGGAGTGATGTGTGTGGATAGAAAAATTCCCAAGTGTCTGAGATATGTCTCCTTCGGGAGTGGAATATGTGTATGCACCCCTTGATGCTGAGAATCTGGTGTCAGAACACAAGATTATTTCTGAAATTCCAGAGCTCAGTTGAGTTGTAAACTGTACTGGTTCTTTGAGATGACCATCCCCCTAGCTAGATTTTATGTGTGTCCCCAAATACCTCCTCAATCAAGAACTTACCCAACCTCTTTCCTTCCCTCTATCCTCCTGGCTCCAGCCTCCTTTCATGGAGTCTGTTTTGTTTGCTTTGGCTTGAAAGTTTGATTGTTAACAGTCACTGTTGGGTTAGGATAGATTTTGCCAAGTATTTTCCAAGGAACATGAGCCACGTGAGAAGTTCACATCAAAAGGACTCTGGTCAACTAAGTTTCAGAAATGCTGCTTATTATAGTCTTTTCTGCCAAATAAAGCAGTCTTGAAATAAGGAATCCTGTTTAATTTTTTTTTTTAACCTAGAGATCCCAAACTAATGAGAACATTAAACACTTTTTTCAGTTTTTAATACCTATTAACCTCATATAGAATTATTGTTTCACAAAATGTTCTTTGGGAGATGATCAGTTAGATAACAGAAAAAAGGGGACTGTCTCCAGAATTACATAACTAAGAGCTTTTTGGGTCCTTTCCTATTAAGCTGCCTCAATTTATTTGATTAGCTCCTTAAAACCTAGGTCCCAAGGGGATGACTTTTTGGAGAGGATAAGAAGAAGGATGGGATGGGTGGCAGGAGAACAGCAGTAGCAATTCCTGGGTGTTGGTGGATTAGAGAAGATAGAACTGATAAGGGTTTGGGGCATGAGGGGTGTGGTGGGCTAAATGATCCCGCCACGCTATCCTCGTCAAATCCCTGGAGGCTGTGATTGTGACCTTATTCAGCAAAGAGGTCTTTGCTGATGTAATTGAGGATTGTGAGGTGAGATCATCCTGGATTATCGAGATGGGCCCTAAATCCAATGACAAGTGTACTTTGAAGAGACACACAGAAGAGAACAAGCACATGGAAGAAAGGGCCATGTGACCACAGAGGCAGAGAATAGAGTGATGTGGCCACAAATCAAAGGTAGGAGGCACGGGTTGGAATCTCTCCTGGAGCCTCCAGAGGGAGCTAGCCCTGCCAACTCCTTGATTCTGGACTTCCGGTCACCAGAGTTAGGAGAAAATAAATTTCTCATGTCTCAAGCAGTGTGTGGTAATTTGTTATGGCAGCCCTAGGAAACTAATAAAAGGGGGGAAGAGCTCTGAAAGGGAAACCCAGTGAAGCAAAACCTCAGCCACTTTAGGTTGCTGCCCACAGTCAGCTCTGACTGGTGTTTACCACAGCAAAGGCACAGTGGGAGGGCCAGCCTCAAACATGGCAGGTTTCAGAGATGCCTTCATCTGGGGAGGGGAAACGTGGCCCCCCCACCCCCCGTCAGCAACAGCCCATGTAGTGTGGGACATGAACTGTCTTCCCTTCTTCCCACAGGCCCCAGAGGCAGAGTGCTGCACCTGGCTTTGAGTCCAGACCAGACCCGGGTGTTTTCTGCTGCAGCTGATGGCACAGCCTGTGAATGGAATTGCTGTCGCTCAGCTCCTCCACGAGCTCCAGTTTCCTCGCTTCGAAGTGAGAATAGTGACAGTGGCCTTGTCTTCTCCATGGATTTGTTGTGACGATCAAACAGGATGAAGTGCTTTTTCTGAGGTGAATGTTCTCGTGACCTTCTTTCTCAGGTTACTTTATTTGCTCTGCTTCCTCCTGTTGCATTTCCCAGACATTGTCTTTGCCTCTTCTCTATTTTCCCCTCCCTCATCCTTCTCTTCTTCTTCCTCCTTTTTCTTCTTTTCTATCTCTTCCTTGTTAGGGATGTGTTGCCACTGTGATAGAATATCTATAGCAGAGATTTCCAAACACCTTTCTCCCTCTTGACTTTTCTCCCAGTCTCCAGCCTCATATTTCTTTCTGCCTCTGGATATTTCCTTTCTGAGATCCCTTCCTGTATTTAGCTTAAACCAAATACATTAAAAACATTACTTATTCACTTGAAAAATATTGGTTAAAATCCTACTATATGCTAGGCAGTATGTTAAGCATGCACATTATTTCCTCTCAAAACGAGATCCCCTGTAGGACTCCTTTGACCCTCTTCATGGTCTCATCCCTATCTTGGTCATCCCATCATTCAGGGAATCTCCTGATTATTCTACTCCATGCTTAATCCTTTCACACCTTGTTCTCTTCTGTTTCATTCTAGTCATGTCCTGAATACCTATGACCACTTGGTTGTAATTCCTCTGTTTTTCCTGTCTTTATTCTTCATGGGTCTCCACACTGTTAGGTTACATTTCTAAAAGCATGGTGGTGATCTTCTCAGCCCCCTGCTCAGAAACTCTCAATGACTCCCTATTACATAAAGCCATCACTTAAACCTTAGGGTCCTGAGCTCTAGACCTGCCATAGACTGACCGAGTGACCTTGCAATGTGGTCATAACATTTACAAGAACAGAAATTTGGATTTGATAATTGTTAAGCTTTTTTTAGGCTCGATCAGGCCACTGTTCTCTCTCTCTCTCTTTTTTTAAGTAGTCTCCATGCCCAGCATGGAGCCCAACATGGGGCTTGAACTCACAACTCTGAGATCAAGACCAGAGCTGAGATCAAGAGTCAGACTCTTAACCGACTGGGCCACCTGGCACACTTGTTCTATCTTTTAAATGTTAATCCTTGCTCATCTCCTTTGTTGACCCTGGGCTAAGTCTTGCAATTTCCTGCCTTGGTGCCTTTGTCAGAGCTTTTCTTCTAGTCTGAAATTCCTACTACTCTCTTCCTTTTCTTTGCTCATTTAAGTCTTAACCTCTCCAGGAAGTGTTTCTAGATGATGTTACTTGGGTTTGAACTCTTGGCACCAGTCTATACCACCCACTTGAACATTTCCTGTACCCTACAGACTTCCTTGTACCTACTCTCTGCCAACACCTTTCCATTATTCTGACCTCTATCACTATAGATTAGTTTTGTCTTATGCCAACCTGCAGATAAATGGAATCACACCCTGTATATCCTTTTTGTCTGACTTCTTTCACTCACTTTTAAGTTTGTAATATTATGTTGTAACATGTAACTGTAGGTTTTTCTCTTTCATTGCTGTGTAATACTCCATTGTATAAATGTATGACAATTTTTGATCCATCTTATTGTGGATGAATATTTGAGCTATTTTCAGTTTTGACTCTAAGAATAAAGTTGTGGGGCACCTGGGTGGCTCCGTTGGTTAAGTATCCAACTCTTGATTTTGGCTCAGGTCATGATCTCAAGGTTGTGAAATCAAGCCCTATGTCAGGCTCTGTGCTTAATGGGGAATCTGTTTGGTGGAGTCTCCCTTTACCCCTCCCCCTGCTCACATGCCCTCTAAAAATAAATAAATCTTTTAAAAAAAGAATAAAGCTGTTATGCACATTTTTAAACATTCTTTAGTGGACAAAAGCACTCATTTCTGTTGGGTATATACCCAGGTGTGGAACTGCTTGGTCATAGGATATGTCTGTTGAGTTTTAAGTAGTCACTGCTAACTTTCCTAAGAAGTATCAGCAATGAATGAGGGTCCCATGCAACTACTTTTTTTTTTTTGGATGCTTTTTTTTTTTATTCTTATGTTAATCCCCATACATTACATCATTAGTTTTAGATGAAGTGTTCCATGATTCATTGTTTGTGCATAACACCCAGTGCTCCATGCAGAATGTGCCCTCCTCAAT
>NC_138375.1:104365131-104408346 GCF_054177405.1 Leptonychotes weddellii
TCCACGTCGTTGCAAATGGCAAGATCTCATTCCTTTTGATGGCTGCATAATATTCCATTGTATATATATACCACATCTTCTTTATCCAGTCATCTGTCGATGGACATCTTGGCTCTTTCCACAGTTTGGCTATTGTGGACATCCATGCAACTACTTTTTAAGTGGACTTCAAAATCTGTAATGTTGCTAGTAGGGAATATTCCATCCTCTTATTGCTGTTAAAATCCTAACTATGAATTAGGGATTATCACAGGTATCTACAGTATCATCCTAGTGACTCTGTTAGAGCCCTGTTTTAGATGTTAGTACCAGACCTCACTTTTTAGTGTAGGGACTCCCATCCCCAGCTGTATATTGGAATCACTGGGGAAATTATACAAAGAATATTATGTCCTGGGTCTCACTGAATACAATTAAATAAAAATTTCTAGAGGTGGGGCCTGAGCATTTGTAATTGAGCAATGCTCTCTTTGTTTTAAGTGGCTATCTCTTGGTGGTGATGTATGTTCTTGGTTTGGGTATACATTGTGTGTGTGTGCGTGCGCATGTATACTCCTAAAGGAACAGATGGAAATTGAAGGAATCCATTCACATAATCCCATTTTGAAGTGGCTGCTGGACTAATGACTACCCAATGAGTTCAATGTGCTGAATAACAACATAGGGGGTTTTCAAGGAAAACTTTGAGCACTTACTCCCCAGTATGTGATGGCAGCCCCTGTAACCATTGTGTTGGCTGGACCCACCCAGGCCCAGGGATGAGGAGAACCAAGAAATCACCTAGATAATCAAAGACTTATATGCAAACTAATGAGAGAGGAGGCTGACTCTCTGTTGTATACTTTTCTTCTCTGGCCAATTCTAGGGGACTTTTCTTTCTGTCCCCTAGAATTTTAATTTCTATTTCTCACCTGCCTTTGGAAAACACTGTAAGACATTTCTATTTCTTTCTTAGACTCAGGTTCTTGAGCTAGATATATATAGAGAGAGACAGAGAAATAGATAGATAGATAGCATGTGTTGATGTGGAACAATGGCCTTAGAAGGGCAAACGCATTTCCTTTTAACCCAAATGCTCCAGACTGTCTGTTCCTGTTCCCTGCAGAATTGCTGAGCCTGTCACTAGACAGACCTGACCTTATTGTCACTCCTGCTGGGCCCCATTTGGACAGTGAATAATTCAAGGAAAGTATGTGTGCCACTTGACACATGGATGACACTGGTGACATTGGTTCCCTCATCTCTCCCTTGCAATATCTGTAAGGTTGTCATATTACTCTGCTTCACTTTGCCAGTGCAGATCTGCTCACTAAAGGTATAGGAGAAATGGGTACAGTTACACAAATTGATTTTATTTATGATAAGATTAAAAAGTCACAGCAAGTGCCCATCCCGTAAATGATGAATCACAAAATTCTACTCCCGAAGCCAATACTACACTATATGTTAACTATCTGGAATTCAAATAAAAATTTGAAACAAACAATGAAAAAAGAAGTGACAGCAAATGAAATGAAGTACAATTAGCTAAACTAACCCCTTCATAGTTTTAATTATCCAGTTGAGATGCTTCTGCGAGAGAAGAGTATAGATGCCAGGTCCTCGAGGGTCTCCGCATTTTCCTGGAAGGCCAAAGGCAGTAATACCTCTAAACGTACCCTCACATATCAAAGGGCTTCCAGAATCTCCCTGCAGAACAAGAGAGGGAATGGGGATCAGCATGGAACATGATCACTAGTGGGATGGGAAAAATTCTGTTGAATGTGGAACATTCAATGTGGAGTTAAAACCAATCTTGACTTAAATGAAAATTAGTGCTTAAAAGTCCCAAATGTTTGGAAATGTTTTAATATTTTTAAATTGGCTCACTCAATTTATTTGTAAACCAGTGAACATGAAATAAAACTTGTATTGTTGCTCATGTTACCCACTAATTTTGAGACTGATTCTGCTTTAGAAGGGAAACCCTCCTGTTTGTCGTTTTCTTAAAATGCTTAATAACTCAAGGGGTAAAATAGTGCAATGCAGATGGGATGTTGAGGCAAAGAGGAAGCACCGCGTCTTCTAGGTTCTCTAGCATGTAACTGTTTTCCTAAAGAAACAAAACCAAAGCAACTTTCCCCTTCGTCTATCAAATAGACAGAAATTGCTTCCCCAAGTCTCTTTGGAGCATCTGACACTAGACGGGAGCTTCCAGAAACCAGTGATCTCACTTCAGGGCTAGCTGACTCCGCCAACAGAGAGGCTTCAGTTAGCTGGAGGTCACTGCTTCACCCCTGCCTGTGCCACCACTCTGTGAGCCTGGATTTTCTCAAAGAACTCTAGAATCAGCGTATTTAAATGTATTTGAGGTCTAGAGTCTGAAGTGGTCATTTCACTGCTCTGGCTTTAGGGAGTATCGGTGGTGCTAGACAGAGGGCCACTGAGGCATGTGCATAAAACTCTGCAAACGCTGGACTCTGAGTGCCCAACTCCTTCCCAGCCACATGAAGGCATCAGTGGTCCCTCTTTTTCAGGCAAAAATTGGCCTTATGAGTATATGAACTGAGGAAGTATGTGGGAGCCTGGGACCCCTTCTGGACAGGTATATTTCACAGAGGGTCTGAAATTTTCACAGGGAGTCCTTCAGGTTTAATTCACCCGCGGCCAATTCTAAGGGGTCTTGGGCACTAAAAGGATGGCAGAAGGACTGCTAAGCTTTGGCCCTGGAGGGTGGCTGTGGAGAGGAGGACAGGCACACTGGGGATGCTGCTGTGGCCTTAGGATGTTGCATGTGGTTCCAAGGGCGCGAAGGTTCTGGGTTCCTGGATTGCCAGGATGGTGGATGAGGGGAGGGGAGGAGGGAGGGCAAAGGAGAGAAAGTGGAAAGGTGCAGAGGACCAATGTCATCTCTTCCTGGGATGTGCCTAGCCTTGGTTCTGAAATCCAGCCATTCAGATTCTGCAGATGTTTAGACAAGCTTCTGGGAAGAACAGAGACCCCTGGATCTCTCAGTCTCTGATTCAAACTCCCAGACCACCTACACTGCAACTCCTTCTCTTCAGGGGAGGCTCTACAGGGTCTTTGGGAAAAGTGAGAAATGATAAACTCAGAGCTTAAAACTTTCTAAGGAGTCTCTGCTACTTGTATCTTTAAGCAGGGCCGTGTCCCACTGCCTCTCAGGGGACTCTGGGATGGAGGCTTGCATAGTCTCTGTATGGGTCACATTTGGAAGCTGCTTCCTGGGGACTGAGCTTGGCTCTAGGAAGCTGCAGAGTCTAGCCAGAGATCCTTAGGCTTGGAAAGGACAGGCATTTCAGACTTGCTCGGTCAAATGGCAGTGAATTTTGCGGGGAGTACTGAGGTGGGGGAAAGGGCATTGAAGACCCTAGAGGACCCCTGACTTCAGCTCTCCTGGATGTTACATATTTTCAAATTGAGATCTGTATGTGTTTGTATGAAAAATGAGAACAGGTTTCTGATGAACGACTTACGTGAGCTGAGAACATGAATTTATTTGGGATTTTATCAAACTTCTGTAAAAAAAGGCACCAGGACCCTGCAGAAGCCAAGGCCATGACAAGACAAAGCCTGATGTTACATATTCTCTATCTGCATGACTTCAACAGCTAAAACGTGGGATCTTATTTTACTTACATTGCACGAGTCTTTTCCACCTTTGAGGCTGCCGGCACAGATCATATTCAGTCCAATCACAGGATTATAATTATAGTGCTTTTCATCATTGCAGATTCTTCGGTTTATGACAGTGATATTGACTTCTCTCAGGATATCAGACTGAGGTGAGTTATTGTGAATGCTCCCCCAGCCTGCAACTTGACACATGGTTTCCGGTTTGACATCATCCCCCTTCTTAGGGAGAGGGAGGATACTCACTTTTTTATTAATTTTTGCTTTTTTGTTCAGCTGTTAGAAGACAAGCATGAAGACTTAACAAAATAAGATCATTTAAATGGTCCTATTTTTACTTAAATTCTAGCCCAACCTTCAAGGACCCCATTATGTAGCTATTGTCTATGGCCACAGAGCACCGAGGAAAAAATTTCCATGTAGGTGGCCAGATCGGAGGAGGTTCTGTGACTCTGAAGTCAATCAAAGGTACATACCTGTAAAAGTTTCAGATCCCCCTCATGCGTGTCCTGGTCAAAGCACGGATAAGGAAACTCTTTCTTAACATACATTATCTGTTTTTCTGACTCTCTCTTGGTCATTGAGTGAGCTCCAAGAATGACCTGGGACTTTCTGTTCCTAAAAGCAGACACAACACTATTAACTGGGTTTCCTCTTTATATCAGGCGCTCAGCATATTATATGATCAGCTTTACTGTCTCATTTGTAAAACTACTTTCTGTGGCAATACTTGTTTGTGGCTCAGAAAGGAAAAAAGTGTAAAGAATAAAAAATTGTTTATGAATCTGTCATCATCACCACCAGCTTCTTTGTAACACGCTAAACTAGGTTCACTGAAAAACATATAACGAGAATTCCATGGCAGCTAAGCCAAGTCTTGGGGTCTTAGGGGTTGGGTCTTTAGTGCCCCCTTACCTTCCCTGAGCTGTGATAGAGAATCAGGTTGCAGAATACTGGAAAACAAAGGTCTCAGGGGTCTAGAGATGGAAGCAAAAGGCATTCAGTAGTTGTAGAAGAATGCACTGAAGGGGTCTTTGTAAGAGAACAACAAACTTAAAAGGGAAAGCTTTCAGAAATATGATTGCCCATCGAAGGACCTTATTTGCATGGCACTGAGTGTGTGTATATTGGGGGGATGGTGATCTGAAGCAGAGGCCCAGGATTCTTTCTTTTTTTGACTCCCTGCAAAAGGTTCATTTTGGTTAATAAAATCAAAATACTCAGGAGGCGTCTTGCTGGTTCAGTTAAGTAGAGCCTGTGCCTCTTGATCTAAGGGGTGTAAATTCAAGTTCCACGTGGGGCGTGGGTCCTACTTAAAAAAATACTCTCTGGTGTATTAATAATTAAGGTTATCATCATTCACAACGTAGTGTGAATGAAACCAACCAGATCGTCACACTGTCATTTTTTCCGTTACATCAGCTGATGTGAGTTTCACTTGAGAAACTAGAACCGTGGTTTCAGTGGAGCACACCTTGATGATGAAATGTTCTACACATCTGCCTTGTCCAAAATGGTAACCACTAGCCAACTGTGGCTACCGAGGACCTGAAACATGGCTAGTGCCACCAAGGAACTCAATCTGTAATTTTATTTAACTTTAATTTAAATTCATAGAGCCACGTGTAAATTCATAAAACCAGTATGACAGTGGCTACCATATTGGACAGCCCAGGTTGAGTGGCTTGATTATGAGAAAGGAGGAAAGACCAGGCCTGGAAGAGCTTTGAAGTTAGTAGTCAGCAGGAGTTAAGAGATGGCTGAGATGTGAGAGACGTTCAGGAAAGCAAAAAGGAAGGTATTAGAAACAAGCTTTCTCTACTTGACTGTTGTGCTCAGGCTCCCGAGGCGACAGAGTTTTACCCTTCCAGACTGTGGTTAATTCTCTCTAATCATGAAGTCAAGACCAGAAGCAAAGCCTTGGAGCACCCAGAGCTGGTAGCTCTAGAGGAGTCCAACACAAAGCGTGAGGGTGCTCACTGTGGATTCCCCAGTGGTCTGATACTTTGGAGCTGAGTCTGGGCTTAACTCTCTGCTGGGGTAAAGCAATTTCCCAGAGACTTAAGTGATGTGAAGATATACACATGAGCTTCCTGTGGTTTTGGTGAAGATTTATTCTCTTTATTAATATTCCCCCAAATGAGAATATCTGCACAAACATTTTTTAGAACCCAAGCACTTACAGGGCACAATGAGCTGCAGTCAATACCCAGTCTTTAGCGATCAGAGCCCCAGCACAGATTTTTTCTCCTTTAAGTAGCACCATATAGGGTCTTGAATGAGGACTCACTTGATTTCCTCCAATAATTTCTACACAGAAATCTGTTAAAAAGAAAAAGGCAAATCCTATCAGTGCCCATTCCAGAGAGTTCTCCCTAAAGCCATGTTCCTAAGACCAGACAGGCTTTTCCTGCTTGGAGAGGAAACGTAGGTGACAGCATCCAGCCCCCCCGCCCTCCCCCCACTACTGATATAGTACCTTTTAGCTGTGCCCCCACCTATGGGTTCTTTGGTCATTGTGAGACTTCTGTTTAATTGAAATTTGTACTCTCCTCATTCCTAAGTTGACAGAATAGTATCTATTGCACCTGAGGCTCCCCTTCAACCTGCAGACTGAAACACACGGTTGAACAGAAGGCCTTTTCCAAAGAGGTAGGAGAAGAGAGGAGAGAAGATGTTGTAAGGAGACCGACCAATTAAATTTCCTTGATGACAGAGCAGGAGTTTCATTATTACTGAACAATAGATCTGTACACAAGAAACACCATCCATGCTGGTTTACCCATCTTGTGCCTTTGTGATATATTTTCAGCCCACCACCTGCACCAGATGTTCTTGGACTCTCCTAAAATACTTCTCCTGACCGCTGGCTGAGACTCCATGGCTTCTCAAATAGGGCAGAGTGACTGTTACTCCATTCATAAAACTCACTCACTGCCAAATTCACAAAAAGATGCAAATGGTAAGAGTGACAGAAGGGGAAGAGAGTGGTCCTAAGGGCTCTCATTTCCAGAAGTGTGTTGGGAATGGGAAAGGATAGGGAAGTTAAAGGATAAGGAATTTAGAGAAATCCAGAGAACTTCACCCACATCTCAAATTTTCCTTGGGTGAGTCATGTATGGAAAGATCCCATCTTTGGACCTTCTGAGCTGCAGAAATCATGCACTCGACAGAATAACTTCATTTTGCAGAATCACCTGTTTGGTGAGCACATACACAAGCTTCAAAAAAAAAAAAAAAGTCAACATCTGCAACCAACCACTCCTAAAAGGGTCAGGGGTAGAGTTTAGAGCGGGTGAGGAGCTTTTGGAACCTAGCAATTCTTGATCCCTACCCAGAATCAGTATAAATGAGAATCTCTGGAGCTGGGGCTGGATGCAAGTATTGTTTAAAAAGCCCTCCAGAAGGGGCGCCTGGGTGGCTCAGTTGGTTAGGCGACTGCCTTCGGCTCGGGTCATGATCCCGGAGTCCCGGGATCGAGTCCCACGTCAGGCTCCCTGCTCAGCGGGGAGTCTGCTTCTCCCTCTGACCCTCCTCCCTCTCATGCTCTCTGTCTCTCATTCTCTCTCTCGCAAATAAATAAAATCTTAAAAAAAAAAAAAAGCCCTCCAGAATATTCTAAAGTATAGGAGAGTTGAGACCGTCGGTCCAGAGCATCAAGTCTTGCTTTGCTATATCTGTTCCCTTATGGGCCCACATTGCTCTCTCTGACCACAGGAAACAGAGAAGAGCAGAGCAAACTGCTTCTGTTGTTTCCTTTGAAGGAAAGCTATAACTGGATTTTTTATCTGCTCGGTTTTCAATGTTATGGAGGATTTAACATGCCTGAACACAGTCATACTATGCCAGGCTTCTGCTCTGCCAACACTTTTTACCCAAATATGCGGGAACCTCATTATTTTATTTTTTTTTTGTTTTCACTTTTTTTTTTATTCTTATGTTGGGAACCTCATTATTTTAAAAAATTTCTCCTCATTTTTAGGTGCAAGATAAACCATAGAACAACTTCCTTGGGTGAGACAGGTTTTTCCATCAGCCCCTGCCCCCCGCTCCCATGTCCCAAAGCTGACGGACCCTGGGCTAACACCACGGCTGGTGCGTACTTGTCAGCAAACTTGAGGAAGCCCTAGAGCAGTCCTCACGTTCTTGAAGGTTTTCAAGGAAAATCTAAGGCCGCTCAGGGGGTATAACCTGTCTTGTGATAATGCCATGCGCTTCAGAGCATTTGAAACTGATGCCCATGCAGCTCGTACAAAACCAGGCATGTCGGTTATTACTTGGAATGCCAAAGAATTAGCTCAATACAAAATACCATAGCACTTCCAAAGAGTCAATGTGGGGACATTCCCAACCACACACTAGCCTAGAGAAATGATATAAATTCAGATCATTCCTGATTTGTTTTGGGTAATGAAATCAGGTGTTTTTGTTTTTGTTTTTACTTTTGTTTAAAACCATCTATGTACTTTCTGCAGCAAGAAAGGCTGAACACCACTATTTCTTTCCTGAAAGGTACTATCTATTTTCCTAAGGCAAGCATTTTTGTTTATTTGCTTGCATTAACATTGTCTTTCTGTCAATTTTCAAGTTATAAATTGGCAGCAATAAGCACTGGCAGTTCTATCATTTTTTTGTGAGGAAATTTTAAAGAGGAAAGAAGGATGTTTTTCCTTCTAAAATAAAGACATAGACTCCAAGGGAGAATATTAAAGCATGGGGGACACATATCTCTTCTTGTACTGAGCTAATCTGGCCAAAAGTTTGCTGACAGTCTGCTTCATTTGCTTAATAGTTATGCTGGAAATGATGAGAAGCAGTCTTACCTCCAGGAATCTGCAGGAGAAAAATGGCAATTGAGAGAGAGGTTGCCAGACACGTACAGGAGTTCCTCATTGTGGCTACTGTCCCCACATCAATTGGCACGAAAATCTGTGTTAGTTCTCGGCTGACTCCATCTATATATTGAGGGTACAAAGGATGTGGTTTTCTCTCCTTCCAATTTCAAACTTGAGCATTTAGAAATGAGACACAAGTGAGAACAGGGAACAATTGCTCATTACCAGTGGGCTTGCTTTCCTTGGCTAAGACTGCTGAACGAGGGGAGGGCGACTCTATAGTGTGGGTGGGGGCGAGAGGACCCTGCTGCCCTCAGAATGTAGTACACAAGGAGAGACTCTAAAACGTCTCGGCAGAAATTTGGAGGCTTCTAGTTTTCATCAGCAGCAATACTACCTTCTGCATCCACTAATGGAATTTATGAAGACTTAAATTAGAGCTTTGAAAAATATTGGTCAGCAACCAAATTTTTTTCTAGTTATCTCCTTGGGTTAATGTAAGGACTAATAGTTCAAGGGCAAGTGGAAATGCAGGAGGGAGTCTTATTTATTAGTAAGCTCCTGCCTAGATTCTCCTTCCCCATTTTGTGGACGATAGTTTATTGTGCTCCTATCTGAAGTCTCTGGCAGGTGTGGAGACAGAGGGAGGTGGGGATAGGGAGTGTTGCCTCTTTCCAGCCCTCTGTGTTTCCCTTGATTGTTTGATTATACATCTTGAGACACAAGAAAGATACTGAGCTTCCCCTTCATCTTCCCTCTCTCCTTTCCTCCCTCGTTCCCCCACTCTCTCCCTCCCCTTCTTCCTTCCTTCTGATTTAGTAAAGAAGGAAAATGGTAGTCAGACGTGGCTATTTTGTTCTAATACTGAGGAATGTTTTTCTTTAAGACAGATGAACCTCAGTCCCTCAAGGAACAATATTCAGTATGCTTTCTATTAGAAATGTTTTATGATCTTTTCTGAGCTGAGGATGTGGTCTTTATTATAATACACACAGTCATATGCTCTTTCAGGATGTTTGGTGTTACACCAACCATCCCCAGAGTTAACATGTCGATAATTTCAGACCTAGTGGTTTCTCAGAAATCACATGACCTTATAAGGAAGCCCTACTGAGACCCCTATGTTTCCTTTTCCCCAGATATTACTAGTGCATCAAAGGTTAATCATTTTCAGTAATTGCAATGGGATACCCAGCCTCTGGTTGTGGCAAGTAATTTTAGTGCAGACTTAAAGTCAAATCTTGACTATGGCTACTAAAAATTTCCTAACGGAAACAGTGACAATTCTGTTTTTTTTTTTTTTAATGTGAATATGGTTGCTATTCCCTCATTCGTGTTGATTTTTAAGAGCTTTATGAAATATATTTTACATACCATTAATTTTACCCATTTGAAGTTTATAATTCAATGGTTTTCAGTATATTTACTGAGTTGTGCAACCATTACCCTAACTTATTTTAGATCATGTTCATCAGTCCCAAAAGATTTGTACACATTAGTAGTCACCATATAACCCATTAGAGTTACCATATGGCCCAGGTTACTGGGTTATATATTAACTTTATGTTTAACATTTTAAGGAACTTCTAAACTGTTTTCCAAAGTGACTGTACCATTTCACATTCCCATCAACATTGTATGAAGGTTCCAATCTTCAACATTGTAGAAGGTTTTTACATTGTTGCCAACACTTGTTGTTGTTTAGTAATTGCTATTCTAGTGGGTGTGAAGTAGTATCCCATTGTGGTTTGGATTAGCATTTCCTGAATGACTACGAGCTTCTTTTCACGTGCTTACTAGCCCTTTACCTCTCTTTGTTGGAGAAATGTCTATTCACATATTTTGCCTTATAAAAAATGGGGTTGTTTATCTTTTTATTATTGAGTTGTAAGTGCTCTTTATATATCCTGGATATGATTCCCTTATAAGATACATGATTTGCAAATATTGTCTTCTAGTCTAGGGGTTGTCTTATATTTTTCTTGATGGTGTTTTTCAAAGCACAGAAGTTTTAAATTTTGATGAACTCCAACTTACCAACCTCTTTTGCCTTGTGTGTTTGTTGTCATATCTAAGAAATCACATCCTCTTTCATCTCAAAGCACATCAATTTACAGGTAGAAGATTACTGATTAGACAGGAATATATAACTCCCTTTACTCTCACCCTGAATGTGAAGTCACAGTTCCTTATAGTGAGATTTTCCCTTTCTAATCTATTGGTGTCTCTATCAAAGGAACTGTATCAGTTCCCAGAATCAGCAATCCTTGCAATAATTAATACTCAGATATGATTCATCATTATTCCTCCTTTTCCAGAATCTGGTCTGTGTCGCTTTCATATTTTTCAGTGTTTCACAGTGACATTGACTTCTCTCAAGGTATTCGAAATTGTTCATGAGTCTTTTTTGGTGCTTTCCCATCTTTCTTGCTGCATGATACCTGGTGTAAGGTGTGACATTTCCTCTTATTTTTCGTAGCTTAAGTATTCTACAGTTTTATAGCAGCTTTACCTTCCAGCTAGAAAATAGGAAATGCAGTTTTAGTCAAGGACAAGAGTAACACAACCCAAAAAATAGCTCTGATTAAAATAAATGTCTTGCTTATTTAGTATGTTCTAATGAAGGACATGGCTGAAGACATGTTCTGATAATTGACAATAAGAAATTAATTTTTTTTAATATTTCAAATTTTTACTTAAACTTCAGTTAGTTAACACAGTGTAATATTAGTTTCAGGAGAATTCAGTGATTCATCACTTAGATATAACACCCAGGGCTCATCCTAACAGGGGCCCTCCTTAATGCCCATCACCCATTTAGTCCACCCCCCACCTCCCTCCAGCAACCCTCAGTTTGTTTTCTACAGTTAAGAGTCTCTTATGGTATGCCTCCCTCTCATTTTTTTTCCTTTTCCCCTATGCTCCTCTGTTTTCAGCAACTGATTTTTAAAAAGTCACAGCATATGTTTATAGGCGTGTTTTGCCATGCTAGTCTAGGTTAACTTCAGTTCCACTGGCCTGTCAGTGATAAAATTATATTGGTGGTGGATGACAGTTCTGTGTTTGAAAAGCTGCAGTGGAGAACTCAGTCATTATTCAGATGGCCTTAGGTTTGTGAATGGACAGGTATTGAGATGAGTGGAAGAAAACCAGGGCTGTAGGTGCAGTGCGGCTGGGCAGAAAAGGGACCAGAGACTTCATTTGCCACCTCAGTGGGAATGTGTTTTCCCCACTTCTGAGCATGTGCAAACCAGCCTGAGGGTCTCACCTGCCTTTGAGGGCTTGCCCACACTCTGCTCTTCTCTTCCATTCGCCAAGCCTTTTCTTGGCTACCCACCTTGCTCTCTTTTCAAAGAGTCAAGGTAAGGAAAGTAGCGAGTGTGCTCAGGGTTGAATACACAGGAGAGGGAGACAATTCTAGCTCTTTCTTTTCTCTTGCCTTGAGCTCAGTTTGAAACTGCAGAGGGTCTTGGTCTTATGGACCTTCTTCTTCTTCTTTTTTTTTTTTTTTGTGGATTATGGACCTTCTAAAAACACAGGACACAACAGTTGTGGCCCTGGTCACATGCCTATCCTTGCATTGTTTTCAGCCCTCACTTACTCACCTTTGACTGCCCCCACTTCCTCAGAGGCTCCTCTGAACAGCTGGTGCTCCCAGCGTTCACCTTGCTAACATTTAGAAGCTGAAATGGTCACAAGGGCAAGCCTTTCCATAGAACACGGAGTCACATGCCCACGTGCACCTTCTTTCCTTCTCTCCTACTCATGCTTTCTCACAGCCTTCATGCTTGCTATCTGGTTGGATGGACAAGGAGGAAGGAGCCTTAAAGGTACTTTTGATCTTAATGAATGGATTACAACTGGAATCTGGGGAGCCTGTATGTGTAAGTAAGGCACAGTCCTCTCAAGCTCTCTTGTGCACAAGCACGCGGAATAGCACTGAGCACACCATTATGTTGAACCCTGGAAGTGTAACCATGCTGAAGTCCTCACACCCTCTTTATGGTTTCTTGAGCAACGTCACCCTGCTGGCCACAGAGGTGGCAGAGATGAGACGGAGTTTCCTGACTTTACTGTAAGAACACAAACCCCACACGTCCCCTACTCCATTCCACATCCTTATAAAGAGAAGAACTGAAGGTCCTGAAGGAGACCTGACACCACTTCGACTACTTGCTTGAAACCTGAGTCCAAAATCACTAGCCTCTTCTTGATTATCTTTGCCACTGTCTGGATTACTTCTATCCTTCACACAAAATTATTCAGGAAATACCTATTGAGGGTCTCTTATATACCAAGTATTACTCTAGGCATTGGAGGATATAGAACTAAAAGGACAAAAATACTCATTCTGTGGAGCTTACATTGCAGTAAGGGAGACAAAAACCATCTAAAGTGTATCAGAGGTAACTGACAGGAAGAAAAATGCAGCAGGGAAGTAAGCCAGGGAAGGGAGTTGCCTTTCACTGCTCAGAATGCTGGACAGGGATTAGAGTATGGGAAGGAGGGGTGACCTTGAGAGAAAGGTCCCCCCAATGTCCTAAGGCAGATAGTGTGGGGAGTCATGATATAAGTATCAGTGGGCAGTGAGTGTGGGGGGAGACGTCTGGAGCTCTCTCTTTCCTCTTGATGTGGGGTTGTGTGGATCTCCTGAGCTTCTCGTAGCTCCTGCTGGACAAGTTCCTTAGCAGCCCCCTATGGACTAGTCTGACTCTTCTATTCACATTCTGCCTTCCAGCCGTGCCTTTTCTATTCCACTCTGTGCACGGCAGCCAGATAATCATTCTAAAAACCAGTCTGATCACGTCACTGTCCGCCTTAAAACACTTTCCCATTTCCTTCCCCACCAAGTTCAAACTTCTTACCATGGTTTGCAGTGCTTGGCTCCATGGTCCTCTCTCCTGTGTCCCCTCTTCCTCAAATCTCATGAGAACTCTCTTTTTTTCTCCTACTTCCTCCAAATAAATTTTCCAGAAAGACTCCTCTTATCCATGCTGCTCTTCCTGCCTGGAACCTTCTCCCCTCTTCCCCCCTTTTTCCTGCTTATCTTCTCTAGAAGATCTCTAGAAAAACTTCCCTGACCCCCTTCTTGGTTATCTCTGTCACTGATGAGAAAAAAAAAATCAGGGCTGTTAACTTACTTGTCTCTCCCACTAGCCTGGGAGTGTCTTTAGAGCAGGACCTGAGGACTCTATCTTCTGAGGAAGAGAAAAGCAGACTGGCACTCACAGCAGGATCCTGATTTTTCCTGCTGATCATAAACACTCTCAAAGATCACCAATATCAGACAGGGCGAGCAAAGCCAAAGCCACTCTGCAGTCATGCCTGAGCAAAGGCAAAAACCAGGTCACCGGGTACACCACAAAAGTGACCAAACACCCCCTACTGGCTAAAATGAGTCACTGCTGCTTCTTAAACGTGGTCTCTATTGTTTCTGCCTTTTAGGTAAGTGAGATTCGTTAGGATGCCCCGTCAGAGAATTACCCCACTTCTTGACAACTCTCAGTTCAGGGCAAACTCCTGCTTCTTTGAACCCTCCCCCAAACTGCTGACACAAGCCTAAATCCCATAATAAGACCCATCCAACACACACTTACTGAGCCACTCCGTGGGTCCTAGGTGTACTGTCTCCCTCGCTGAGCAAGCTTCAGTTGGCCAAGTCTGGTCTGACTGCAGGGGAGTTCACCACTTGGGAGTGCCAGATCCTATCACACTAGGACTTTTCCCAGTATCTGCTGAGAACATCTGAGGCAATAGTGCTGGGTCACAGCTGTGCTTCTTACCCACACTCTCACAATGGCCAACCTTGGCTGTGAGGACCTCTTTGTAAAAACTAGTTTCAGGTTAAACTGACCAAAGTCAAGATGGTTATTTAAAAAAAAAACATATTTAACTGAAGGAGTTGAAGATCCCCTTCAAACGACTGTGGATCACAGCAGGGTTAGGAAATTGCCATTCATTTGTTGACTCACTCACTCATGCATTCATTTATTTATTTATTTATTGGAAATTGCCTTTTTAAAGGGGGGAAATGTTTGGTCATGTTTCTCTTTATGGGACATGGGGTGGGTCCCAAGAAAAACTCAATGTTTGCCTTTTTGGAAGAAACAAGGACAGCATATCATTTATGTCAGAGAATGGAGGAAATTAAGCCATGAACTTAATTTATTCAAATTGGATCAGTTTTTTCAGAGGGCTTCCTATTTATAAATAAGCACGGAGAGACAGGTGAATTTATGGGGCTTTCTTTTGGTGTTTCTTTTACCTAAAACTCCCACAATGTGTGTTACCACAAATCGCTTCCATTTCACATCGTTTTAAGGAAGAAGCACCAGGAAGGGAATCCCAGGCCTCTGGCAGAAGCAAGAACATTGTGTGGCAAAGGCCAGGAGAGGTATGCTTGGGTGCTGACCACACAGGATCAGACAGAGAAGCTGCGGGTACCTCCACCCTACTTGGGATTTGTGGAATCAACACCTAAGGGAAGAAACTAAACCCCCAAACCAAGAGACTAAACCCAAGAACTAGAGTGGAAGTAGCAGGTTTGCTTTTCTGTGCTTCAGGGAAATAATGTACCTCGCTTTAACATTCAAACATGGCATAGGTTGACAAGAGTCCAGCTTTTCCTAGGTGGACCTAAGGAAGTGCATCTTTGATCTTACGGTGAAATTTTAAAGCTGAATCTAAACAAGCACATGCATCCACCTGCATCTGTGCGTGCACGTATGTACACAGACAACAGAAGTCAACAAGCAAAGAGGGCTAGCTGGGAGTCTGGTTTGTGACCCTAAAGCTAGTCTGGGAACGGTGGGCACAAACATTTCTGGATTTGCTGGGCAGACTCTGCAGCAAGTGGGTCTATTAATTAAGCATGCCTGTGGCTAGCTTCATTTACAATCTACATTGTTCCTCCTTGGTTAATTCTCATTCAACACAGCAATGTAATACAAATCTGTTTGGATCTTCTTTGTGAGAGCTAGTTTTTCTGTCTCTTCTTTTATGCATGCAATTTATGCTAAGGTGAACGAGGAAATAACAGGTACTCATCACCAACAGCAGGTATCAATGAAGAACAGAGCAGCATATCTATATGATAATCATTCTTTCAAATCACAATTAGGAAAAACACTAGTTTGGACCACAGGAAATGGCTATATTTTTAATGTCAAATAGTCACATATCAGTAATTTCCTATGGTTCAATGTAACATATAGCAACGTGGGAGAACACTAACTCTACAGTAAGCAAATCACTTGCAATCACAGAGGACACAATTTGCTTGACTATGTTAAACGTGCTTATGAAAAAAGCCTACTTGCAATAAAATATAACAAAATATTAACAGTGCTTGTGTGGGGTTGACAACATTATGAGTGCTATTTTTACCTTTCCCGTTTTTTCAAAAATTTAATAATGTTGCTATTTACAGTGAGAAAATATTTTAAAATAATATGTGAAAATTGTCATGCATTTCAATCTTACTCTATAAGATCTGGTCTTTGCTTATAGAGATAAATATTACAGTATTATAGGTATCGTAAATATTAAAAGATATGATATATTATAGATATTAAAAGATATAGATACGGAAAAGATAAATATTATAATAGAACATAACACTGAATGTGCTCACCCACTTTTTTCTCCATCCCTTTTTTTGGTTTTGGACTTCAGAGTCCTTTTCACAGACCTGCCCTCCCCCAAGTGCCTTGAGGATGAGAGGAGCTCAGAATACTTACAAGTCACAGTGAGCAGTGGCCAACAGCAAGGTTCCTTTGACTAAAGCTCCTACACAGATTTCCAGCCCTCTGATTAGAGCCGCGTAGCGTCTTGCATGAGATGACATTTCATCTCCTTGTATAATCCCTCACAGGATTCTGGAAGAACTGAAAGCGATCCAGAGTGAAGTCCCATCTTCCCCACTACACGTGGCACTGAGCAAGTTGGCTATAATGAACTGGTTTACCGTGTACATGGACAGGCACTCTGCGTCAGGAAGAGAAGGTCAAAGCAGTGTGGATGGTGTGAGGCTTCCCACCTGTTTCTGTGGCGTTCGCGTCTGTAATTACCATCCCTTGTGATGCTCACACACTTGTTAGTGTTTTCTCACGATGAATTTAGTACTCAGTATTCAGGTGAGTTTTATTATAAGCAAATTTCCTAGTATGTTAGGTTTTTAAATCATTTTTTCTGCCACGTGTCTCAATTGATTTATTTCTGTTTTGAAATGGTTAGGGCAAAAATGAGAAATATCTAGAAATGCTCCTTTTTTTTTTTTTTTAAGGAATGGTTCTCTAATGTCATAGTAAACACTCAGAGTGCCTACTTAAAAGGCAGATTTCCTAGGCCCCCTGCAGGGACTCTGGGTCAGAGTCCTAGAGGGGGAACGTGGCAACCTGCATTTTAAATAAACACTTCAAGTGATTCTGATGCAGGTAGTCTCCAGAGCAGTTCTGGATTTATAAGGCTGTGACCAAGTCTTGGAAAGCAGTGAGTTAAACTACTTTTGCCTCTTTGTGCAGGTATTCCTAGCAGAGGGCATTTTACCAGCTTGCTATTTGATCATAGGTGTGCATAGATAGCCAGGAGGACAGTGTGATCAGAGCTAAAGGGTTGGAGTGGGATTGCCCAGGGCTGCAACGCTCTTGGCAGGACACCCACAACTTGGCTCTGGTCCCCAAACAAACCTCCTGTTCCTTAGCTTGAGTGAGGACAATTCTCCATCCTTGGATTCAGCAGCTAGGATATTGAGAGCCTGCTTCCATTGTTACAGTTGAAAAAATGCCTTATTAGTTACACAGGTACCCGTGTAAGTAAAGGCACCTTTGCATCTTAACCCCTGGAAGAAGAAAAAGTGGTCTTTGGGGCGACTGGTTACATCCCGGATATTCTGGCTGGGAAGAGACGGCTCATGGGGAGACTCAGTTTCCCTCCTTTTTCTTCCTCCCTCCACCTCCCTCCTTCCAGGTGATTCCTGGGCATGGCTGCCAACATGGCTGGAGAGTTCACATTTTTCCCGAGGAGAGCCTGAGTGATCTGTAAAGAAATAAAACCCACTGCCTTGGTTTCTTGAGCCTCATGTGAGCCCAGCTCACCGAACCATCTGGCTCTGCACTGAATACGATGGTACACCTTGAACATAATAAAGCTATAGGTTTTTAGTGGCTTTTATTTATTTTTCTCTTTCCCCCTTATTTGTTATTATGTATATGGAAAACAAGACAAGGTAGATGAGCTAAAATAGGGGTGCAGCTATAAAATACATGTTGTAACCCAACAACACATGTTGACTAATGTCCCCAGCAGGGAAGGGCAAATAGCAAATTCATTAAGGACACTTTTGCTTGTACTTCTAATTCCAGAGGCTGAAATCACGGCAAGACCTTTTTCCTGCGCAATTCACATATTAATTCACTTTTTTTTAATCTGTGCCATTATTCCACAACTGTTTTTCGATGATTTCTGCAAAGATGAATAAAACAAAACATAGTTCTTGTCTTTAAAGAGCTGAGTAGTAGGAAGATACAAAAGACAACACTGTGGACAAATACACAAATGATCACAGTGCTAGACAGTGTGCTGAGTGCCTGGGGAATATAAATGAGGAAAGGAAAGAATTCAGAGACATGGCAAATACCATCAGTAGGGAGCCTGGAAGGTCTTCATGAAGAATGTATATTTATTTAGTTATTTACTTCTGAAAGAGATTGGAAGAAGGATGAGACTTTAGCAGGCAGGGCGGGAGAAGACTTCAGGTTCAGGTAGATGTAAGTCGGGGATTTGAGACTGACAGGTGGCTCACAGAGAAATGGTAAACAGAGCTTAATGATTCATCATGTTTCAATGCCTTTGGAATCCAGACTTGACACTTATCTAGTCCTTAACATGAAAACTGTTAGCAAAGTGGTATTTTTTAAGCTCCAACTTGACTTGCTATTATTCTTTTAATTGTTCAGGTTCACTTTTCTCTAGCTTTTACAATTTTCCATGACATCTCTGGATAACAGAATCTTGAATTTAAGCAATGCTTCTCTGCTTCTCTTCGCCAAGAATTCAGAGGACCTTTAATGTAATATCGATCTCCTTCCTACCCATGGGAGGTAGGAAGCATCAGGCAATAGAATCTCTTTTCTTTAAAGCTCAAAAAACAAGAAGATTAAAAACTACATCACACAGAGCAGAGAGGGGAGAAATCCCATTCTCCTGCTGCTGCCGTTCCTAGTCTGTTCATTTCCTACTATAGGACTGCATTGTCTCAGTCTCAGATTGGACACCACATTATTGATGTTAAAAATCTCACAGTATTTCATGGCAAGATTATAATTTGGACTGATAATTTAGTAAGTTATATTAAAGAAAAAAAAATCAACAACTACAGTAACAATAGCAATAACACTATGATTTTCCAGGCACTGGTTAATTCCAGACATTGGTTTTGATGTTAACTATAATGCAAGGTAGGTGTTATTATTCCCATGTAGAGATAAGGACCATGGAATTTAGATAGGGCGATTAAAGTGCTCAAGTTCATACAACTAATAAATGGCAGTGCAAGGTTCTAACCCAATTCCTCATCATGTGAAAACCATCAACTTTTCATTGTGAAATACTGTTTTCCTAAAGTAGTGGTTCTTTACCATTTTTTTTTTTTGGTTTGTTTTTGAAGTGTAGAGCCATTTGAGAATCTGATAAAGTATAGACACACATATGCACCCAAATACCTGCATACTGTTTTTTGGCAAATTCACAGACTTCTTAACCAAATTTTTTTTTTTTAAGATTTTATTTATTTATCTGAGAGAGAGAATGGGAGACAGAGAGCATGAGAGGGGAAGGGTCAGAGGGAGAAGCAGACCCCCCACTGAGCAGGGAGCCCGATGTGGGACTCGATCCCGGGACTCCAGGATCATGACCTGAGCCGAAGGCAGTTGCTTAACCAACTGAGCCACCCAGGCGCCCCGGCAAATTCACAGACTTCTTGATGTCCATCCATGTCCTTGAAGGAGCTCATGGATCCCATGTTAAGAATCCTAGCTCTGAAGATAACAAGGCTGCATCTGCAAGCAACGAAGCACCAGGAGGCCAGGGTAATGCTGGTGGCACTCATCACCACAGGATCAACTTGGACAAATATTTCCTAAGTAACTTAAGTTACTTAGGAAAAGTTGGTATGAGACGTTACCACTTAAAGAGGAACCAGAGCTTCTGCCCAACTGTCAACCTTGTTAAACTGTAGTCCCTGGTCAGTGAGCAGACACGGGGACACACTGCCAGAAGCAGGACTGGAGCTAACTCCTATCATTGATGTGGAGCGATGGGCTACTACAGAATTCTGGGAAAGGGAACACTCCCCAAACAGCCTGGCATCATGAAGGCCGAATTCTTCAGTAGAAGAGTTGAGGAGAAGATTAAGGGTGTGTGGGGGTTCTTCTCCTTGGTAGCTTGAAGTTGTGTGGAGGGAGGTTCATTGAATGCTAACAAGCAAAAAACACCCCCCAAACCCAAACCATTGGAAATTAAGTTATGATTTCTTTTTTCTTTTTACACAATGTTAAACATAAATGGAAACATATCAGAAATTGTTTTGAAATATCATCTTTAAACCTATTCTGGTGGAGAAAGGATAGATATGTGATACATTCATTGTTGAGGCTGTTGGGTAATCATCAAGGAAAAACTGAAGGGAGATTCTTAACTCACACCATTCAACTATAAAAGCACTAAATGAAGATACAGATGAGTATTCATGCTTAGAAATGGGAGACTTTGAAATATGACATCAAAGAATTTAGAAATCATAAAATAAAAGGTTGATAGATTCAATCATAAAAAGTTAAAGCTTCTGTACCTTAAAACATAAAACAAAATCAAATTGCAAATGCTTCCCTTTTTTTAAAAGATACTTATTTGCTTTTTAGCTTTATTCATGAGAAAATAAAATTCTATATTGTCTCTGTCAAATAAATAAAATCTTAAAAAAAAAAAACCATGGAAAGTGATCACAAAATGTTGCTGTATCAAACAACACGTTGGTGTCACCACAGATCCTGTTGGCCTCCAGTAAGTCCATGGACGTTGGCCACTTGTTCTTCTTCAGCTACTTTGTGGAGACCCATTCTGTATCATGTGGGATTGTCTTCACTGGGCACCACCTGACAGCACCTTGCCTCATGCCTGCATGATACAGCTTATGAATCCCATCCCTGGACTCTGCGTCTACTGCTGAGACCTTCTAAACAAGCACATGCATCCACCTACATCTGTGTGTGCGCATATGTACACAGACAACAGAAGTCAACAAGCAAAGAGGGCACAACCTTCACAAACATCCATCTTTAGAACTTTTTCTGTCTTTCCAAACTGAAACTCCATACTCATTAAACAATAAGTCCCCATCCCTCCCTCACCCAGCCTCTGGAAACCAGCATTCTACCTTCTGTCTTTATGAATTTGACCACTCTAGGTATTTCGTATAAGTGGAATCACACAGTTTTGTTCTATCATGACTGGCTTATTTCACTTAGAAGATCGTTTTCAGTGATTATCCATTTCGCAGCTGCTGTCAGCCTTTCCATCCTCAATAATATCCCTTGCTATGTTTGTACCACATTTTCCTTCTCATTTCACCCATTGGTGGTCCTTGGGTGGCTTCTACCTTTTGGCGACTGTGAATGAAGTTGCTGTGAACATGGGTAAGCAAGTATCAGTTTGAGTCCCTGCTTTCAGTTCTTTTGTGTGTATACCCAGAAGTGGAATTGCTGGATCATATGATAATTCTATTTTTAACTTTTTGAAGACTTGTCATAGTGTACACTGGCCATACCATTTTATATTCCACCAACAGAGGACTAGACTTCCGATTTCTGCACGTCTTTGTCAATACTTGTTACTTTCTGCTTCTTTGATAGTAGCCAGCTGAATGGATGTGAGGTGATATCTCAGTTTGATTTTTATCTGCTTTTTGAAACATTTTTTATAGAAAATTTCTATAAGGAAAAATGTCCTGGCACTGGCTGAATGCTTTTTTACAGTATGACTCAAAAAATGTATACTCCAATGGATATTTTCATTAAGAATTAATACTGGAGATTTTACACAATGAAATAGCCCCTACATAGATCCCACACTTCCATAAAAATGGGAAAAAAATTTTTTTTGACCAAAGATGAGCATGCTTGACGTACTATATATGGCAGATTGATACTTATCTTCCAGTAGTCAATCTACCTTTCTGTCATTAAAATTGAGCTTTAAATGAGCATTTGGCCACTCACCTAAAAGCTGCTTCTTGTTAGTTGGGAGATGGAAAGAAATGGAAGAGCATCAGACTCTCACCACAAATGGATATCCCAGTGTCACTTAACCTCTTGACTTATTTGTGAGAAAGTAAATAATACAATAAATATTTCCCAAGCCTTTGAAATCTTACAGTATCTCTGAATACATTCTTTAATTCATTCCATTACAAAATTTAAGCTCTTACTAATAAACTACTTCATTAAGTTCTTACTGCCTAGCTTTTGTGATCATCACATTAGCCTTGGGTGCTTCTAGAATTCAACTTTTGTTAAACACCCCAGTAACATATTATTTATTCACCTCTGAATATATCGCTTTGATTACACTTGCCCAGAGTATGCACATCTCTTAACCCACTACCCAGTTAAAGAATGGGTATTTTAATAAAAATGACAATTTAACATTTTAATGAATGAAATATTTATTATTTTAAATCACATTACTTTTCATGTTATCACACATGCAATCAAGACATTTGTGTTTCAAATTATCATTGAATAATTGAACACAGAGAATTAAAAATCCTGAAATCACAGGAACTTAGAGCTGGAAAAAATTTTTAAATGCTCTATATTTTATCTTCTGTTCATAGGATGCACCAGGTCATCTATGAATTTCAGGCTCCGATTGAGAATATTCTAATCATCTGTGGACTGTACCACAAAATGTGATGACACATTCATTGAAGGGCAGTTCGATCAATATTCAACAAGTACCAAAATGTGAAAAATACACATCATTCCTGTAGAGAAAGAGAGAGAGAGAGAATAAAAAGGAAATTAAAGAGTTTTAGGGAAGAAATAAAGTGTGCTACATTTAAAAAAATGTTAAGAAGGATGTTAATGGAAAAGCTGGTGAAATCCAAATGAATTTTATAGGCTAGTTAATAGTAATATACCAATGTTAATTTCTTAGGTTTGAGACACGTGCCAGGGTTCTATAATGTGGTAACCTTAGCAGAAACTGGATAAGAGACATGGAAAGTTGGTACTATCTCTTAAATTTTTCTGAAAGTCAAAAGTTATTCTAAAATAAAAATTTTATTTAAAAAAGCAATCTTTTAAACCCCCTGGGTCATCTCACTGTAGACAGTAAATTCTCTGCTATAAATTTGACCATAGGCTGCACAAATTGGATCCATTTCTATGGTGCAGAAATATAGATAATATACATGGAGAATATGGATGTGACACATGACGATATCAAAGCACATCTCAACAGGGAGGATCTGAACTTGGCACATGGTGGGGAGGCTGTCCTCCACTTTGGAAGCAGTTGGGCTCAGCTTGCTCCTAGGGTGTGGCTCTGGCTCATGTCCTCGACCCCTACATGTCCCCTATCGGGCTACTTGACTCTTCCTACATGCTCAGTTCTGACTCAGTCTTGGGATGCACCCCAGTGTGAGAGAGGAGATACTGGAGATATTCTTAATGGTTCTCTGGAAACAGAGGCCAATTTGAGGGGATTCAATGTGCAAAGATTTGTGAAAGGAAACACCTGTGAGAGACAATGAGGAGGGAGATGGCCAGAGCGTTAGACTGTAAACTCTTTCAGAGTAAAAGGGACAGGAAGGGAGATTTGATAGGAGTGCTCGAGAATGCCCTGCTGTCCAAGGAGGATATCTGGAGACGGGCATGGAGGTTATGAGACAAATTGGACCATCCGAGGAGTTCCTTTCTAGCAAGAATGGGTCCATTATGATGGATTTCAAATTGCAAAGGTCAGTTCAGGTTCATACAGGAGTATGCCCTCTGCAAGGAGAGGTCTGCAGGGACAGGATCACGGCCACCACAGAGATCTATTATTCTTCATCAGGGCTTAGGCATTACATCATACTGGCTACTAGTCTGCCCTTAGTAATTCACAATTAAGTTCAATGAATTGATTTCTGCCTTTACCCAGTATCAAGCAAAATTACCGTGAAAACTCAAATACAAAATGACTTTCAGAAACAGGAACTTTGGGGAAAGGTACACGTGTGGCCCCTAATTTTTTACAGACATCTTACAGTTACTGTCTATGGATGTTGTGCCCAGGTTATCAGCAACACGGATTTTGCCTTCACTTTGTGATGGTTTCTTCATACTTTTGAAGAGCAAAGATTGACTGTTGTGTGCTTACCCCCTTTCCTTGCAGAAAGCACATGTATTGCCATAAGTTCTTCCATTGCTAGCACAGACTGGATCCCATTCTCTGGTGCAATCTTTTTGCCCAGGTAAATATCGTGTACAGTCCGGCATCTCAACAGAGAGATACAACAAAATTCATCAGGGAATGAAACTCTAGAATTTTTTTTAATCTTCCTATGAAATGCTATGCATCAAAATTGGAAAAAATATAGTCTATATGTAGTTTTAAAAGGTAACATCTATAACACCAACACCTAGAAAACGAACACATATGCCCCTTAAAAAAATAAGATGTTATTAAAACGTCTTTACAAATCTGTGATTACTTTTTAAAAAGGTCACAGAACTGGCTGACTGTGTTTTTCTAATTTAGTGACCACCATCCTCACTTCCCTTCACATATTTCTGCTTCCACACTCTAGAAGAAATCATGAAGCTGAAGTTTTTCTATTCATCATTCCCTTATCTTTCTTGGTAATTTCACTATGTATGTGTGTGTGTCTGTGCATAAACATATAGATATAAATGCAATTTGTTTAGTGTTGACAGTGTTGGTAATTTCCATAAATAAACAATATGTGTGCATGCTTATCTCATCAGCTTCCGAAATTTCTCTGTGACTCTGTTTATTCAGATACTTAAATACATACTTTAATTTTCACCTCTCTGTGTATATATGGAAATTATCAGATCTGACCCACCCTTAAAGTGTATATTTTGGTTGGTTCATTTTTCCTTTTGTTTTGCTAAAATGAACACTTCTACTGTAAACACCATTTGACCTCTCTCAGACGTTTGTACGACATTTGCACCCTTTAACTGTATTTTTGTGTAATGGGATATATATATTTTTATGTTGTCTAGATAATGACAGATGATTTTATGTGGCTGCTATGTTTCTATTTCTTGACTTTAGTGTAAGAATAACACTGTTTTGTTTTAATTTTTGAAAGATCTCTCTTTTGTACATTTGTCTGATAAATTTTTATGTTAAAATTTATAATAAAATAAGCTAAGTATTTTATTTTTTCCAACTTCCGTCATTATTGACTTACCGCAAGTCTGATTTCAGTCACATGTGCAAAAGCTGCTTCTGCAACCAACAAATAGGTGAAATCATTAAAAGCGAAGAAGAGGAGGAGGAGGAGGAAGAGAAGAAGGAGAAGGAGAGAAAGGAAGGAGTAAGGAGAAGAAGGAGGAGGAGGGATGAGGGAGGAGAAGAGAGACGAAGAGGAGGAGGAGGATGAAGAGGAGCAGGGTGGGGAGGAGTAGGAAGAATGGTCTTTTTGGTAAACAGAACCCATCTCTTAATAGCAGAAACCTATGGAAATTGTTCCTCAACACCTTGCAAGTAATGAGGTGAGCCTTTGTGTCATTAGCAAAATGAAAAATTCACTGAATGCTATCAAATTTGGAAATATTTTTAATAATTGGGATTTTCAATTATTCTTACTCTGTGAAAAATAATTTGATGTATAATTTTTAATAATCCCTAACACCCTTCTTTGAACATAGCATTTTTTTTCTCCTTATTTTTGTAGATGAGACATCCAAAACCAAGAAGACCATGCTTTAGAGCATGTCACTTACATATGAAGAAATCAATCAGTACTTAAAGAATCAGTACCCTGATCTAAATGTGTGCATCTATCCAATACAACACAGATGCCTTATTGTGAAATTCATGGTCCACCTTCAGCTCTAAGAAAGATAACTTTTGCCAGAGGAGTCAACGTGTTTCTCCTTAAACAAAGGCCCTGTTTTCGGGACCTCAGTGGGTGATCAAGAAGCCAGAATATTAACCAACTGCAGACCCAGAAGAGATCATTCCTTCCAGTGGTTTGTATTTAACAACAATGGATTTGACTTCCAAAAAGGAAAAAAAAAAGGATTTAGGTCATGTTCTTTAGTCACAGGTGGTGGACATTGAGCGAAGTTCTGCTGCCCATTCTAACCCACTACTCTGTCTCCACTTGTCCAAAAAAGGAAATGAGAAAAAACAACCCACTGATGCAATTTTAAAAAGACATTTGTGGGGTGCCTGGGTGGCTCAGTCAGTTAAGCAACTGACTCTTGATTTCGGCTCAGGTCGTGATCTTAGGGTCCTGGGATCGAGCCCCCTGTCAGGCTCCCTTCAGCTGGGAGTCTGCTCAAGATTCTCTCTCCCTTACCCTCTGTCCCTCCCCCACCAGCTCAGGCTTGTTCTCTCTCTCTCTTTCTCAAATTAAATAGGTAAATCTTAAAAGAAGAAAGCTGTAAAGACCCTTGCACTATGCCTCTTACCACTTTATCAGTTTAGAGGCTGCGAAGGAGCTCCTCCCTCCTGGATTACTGCAGTGGCTTCCTGCATGTTCTAAGATATATTTCACCTTGGACTGGAAATATTTCACCTTGAACTGGAAAACTTACTCACCAGAATAAAGAGGAAACACCAAGGCAATGATGAAAATGGCTTTGATGCATGATGAGAGGAGAGACATTTTTTCAAGTCTGTGGGAAGAAATTTTGGTGTGTTTATAACACATGGCACATGGACTAATTTCCTATTTCCAGATGAGGGTTTCTGACTGGCAAAATCCAACCCCCTAGAGTCCTAATTAATTCCTAGCTTGCTTATTAAGGTAGACCATGTATTCTCACTTTTCTTCCCCCTCCTCTCAGATTCAATAGGACATATATGTGAACAAAAGGCTTCCTCAAGAGGTGAGAGCAATGCCAAGATAAGTCCTCTCAGCACATTCCAGAAGGAGCTGCTCATTCCTCCAGGCTTGGCACAGCCACGAGGAGCCTGGCTGCCTTGAAGGAAATAGGCACTTTGGGGTCCCAGTTTTTCCACAGAACATAGAAACAGTCATTTCTAGAGGGAGTGACCTGGAGCAGTCCTCACAGCCATGCTCTGAGCAGGGCTACATTTGTGGGTGTCCTCCTCACTGACCTGAGACAGAGAAGGCAGTGGAGAGAGTGAGGTCTTCAGCTCTAGGGACTGACTGTGTCTATTTTGCTTGTCTCTCTTTCTCAGTCACTCCCCCCAGCAGAGGCACCTCCTTTACTGGCCTATTGGTGAGGAGCCTGATGGCGCCAAACAGATGATCCGTAGCAGCGTGTGCTGTGTCGTAAAGACATCCTGGTTGTTCTCTCAGGGGGAGGCTTGGGACAATTTGATCTAATGAGTACAGAGGTATGAGATGGGAAAGGGTAATCAGAGTAACTATAGATCCTAAGATAGAGAAAATATATGTAAGCTTTCCAAGCTATTCAGTTGGAAAGGACGAGAGAATCAAAGCCAGCCAAGAAGAGCAGTTTTGTGAAGTGTGATTAGATACAGGCCAAGACCCTTAGCATTTTGCAACATGAGAGCACAGAGACTCAATCGGAGAATTGTTTTAGATTGAAACTCTCCTTACAGTTGAAATTTCAACTTTGTTTTCTGAGGTAATTATAGGTTCGATACAGGTGTAAGAAATGACACAGAGCTCTTCTGCCTCCTTGAGCCAGTTTCTCCCACTGGGAGCCTCTTGTAAAACTATAGTGCAAATTCCCAGCCAGGAATTGATATCAGCTGGAGACCTTTAGTCCATGTTTGCTCTCACCACCAAGATTGGGAATCAATTGTTTGTACATGAAGCCTGGGTAATGGTATGTTTGAAAAACTCCCAGATGAGTATCAGCGTAGCCAGCTTTGGAACGTAGCCTAAAGGATAGGATGTGTGTAGTAGGCACGGGAGAGACCAACTCACTGTGTTAATCCTTTCTCGATATAAATGTGTATCCAGTCATCACGTTGTACAGCTGTAATTTACAGAATGTTATATGTCAATTCCATCTCAATAAACCTGGAAAAAAAATAAAGAAGACTCACAGAAATGAGATGGAGACCACATGGGTCAATGTCTTAAGTTAAATAAGTAGGTGACATTGGAGGCTTTGAAAAGGGTAAGATTTAATCACTCATTGTCTCCCTAATTAACTAACCTCCTTCACAGTCTGATTTCTGGAGTTTTGGCAATAGAAAGACTCGATTTCAATTCTCATCTACCACTGAGTGATCTTGACACAATGTTTCGATAGTCTAATATACATCTTCTTTATTTTAAATGTGGGAGTAACAATTCCTGTGTCTTAGATGTGGGGGATAAAATATTAAGGCAGTTTGCATTCACAGTTGGGTGTTAGGCTTATCTTTGCCACCCTGATGTAACTTACCTTTTACCAGCTGTGGGGAAAGCTAGCACTCAGACTCCAGTTTAATGGAAGAATACAAAATCTGGTGAGTGCAGAAAGTGCTCCATTATTCTAGTTAAGTGAATATTATTCTTAGAGGAACCCTTTGAATTACTCTTTGAATTATTGACATAGACACCATCAGAGGCTTCTGGGGCAGATCTGTTCTTCTGATGCAGGACATTTGAGGAAAAAGGAAACCGAAGTCTAGAGTTGAAATTACTGGGGAGCCCTGCATGTCTCCCACTGTAGACTTCTCTTGTATGTTCTCATAAGCAGAGATTAAGAGCAGGAGAGGCGGCCTGTGAATCCCAGCTGGCCACATGTCTTTCTGTTTTTTAAATTACCCAGCACAAGGGATGTTACATGTGTGAGTTGAAAGTTTCATGAAGAAAAAAAATGAATATATTATTCAACTTGCCTAAGAGAGAAGATAAGAAGGAGAAGACAGTATCTTTAAAATAATAGAGATACTAAGGGAGAAGGAAGGGAAAAAATGAGAAGAGCAGTTTGCGGTCTCCCCAGTGCCGCTGCTCCTTAAATTGTAGGCAAAGAAATCCGCCATTTTGGGCAATAACAGCAAGTTACCTGGATTTTGCCTAACCGTGTAAAACACCAACTGAGACTGGTACATGAACTTCCCCAGGGGTCACTGAATAATGTGTGTGTGTGTGTGTGTGTGTGTGTTTTAAACTTCATACTATTGAAAAGAGAATAAGAGAAGTTCACATTTATCAGTATTTTATGAAAGACTGAATTCTTCCAGTTCACCCCTGTTTCAGAAGAAACCAAAGGGATTTGGTACCATATTCCATTCTTTAAAAGATGTCTTGGGGGCACCTGGGAGGCTCCCTTGGTTAAGAATCTGGCTCTTGATTTCTGGTTCAGGTCATGATATCAGGGCTCTGCTTTGAGCTTGGAGCTTGCTTGGGATTCTCCCTCTTTCTTCCTCTGCCCCTCCCAGCATGCACTTCCTCTTTCTCTCTCCTAAGGAGGGTGTGGGGGGGGAGATGATGTCTCAGGCAATGATCAAAGAGTAGATTTTCCTGATTCATCACTTACATATAACACCCAGTGCTCATCATAAGTGCCCTCCTTAACCCCATCACCCATTTAGCCCATCTGCCACCCACCTCCCTTCCAGTAACCCTCAGTTTGTTCTCTATAGTTAAGAGTCTCTTTCATGGTTTGCCTACCCCCCCTTCTTTTTCCCCCTATGTTCATTTGTTTTGTTTCTTAAATTCCACATATGAATAAAATCATATGGTATTTGTCTTTTTCTGACTGGCTGATTTCACTTAGCTTAATACACTGGATCCATCCACGTTGTTGCAAATGGCATGATTTCATTCTTTTTGATGGCTGAGTAATATTCCATTGTATATATATACTACAACTTCTTTCTCCATTCATCCGTTGATGGACATTTGGGCTCTTTCCATAATTTGTTGATAAGGAAAGCCATCTCATACACAAAAGCCACCAAAACCTACCACAGATTGCCCCTTCAGGAAGAAGAAAGGGCAAAGGATGACTGTGATTGTCTTGTTCACTCTTGCCACCTCAGCTAGCCATACTATGTTGAGAAATCTACTCTAAAGATCTTTGTGTAAGAAACTAGATGTAAGAGAAATACTAAAGATAAGGCACTGGAGCATCTTTCTCCTGCCCAGATTCTGGGAACTTGCCTTCTACAGATGGCAACAAAACTACTCATGGGCATAGAGTAGGGGACCATTTGATCTGATAGGCACAAATGAATGGGGAGGGGAGAAAATAATGTGTAGTTAGTTATAGGTCTTATAATAGATAAGCTATGTACAATCTGTCCAAGCAAGGGAGTTGTATAGGTTCCAAAAAACTAGGGCAAGAAAACAAGAATTCTAAAATCTGTAATCGCTACATATGGCCAGAACCTCAGTATTTGAAACAATTGCTAGATATGAGAATCACCTGAGGAGCTTTATAATAATATCTGGTTTCCTTCCCTGAGATGGTGATTCAATTGTTCTACATCAGACCCTGGGCATTCGTACCTTTTCTGGGGGAGCATTTTTAGAAGTAACTAAGATAAATGTGCAGCTCCAGTTGGGGGTAACAGAACTAGGGATGTAGAATTACCTCTGGGACTTCATTCCAACCATTTCCCACTGTTCTAAACCAGAGCTTTTGTATTTAATAGGAACATTTTATAAACTGCTCTGCAACAAGCTTTATTTAATTAATATCTGCTGAGCTTATTTTAATGTCATTTTATGTAAATCACTTTATTCTTTTGAAACACTGTATGATGCTTCTAGTGTCACATAAGTATTAATTAATTTAAGCATATTTATTAATGGGAATTTACTCATTTCCCTCCTGCTCAGAATGATCTAATTTTTTCCATGGCCTCTAGAAGGAAATAAAAATTATCTAAATATCATTAAAATTGGTCATACAACTGGCCCTGGCCTGAATTTTCTGGTGCTTCTATAAGCATCATCAGATCCCAGAAAAAACGTACCGTATCATATAACCCATGCCCCGTATGGATCAAGGCCTTTGTTCATATCATTTATTTGCCTAAAATTTTTTGTTCCCTTTCTTCTACATATGGTAAAGAAGGACTTTTCCTATTCTCCTTCCCTTCTCTACCCTGTGTCTTTCTGACCTTATCTTCCTATGTCCTCTTACTGGGAGGTAAACTTTTATGGAGCTGGTTCATTCACGTCTCATCAGCTGTGCCAAGACTCTAGGCCTTGTACAACGGGTTGCCTCTTTACCCTACCCAGCCTGGACTGTCATTCACTCCCAGATAGCTCTCATTAAGCAGCCCTGAGAAATATAAAGCTTCAGTTGCCTGGAAGTGGTAGAGTTGATACTGTACAAGGTAATCTTCAGGTGGCAGTCTAGGGACTGGGGCTCGTCAGGACAATGGTGATAGGGATAATGTAGAACAATGGATTGCACTGAAGTCTCTTCCAATCTTTGAGATTTTTTCTAGTATATCTGTAATTTCAGCTATCCTCAAGAGACTTAATCAGGGAGTAGTGATATCATGGGAAAGACAGTACCATTCATAAATAAGTCAGGGGTGATATAATCTAGGCAGCTAAATATATTTACCTAATCCTGGACCATTCCTTTTCTAAGGGAACTCTTTGGCTAAAATTTCTATCTTATCCCTTGAAAATCAATGCCATTAATTTTTTGAAGTGTTCATAAACAGTGAACTAAAAGTAAAACTTATTATTATTTTTTAAAAATTTTCACCTATTTTTCTCACCCTAATCCCCTGTGTCAGGGAAAAACCAATCTGTGTCCTATATCCATTAGTTTGGGAAAATCTAGAAAATAAATGATCCCAGAAATCAGAAGCAACTCTGGAACAGACTTTATTTGTAGTGGAACAAACTTGAAAATAATGTAGGATCCATCATATCGGTAAGACTCTTGCTGACCTCAGTGGAATGCCCGAGGAAATCCAGTGCTTACAAAAATGAAAGTAGATTTTGAGGTTCCAGGTAATTTGGTTGCTGTCAATGCTTAGCATTTCCCTTCATGGTTCAGATTCAGTTTCCCATTACTTATCCTGAAAACACGTTAACGAAAGAAATTAAGGATCAAGAAATTGTGGCACCAACAAACAGAGAGAATGAGATTATTTAAAATTCACATGGGAATGAGCAGGTCTAAGCTTTGGCTTGCCTGTTTCACACTGAGTGCTTTGAGAAATTGTGACTTTGTGCCAGTCCCTCCTTGACCCTGGGCTAGGTGTCTCATGTATAAAATGAGAGAACAGGTGTCTCATGTTTCTTCCTGCTCTAACTTTTACGGCTATAGGGCCCACTTACCTTTAACATTTATTTATTTCTGCAGGAATGATTTTTTGAGCCTTTAATACGTATTTCAACTATCAAAAACGAGAGGTATAATTTTTACCTCATTACTATCTTTATAGCTGAACCTTCATTAATTTTGAAAGCTGAGACATGTAACTCTTTCTTAGCCACATGTTCTCATTTTAAGCAGCCTTATAATCATCGTATTTCATGTGGATGGACAAGCGTGCAACTCTTAAATGTTTGCCTGCTCACCAAATCCATTCTCTAATACTGTTATTTAAATTTAAAATACATTTTAATACTCAAGATTAAGTAATCTATGGGATTCGTAGTCCTATTTATCCTCTGATACATTTTGTTTGCTGTCTTCAACTGCAAGAAGAAAAGCTCCATGGAAGCAGGAAATAGGAAACAATTCTGTGTGTTTTGTTCACCACCTTACCTCTCCATGAGCAATGCCTGGTATATAGTGGAAGCTTAATAAGTATTTGGTAAATGAATGACTCAATAACAAATTTATTTCTACTTCAAAAGCTGAATGTATCACATTCTCTCAGAAAATGCCTGAATTTACTGTTTAAGGGTTAAGTACCTTTCATGTTTCCTTTGGACAAACACCCCAGGCACCATTGAGAGAGAACTAGAGACACAGAGAAAAATGTTTTTACTCCCTTTGGATCAGAATAATACTTCCTGATACAAAGACACAAAGAGTCATCTTACCTTTTGGCTTCATTGAATACACAGTGGTTCCCATAGGTTTTTCCATCAGAACCACAGACTGGCTTGTAGATAGATGGACATTTTGTATTTCCAGTTGGGTTCTTGCTGCTGGTTTTGCCAGTCTGCAGTAATGTGAAAGACCAATAGGCGAATAAAGGGACTCAATTCAATTCTGAAATTGTAATTAAAGCAAGGGTTATTGCTAATTAATTGTTGATTAAGCATTGCACTAAACCAATCGTTTTATTAATCCTTTTATTTTAACTTAAACTACACAACAATACTGAAAAAAGAGTAATTTTGCTCTATTGTATAATCACAGGCATATAGTATATTTAAGTGACAAGCCCCAGACCAGATATGGATGAAATACCCAGGCTGGGGGGCAAACCCTGAATTATGTGACTCCAGAGCCCCTGCTCTTACTACACATCAGACTGCCTCCACTTTAATTCTTTGTAGGCAAGCCTTCCCTTGCCTGAGAAAATAATAATTATGGAAAAGTCATACTGGCAAATAACATATGTGGTCGTATTTTTTTTTCAGATTTATTTATTTATTTATCTATCTATTTATTTATTTATTTATTTATTTGAGAGAGAGAAAGAGCGTGCATGAGAGTGCGGGGAGGGGCAGAGGGAGAGAATCTCAAACAGACTCCCCGCTGGGTGTGGAGTCCCACTTGGGGCTCCATCTCACAGACCCTGTGATCATGACCCGAGCCGAAATAAAGAGTCAGACACTTAACCGATTGACACACAGGCACTCCACATGGTCCTAATTTATTGAATCTTTCTTTTTTCTTGTCCCATGAAAGAAAATGAGGCAGGAGGTAGGATTGTGTGGAGTTAAGTACTACCCGAGGCACTGGCTTAGAATGAAGTTACAGAATGACAGAAGCCTGTGAACAGAAAGGAGCTCTGACAGCAGACGAGAACAGAGACACTAAATGAAATTGGGAGGATCTTCAACAGGAGGCTTAGTGTTCGTAGGATGAAGAAGATGAACAAAGGGGTCATGGATGTGCAGCTGTTTGCAGTGATGTCTCCCAAACATCATCTATTCACTCATCTGAAAAGCAGTTCAAGAGAACCTATTATATGCCTGTCTTGTTCTAGAATCTGGGGACACAGATTTAAAAAGAAATGGTACTTTCTTTAGAGGAGTTCACATTCCAATTGAACATACAGACAATCAATTACAAAGCAATATGGTACATTCTGTGAGAAAGGATATCATCGGTATTTGGAATACATTTGTGGAACATCAAAGGATTCTGTACAACGTGGATGATGTATGACCAAGAGTGACATGAAATGTCCAATCATATCCAATCATGCACATGGGGTCCAGTCATTAAAAAATCCTACATGCTCAGGAGTTTGGGTCTTATCTTCTAGGCAGTAAGGTGTCGCTGAAGAATTTCCAGCAGGGCAGTGATAGAACAGATGAGATTTGTGATTTAGAAATACCACTTCAGTGGCTTGTAGATTAGGGATGGGATGGAGATGGGCATGAACGTCAAATCTGGTGGGGATGGGGACTCAGTTCACAGAGGTCTGACCTAGTCCAGTATAGGTAGAAAGGTTGGAGTGGAAGACAATAGAAGGGAATGAGAAATGGAATGGAAGAGCATGGCTCATTAATGATCATAGGTGTATATGAAAATGACCACCTCCTCCAGATTCCTCCTCATTTTGTTGAATCACTATCACCACAAAGTATCTGTCATTAGTACAGTATATTTTGTTAACTATTTCAAGTCTTGGAAAATAGAATGGCTAAGTTAAGAGAGGGAAAAAAAGAAATGAACACTAACCTGAATCTCCGTTATATTGGCATTCAAAGGGTTGCCTACATTTTTTCTTTCTTCTTGAAAGAAAGATCTTGATTTCCCTTGTTGGCTAGACCATCCTGGTCTTCTTTGCTGGCCAGATGACCCTGAACCCCCTTGCTGACTAGATGACCCTGGCTTCCCTTGCTGGCTGGAAGACCCTGGACCCCCTTGCTGGCCAGATGATCCTGGCTTCCCTTGCTGGCCGGATGACCCTGGATGCCCTTGCTGGCTGGATGACCCTGGACGCCCTTGCTGGCTGGATGACCCTGGATGCCCTTGCTGGCCAGATGATCCTGGCTTCCCTTGCTGGCTGGATGACCCTGGATGCCCTTGCTGGCCAGATGATCCCGGTTTCCCTTGCTGCTAGAAGATCCCAGTTTTCCTTGTTCATTAGAAGCTTCAGCATTCCCTTTTGGATTAGAGTCTCCTGAATTCCCTTGCAGACTCCCAGACTGATTGAGAACTCCTGGCCTTCCTTGCTGATTAAAATTCCCTGGTTTCCCTGGCTGGTTAGAATACCCTGGTTGTCCTTGCAGGTTAAATGTTGCTTGTTTTCCTTGTGTATTGCTACCTCCTTGCTGATTAGATTCCTGTTGTTCTCCTTGATGGTTAGCTTCATTTCTTCTCTCTAGAATAAATGCAGGTTCTGGACCCTCTTGTGGTTTAAAAACACTTGTTTTCAAAATCTGGGTTGAAGACACTGGAATGATACCATAAGCACAAAAATAAAATAAAGTTATTTAACTTCAAGAATTTAAAATCAACAGCATTCATCCCCAGATGTAGTATGTATTTTACACCTCTTTGATTTGTTTTTTTACCAAACCTCAAGACAGAAGCTTTGCATAACTTCTCATAACCTTAATGTTTTGGTTCCTCCATTTTTTCTTAACTGTATTACATGGTTTCTAAAAATCACGGGGTCAAATCAGCCTGTCCCATTTCTAAATCAGAGTCTGAATTACTTGAGCTGAACTATTTGCGCTTCATACTACAAATTCCTTTTAAGGATTTCCTGATTAATCAAACAGTCTCTGAGTTATGACTATTATAAACTTCCTCTACATCACAGAACCATTTCCCCGATTCCCAACCTCACGCTACAGAAGATGCTATCATCAATTTTCCAGACATAAAACCCGACAGGCAGGCATGAGTCCTCCTTCCATATTCTCTTCTCCATCCCCATATATACTTTGTGTAGGTGTTTTCTTCCCTCCTCGCCCCTGTTCCTAAGGCAGTGATTTTCCTTCTTCAGAACATCAGCTTTATGTCCACCATCTCCCATAAGGGCCGTAGCATCAATCAATCAGTCCTACTCTCTGGTGGTTTTTTGTTTCTTTCTTTTGTGCTCAAACTACTGGAGGAGGTGGTAGATATTAAGTGACTATTTCTTTTTTATTTTTTGCGACTATTTCTTAAAACCTAAGTTTCATAACCCATCTACTCTGTTTCTCAAATTGGTTTTGGAAGTTTATCCATTACTATATACATATATATATCTTATATACATATACACATATACATATATATAAGATTTATTCAAATTCTATTCCAAAATAAGCAGGGTTTAGACAATAATCCATAAGCGAATAGAATGGCTTTCTAGTTGTTGAGTGCAATGGAGTTCTATTGGGTCTTATGTTTCTTGTCTTTGGTTTGGTACAAGTGTTTCTCTTTGGCTTCCTCACTTTTTTTGTTTATTTATTTATTTATTTTTAATTTTTTTTATTAACACATGATGTATTATTTGTTTCAGGGGTACAGGTCTGTGAGTCATCATCACCTTTTCTGTTTAATGGCTCTCCTTTTCCCTTCACTTTCTCAATTTGGGGTTTCCTCAAAAGTTGTCTTCAGGCTTGCATTGTTTTTCTTCACAGGCATCCTTGGTAATTTTTTCAATTTATATAACTTGAAATCATTTCAGTGTGGATGGTTCCAGTCTTTGCCTGGAGTTTCACTTGCGTTTGCAATTGGCCCGCTTCATATTTTCACAAGTGTACACACTTGTGCATTCAGGTAAATTTAACTAAAATCAAATGCCTTGTTAATTATTATCCATTGAGCATGCTATGGTATATTACACTGCTGGTGGTTAAGGTCTTACCCAGGCTTAGGAGCTTGGCACTTGGTATCCTGGCTTACTAACTGTGGTGAAGTGTGGGTGGGGTCTGTGGGTATGATCTAGCCATTCTTTCAATTTGTCAAAAAGTATACTTGAAGAGACCATTACTATGCTAGAACTATAGTAAGATCTAGACACACAGCCATGAATAAGACATTGTTATTCTGCCACCAAGAAGCTGGAAAGTCTAATGGTGGGCGCAAACAAGCAAATAGGCATTTGTAGTCGGATGAACGCTGCTATAATGTGAGAAGTCAATTAGACAATAGACCCAGAGTCAAGGTATCAGATAGTAGGGCATTGTCTCTCCTTCCTGGAGGAGGTGACACATAAGAAGGATAGGCTATAGCTAGAAAAATGGATAAGAAAATAATTATTTTCAGCAGAGAGATGAGTAAATGCATGAGTTGTAAGAACCAGTGTTCCTTAACAAGCAGTAACTTTGAGAAGAAATCAATTAGAATAAAGATGTGGATGAAATGGTAAAATCTAGATCAGCTGATCTATTTTCTTTGTTAATTATGTTTTTTTAATAGGTCATACAGCAAATTACATTTAATTTCAAAGATGCACAAGGATAAATAGTTTAAAATAACTTTCCCTTCCTTTCCTGTCCCAACCCCCCTTGGACACAATTACATTTACTAGGTTTTTCTGTATTATTCCAGAGATGTTTTATGTATTTACAAATATAAGGGGTATATTTTTCCACACAATTAATAGCACATCATACACTGCTCTACTCCTAATTGTCTCCCTTGGCTGTACAGTGAGGTTTCTCTATATCGATACATATAGAGCACCTTTATTATTTTCCCTAAGGACTGCACACTATTTCATTTGTTAAATTTACCATAATTTATTTAAATGGCCTTCTAGCAATGGATAGCTATTGCATTTCCCCTCTTCTACTAGTACAAACAATGATATAATGAAAATGGGATTAATAAATCATTGCTTGGGGCGCCTGGGTGGCTCAGCCCATTAAGCGTCTGCCTTCGGCTCAGGTCATGATCCCGGGGTCCTGGGATCGAGTCCCACATCGGGCTCCCTGCACCGTGGGGAAGCCTGCTTCTCCCTCTCCTACTCCCCCTGCTTGTGTTCCCTCTCTCGCTATGTCTCTCTCTGTCAAATAAATAAATAAAATCTTTAAAAAAAATATATCATTGCTCACATGGCTAAATTTGTAAAATAAAAACCGGGGGTGGAATTTTTGAGTAAAAAAGAGAACTAAAATAACAGAATGTGGTTTAAACATGGGTTTTTTTAAGTTAAACTTTTGCAAAAGAATTATCCTCAGTTTTTGTTTTGTATTTTCTCTTCTGATTTTACAAACTAAATACAGTCTTGGCATTGCTTTACATTGTAACAGGCATTCCTGATCCCTCTCTCTCTGCTCCTCCTCGCGCTCCCCCTCCCTCTCTCTCAAATAATAATAAAATCTTAAAAAAACAAAACAAAACAAAAGAAATTGTTCTGTATTGATAGAATGGGCTGCTTCTTTAGGTTGTGAATTTTCCAAAACCAAGAGTACTCGATGAGGTGCTCGAAACTGTTGTGCCTTAAAGTGAGATACAGAGCTCATATGCCATCAGGAGCCAGGAGCTAATGAGAATGAGTCCTGGGACCCTGTGAGAAGGACTCATCCAAAGGAGTCAGAAGTTAACCATTGTTGTTACTAAGGGACATGGGTACCTCATCAGTAGATCCCCTTACTTTTCCAGAGTTTCTAGAAATCCATTTTTTTTATGTGCACTTCTTCAGTTTTCAAATGTTGACATCTATGAAAAGAAGTGACTGTGTGTGGGCTAAGAAAATCCTGAAGCCATATCCAGCTTGTTTGCCATTTGTTGGAGACCTCTGCTTTAGCAACAGTATGCTGAAAAGTATGTGATACCGGTATTCTCTGAGTGCTGATCTTGGTTTTTCCACATACTCAATTTGAGACTTTGGAAACAACCTTCTCAAAGATGTCATTTTTCACAATGTTTCTGAATTTTTTCTTCTGCTTTCCCCCCTTTCCTTCCTTTCTTTTTTCTTTCTCTTTCTTTCTTTTTCTTCCTTCCTTCCTTCCTTCTTTTTCTTTCTTTCTTTCAAAATACCAGCAACATCTTTATTTGAATGTCAATGTTTGTCAACCATTAAACTGATTTTTCATTATGCAATTCAATATAAGAGGCAATCTTCAGTTTGTATGCAACATTACCCTGAAAAAAAGACTGTTGGAAAATCCTTCCTGCTTGTACTTCAAAAATATTTCTTTCACAAGAAACTCATGTTTTAAAGCTATCTTTATACATGAAGTGCCCCATTAATCTGCCTGGTACAGGTATAGCATGATGATTCACCTTAATGCTGATAAAGAGGTTTTTTTTTTCAAGTTTTTATTTAAATTCTAGCTAGTTAACATGTATGGTAAAATTGATTTCAGGTGTAGAATTTAGTGATCCATCACTTACATATTCCATTCTTTTCAACCCAGCAAATATCTTATCTGTCATAGATCAGCTAAAAATGCCATCCCGGCAATGAAGTTTTCTATTAATGCATTGCAACAATTTCCTATAATTCTTAGGATATGAATTGCTTTAGCTTGGCTCCCAAGGCTCTTTATGAACTAATTCCTTTCATCCTTGATCATGCCCAAACTTATTTCCATTCCAAGTTTTGATTTTTGAATTGTGTGTTGTTATTTCTTAAATTATTATTATTCTTTTTTATTTTTATTTTTTGGATTGTGTTGTTTTCATGTTTGTCCTTCTCTTTCCTTGTACTACTCTTCCTCCAAATTTACATGGGACTGAATACACTTAAGCCCTCAGGATTGAGTTCAAAGTAACCAGTTTCAAATAATTCCTTTCTCTAAACTGTACCCACTTTTCTGCATCTTATGTCTTAATTTGATTTCCTTTATAAATTTATTGATAACTGAAAAAATATTTTTATCCTTTTTTTTTTAGAGAGAGAAAGAGAACATGCACATGCTCGAGGTGGAGGGAGGGCTGGGGGAGGGTCAGAAGGAGAGGGAGAGAGAGAATCCTAAGCAGGCTCCACGCCCAGGGTAGAGTCCACCACAGGACTTGATCTCACCCCCCGGAGATCATGACCTGAGCCAAAATCAAGAGTCGGATGTTCAACCAACTCAGGCACCCCCAGAAAATATATTTTTAAAATATATTCTGTGCACCCACTTAAATCTTAAAGCATGATGCTTTGTAGTAGAGATCTTCACCCCATTCTTGGAGTGGTAGTTGGTATCTCATAAGCATTGAAAAATTATTTAACCAATTAATAAATGGAATACTTCATTCATTGGGATTTTCTAAAAAACAGGAGCATATCAAACTACATTTTAGTAAGTTGGGATACATTTGTCTCTCCAAGTAGTCAGTAAACACACTGAAGATGCCAAGCTTGTCTGTCCATCTTTAGATTTCTAAGCACCTACAACATGCCAATAAACCTATACTTCCAAAGTTTTTCACAATTTACCACACATAGAAGCTTACCGTATTTTATGTAGTACAGGTAGTTAACTGATAAAGCTGATAAAACCGATAAAGCCCGAAACAACTATCCTACAGGCTTCAGCTGTTCCTGAACCTATTCAGCTGCTTCGATGACTGAAGGGACCCACAGTCTGTCTCATGTGGTACTTGTTTCTTGTCTCTGCATACAAGCTGAGAAGCTCTAAAACACACACACTCAGTGTGTCTCTTAGGGCAAAATACTTCCATCACTACACTATATACTAAAGAATGCTAATTTGGGTCAGATAATATATATTTTCTTGGACCGAGTTTTGTTAACCTTGAGTTCATCTGCATAAGTCTGAAGAACTGAGATTCAAAGCACTGATGGGTGAATTCTGGGTTTGAAAAGTGTAGTAATACTCTAAGCCCTGTGTTTGTTTTCAAGTGGTATCATTTCAGACTCAGGTGGTCTAACTAAATCAAACAGGTGGCTCCACTGTGATCCAAAAATAACATCAATGTCCAAAGTCTGCCAAGGTACCTTCATTGAAACTGTTGTCTTTTATGCATGATAACAGGTGGGAAATACCCCACAAAAGATATTGAGTAACAGGGACCAAATCTTCTGATGCAAATGACAAATGGAGCGCACCTCTAGCCTTGCAGTGTCCAAGGAGTCAACATTTCCCATTGTGTTTGAAACCAAGCTTTCCATTTTTTTTCCTGAAAGAAAAGATGGTGCTCAGAATGAAATGTAGTGGAAATGGGTTCAGCCCAGACTGGATGAATTGGGAGAGGGCACTTCGGTTTTCTAGGTCTCTCTCTTTGGGGATAATTACATTGTTTTATTCTAATTAAGAGTTATCTGTACAATACTTAGAACAGTAAAGGTTTAACCAGTACTTTCCCAAGCCCATACCCCACTGGCCCAAACTAAATGTGCATTCCTAGAAGCTGCTTCCACGTGCTTACATAGCTGCTTTGCAGAATTCACAGCCATTGCGGTAAGTTTGCCCGTCAGAACCACACACCGGTTTGTGGATCTTGGGACAGGGTTTTCCACCTGTAGCTGGTTTCTCATAGTTGCTGCAAGAAGCCTGTAATTTAAATGAAGTGCTTTTTTTAACTTCATGAATAATGCCATTGACATCATTAGTTCTCTCAAGGAACGAAAAGATATGCTACATTTATGCTTAGAAATTCTTTTAGAAAGCACATATTTTATTATTCCAACAAAGATATATGTTGAAAATAAAAAGTAATAAAAGTTACATGTAGTCCTAGCACCCAGAGATTTCCTTTTTGAGCATTTGTTTTTCTTTCCATTTCTTCTCTATGCATTGCATTGACAGTTTTATAATAAAAATAGAATCACATTTTATATATGTCCCATTCATTCTTTATCACTTACCTTTTCTGTACCATTATGCACATCCTAGAAAGCAGGATTTTTGTGGTGTAATACTCCATCATAAAAATTTGAAATGATTTATTTTACTAATACCCCATTGTTGTATATTTCTTCTTTTGTACACTAATTGAGTCAAAATCACCATTTTATATATAAAATACTTGTACGTATTCTGATTACTTTCTTAGGGTATGCTCTTATGAGAAGAATTGCTATCTCAAAGGTCATAACTTTTAATGCTCCCAATACTGATTGCCAGACTGCTTTATCATAAGTGCATATCCAAGTATAAATTCTTTATCTCTTGGAATTTTCTGGAGAAATCTGTCAATTTGTCTAAGTGTCTTTTATAAGTCACTCCTCAACACAGCTAGAAGTGTCTCGAGATAATAAGCCATATCGGATTCATCTTTATCCATTTCCTAGGAAAGGACCTGGTAAAAGTCAAATATCGAAAAAATATTTATTGGGGCACCTCGATGGCTCAGTTGTTAAGCATCTGCCTTTGGCTCAGGTCATGATCCCAGAGTCCTGGAATCGAGCCCCACATCGGGCTCCCTGCTCGGCAGGAAGCCTGCTTCTCCCTCTCCCACTCCCTCTGCTTGTGTTCCTGCTCTTGCTGTCTCTCTCTCTTTGTCAAATAAATAAATAAAATATTTTAAAAAAAGAAAATATTTTTCTTCACCCTCCAAATCCACAGAACCACTGCATCTGGCATTCATGTACTTTTTTCCATCAACTAATGCCTACTCAGTACCTACTAAATGTCATCCGGCAAGGCACTAGAAGTCACATAGTTATTAAGTCATAAAAACCAAAGTCATATGAGGACAGTTTAACTCCAGAGCCTACATTCTTAGCCATTTCACATTATGATCATACAGGAGGCCACTAATAGAGCCAAACGGGTCCATTACTAACCTCTGAAAACACTTTGCTTTTCCTCAACACTACATTACCCCTTCCTCCTGGAACAACTTTTCCCTTTCATATCATTCTTTAATGTACATCTCAAGTACCATTTGATATTCAAAATTTTCATAATAACTCTCAGGCAAAAATGGATTTTTCCTGTTTCCAAATGCCTACAAACATTATTTGATACCAACCTTCAATAATGCAAACATGTTTGTTTTTTTAAAAAAATTTTTTTTCTTGATGCAAACTTCTTGAAGAAAGGGGATAAAAAATATGTACATATATAATCATGTTCTATCATTGATCTCTTCATTAGCTATTTATCTCCCTACCTGCCAATCATACAAACAATGCATGTTTATAATAGAATTTTTTAAAACAACAGAGCAGTACAAGAGGGATTTACTTAAAAACCCAGAATCCATTATCCACAAATTTGCTATTTTCTATGTTGATACAGTTTTAAAATATGGTCACTCAATTGACAGCATTTTACCAAATGCTTTTTAAACCTGAAATATACTTTCAGTTCCTATCTGTGTCAAGTAACATATATTTTATATGACCATTTTGAATAGTTGTATAGGCATTTTGAATAATTACCATGCTATACAGATTATTATGCAAATCCCCATTTAGAAACATTTAGTTTGTTTCCTTGTTGTTTTGCTATGCAAACAATACTGCCCTTTTGATACAACCCCAATTCTTTTCTCAGGCTGCATTTCTAGAAGTAAAGTCTCTGTGTTTGAATTTGCCTTTTTTTTTTTAACTTTTTTTTTTTTTT
>NC_138375.1:104408846-104459415 GCF_054177405.1 Leptonychotes weddellii
TTTTTTTTTTTTTTAAAGATTTTATTTATTTATTTGAGAGAGAGAATGAGAGACAGCACAAGAGGGAAGAGGGTCAGAGGGAGGAGCAGACTCCCTGCTGAGCAGGGAGCCCGATGTGGGACTCGATCCAGGGACTCCAGGATCATGACCTGAGCCGAAGGCAGTCGCTTAACCAACTGAGCCACCCAGGCGCCCCTGAATTTGCCTTTTTAAAGGCTTTTGATGCAGGTATCCAGTAAAAAGTCAGGAATCATTTTTTCATATGTGTATTTCCTGTATGTCTTGAATGTAATAGATGCTCAGTAAGCGTTGTTAAATAGTAGGGAGGATAGGATAAATAATTATTGAATTTAATAGAGAGCCTGGGATAAAGTGTGTTTACAGATCTTCCTCTTAAGAATAGAAAACAAACTTTCAGTGCCCACCTTTGTATCCTTCTTTCTTTACCAGTGCTTCAACCAGAGAAAAGTCTGAATTTATTACTTCCCCTGCTGAAATTTTGCTTTTGCATTTATTTAATCAAAAGATATGTCTTTGAAAAGTAATAAATCCAATGTTCTAATTTTGCAGGTGGGGACTCTGAGGGCTCACTTACTTTTGGAAGAAATGCTTCCAACATTTCCATGACGTGGTAATGGAGATAGAACTAACGCTTTGATATCTTAAGACACTGTGATTTTTCTAGGTTGCTTTTCGTCTTTATTTATCTGTCACGGTGATGATTGGAAAGCATTTTTCCAAGCACCTAATTTTGAATATTAAGTCCCTTCTCCCAAGAAGTTCCTATTCATACTTATATATCTGCTTGCAAATTAGTTGGTATTAAAAGCATCATAGCAATAATGTCGTTTGTAAAGCTGAAGTCATGATTTCATTGCAATGGTCTTCAACATGTTTTTCTAGACTTAAAAGTTCAACAGGAAAATATATTCCTCTACCTGCCACACAGAATGTCATTTTCCCCATGTGGTAAAGAGGAGAACAAGACAGAATATTAGAAATATCAGCCTAAGGATTAGAAATATCAGAGTTAAGCAGATTGTCATCAACCTGGATAGCATAAATTCGTCATTGTCTTGGAACAAGAATCTGACTTGTTATCTTTATGCTTTCTGCAGTCACCATATGGGATAAAAGATATTTAGGTGGTATCGAAACACATGAAGAGGGGCGCCTGGGTGGATCAGTCATTAAGCGTCTGCCTTCGGCTCAGGTCATGATCCAGGACCCTGGGATCCAGGACTCTGGGATTGAGCCTCGCATCAGGCTCCCTGCTCCGCGGGAAGCCTGCTTCTCCCTCTCCCACTCCCCCTGCTTGTGTTCCCTCTCTCTGTCAAATAAATAAATAAAATCTTAAAAAAAAAAAAACACACGAAAACTGCAGATTTAAATAAAATATTCAGTCCTGTCAATTGGCAAAATAGTTTCAAAGAATCTAAGTATTTGGTATGATGTAGTTTAAGCAACGACTGAATTTGGCTAGTTTTTTCCCAAACATTTTCTGTTGCAAAAACAACGTCTGATACAGAGTTTACATTTGATGGGACAGAGGGGACTTACTTTACCAGAAGTTAATCTTTAAAAATAATCAAATTCTCCTTTTATTTTCCTTCTTATTTATCATGATTCTGTTTTCAAAAATTTATTTTCTCTCTTTTTATTATTTAGCTTCCTTTTTAATTCCCTTTTGTACGATTCCCTAAAGAAATCAATTTAATTTCTTTACCGCGCGCTCAATAAACGTCGACTGAGTGCCAACCTTGTGCCAGTGAGTTGGATTTCCAAGATCATCTAATTAAATGTCTAATGAAAATTTTACAATCAAATTTTTCCTCAAGAAAGTAACTGTTGCTTAAAAAGAGTTGAGGAGATTGAGGAGATAAAACAAGTACATGGGATTTTAGATTAGATCCCATACTAGAAAGATGGTATTTCTGGGACAATTGGTGAAATTTGGATAAGATGATAGATTAGTTAACAGTTACGTGTCAATGTTAAGATCCTGATTTTGATGACTGTGCTAAAGTTATGTGAAACGTTAAGATGGTATTTCTTCGAACTATTTTTACTGTTTTTTTTAAAAATCAAGTTATTTCAAAATGAAAAAGTAAAAAAACTTCAAAAAATAAGTACAAAAAACGAGTACAAAAAAGTCCATTTAGACCTCTTCATCAACATATTTTAAACTAAGTTTTCAGATAAGATATGTAGATAAAAAAGGCACATCTCAAAATTTTTGTAGTAGGCTAATTTTTGGAAAGTAGAACTGATAATACATTTCACATCGGATAATCTTCTTATATATTCGCTATCATTTGCTGAATCTTTCATTCATTTTTAAACTAGGATTCACAAAGGAGAGAAAACATTTTTCTGACCTTGAAGAGCTCATGTCCTAATAGAGAAGACTATTTGTGAATAAAATAAATGTTGAATTAAGTACATTAATAAAATCCAACAGAAATACTGATGAGAATGCAATGAATCATTGGTGGGGACGATAGATAGAAGTGATTTTGCTGGTGGGAGATTTCTATATATGCAGGGCTGTAAGAGTCCTTCGGACCGAGAGAATGGGCGCACTTTAATGATGGCGCAGACAGTGGCTGGTGATTGTCTTTCAGATAAAGAACAACATCAGCAACAACATCTGAGAGGTCCTGGCTGGCCAGGGACTGTGGGCCACCTGGTATGGGCAATGCCCTGGTCACAGGCGGGTAAAGAATGAATGAGGTGAAACAGGGACACTGCCCACAGATTGGAAATGGACTCGAATGCAAAGCTAAAGAATTTAGATATTACCTTCTGAACAGGTGAAAAGTATCTATGATTTTAAAGTAGAGAATCAAGTGACAGAAGTTAAATGTTAGAATATTCTTTGGTATCGGTGTGCAGGATATTTGTTGAGTGGATTAAATGTTCAAAAGCATTGAAGTTGTTTCTCCTTATATGTCTTTACAAACATTTTGTGAAAAATATTTAATGTTCAATTAGAAAGGTAAAATTATAAATGTAGCTTAGTTATTAAAATGTAATCATAAAATTGTCATTTAATAACAGCTAATTTGTATTTAGTGTTTATTATGTGCTAAACACTCTTATGGGCTGTATATAAATTAACTCACATAATACTGAATTAAGTGCTATTATTAGCTAAATTTTATTGATAAACTGAGGCACAGAATACTGAAGTAAGTTACCTAAAGTCAAACATTTAGTGAGTAATAGGGCTGGAATATGAGCCTAAATATTCTTTCTCAAAGCTCGTATTTCAAAAAATAGGCTAAACCGCTCTACCGTATCTCTCTGCATTTGAAGGTATATATGTATTTTTTTAATGTGGGTACTATTATTATTGTTACTGTTATTTTTATTGTAGACCTTCTCAAGAACGTTGATCCTGTAATTACTAACTGCTAATACAAACTGCCAGAGGATTCGCTATTCATGAGTCTGGCATAGACTCACTCCGTATACTCAAGTATGTTTACAGAAATTTAGAGCTGTGATTCTCCAATTTTAATGTGTGCCAAAATGGCAGGGGGCTTCTTAAAATGAAGATTGCTCAGCCTCAAAATCCCTAGATGTCCTGCTTCAATTGATAATGTAATATGTCTGTGTAAGAAGCAGGAATGTGCATTTTATGAAGCATTTGTAGTGATGTTATGAACAAGGTACACAGATCCAGAGTTACTGTACGTTCTGAGTTACCTGGGATACTATCAGTTTTCTTTTTTATTATCTTTTTGGTATAACTATTATATACACTACTTTCACTTTTAAAATTATCCTGATTTGGAAAATAAATGATATCCACCCCATACTTTTATAAACACTGCCATAAACTCCTTATAGGGACATGAGACATCTGACTAATTTCAGGAAAATGGGAGGTGATTTTCGAGTCCTTTGGTGTCTCTGCACCCGTGATGACACTCTATGTCAGTGTGTCAGGCTACCATCCCGGCTTCTCACCAGGCTAGCCAAATGACCTCTGAAGTTCTTAACAGAACAGCCACTGGGCCCCTCAGCTCAAGATCTGCTATTGTTGTAAGACAGCCTCTTATGACTGAAGAGGACCCATGAGAGAGTACATACCTGAGAACCTCCTTGGCTTACAGCCTCTGCAATGAGAGAACACACACTGATAAATCACAACAGCTCAGAAGAATTCCAGAATTTAACAGCTAAAATTATCCTTAGTGATTGTCCATTACAACTGTCTTACTTTATGGATGAAAAACTGAGGCCCAGAGAAGGGAAGAAAATTGCTCAGGACACACAACCTCCTAGCCACACAACTGAGCCTGAGGCCAGATTACAAATGCCCAGTACAAAGCTCTTTTTCCTACATTTGCTATTTATGATTTATGTGACTTTTATCCAAGCATGTGGTTCACTTCGTTAGGGTTTATCTTTTTTTTTTTTATTCTTATGTTAATCCCCATACATTACATCATTAGTTCCAGATGAAGTGTTCCATGATTCATTGTTTGTGCATAACACCCAGTGCTCCATGCAGAACGTGCCCTCCTCAATACCCACCACCAGGCTAACCCATCCTCCCACCCCCCTCCCCCGTTAGGGTTTATCTTAAAACTGAGCTATTCCTGAAGAAAGGAAGGCAGAGTCTGGATCTATTCTTTGTCAAAGAGGCATATATTTAACCAGAAAAAAAGTTGAAAATTCCAGAATCCAGAAACCATTTGATTGAAAGATAACCAAGACAACTGGCAAACAAGTGCCAATATAATAATATAATACAAAAGAATTTCAAGAACACTTAAAAAAAGTCAGGATTCATCAGCATTCCCCACTAACACTATCCACCATCGACTTGGAAGATTTCTATGTTTTAAGCACCATATCAAATCTTACATACATTAAGTCATTCCAATCATCCCAAAGAGAAGCAAGTTGAGCTCTGGGGCAAATAACTGGTCTAAGGACATATACTTCATAAATGGCAGAGCCAGGAGTCAAACCCATGTCTTCCAGGCTTTAGAGCCAAGCTACTTACGCATAATCATTTATTGAAAGAAGTCTTAGAACAAGTTAGGTTCACACTCTCTATTTTCATGTGATGAAATAGAGGCCAGGAGTGAGCTGCTCAATATTAAAGAAGAAGATTGCAGCATAATGAGGATTAGAAGTCAAATCTTAGCACACCAGTAGTGGGCACTTTCTACTTCTCTCTGTCTGAGTCTTTCTTTCTAATTATCTCTCTACTTTGTTTACCTACTGGGTAAATAAGAATGACTCAGCTTTCTGTAAAACGAAAGCTTCTCAGGAAAATTCTGGCAGTTGAACTCCTTAGATAAGAATTTCTTGAAGGTGACTTTAAATGAGAATTTCTAATTTCACTATAAATTGTTTCTTTGAGGAATGAAGCTTCTGCTGTTAATTGTAGTCTGCTGAGGGGAACAAAATTAATCGGCCTGGAACTCCTAGATTAGCCACTTGGGGCCCATGTGACCTAGGATAGGCCATCTCATCCTATGAGATGTAACATTGTTTTTACGATAGGATAAAACCATCTTTTGTGTAGCATCGTACTGATAATTAAAGTAGCTAGTTCGCAAATAAAAGTTCCTTCTCAATTAAAAATGTGATGTGCAGTCACCATCATTAACCATCCTTATCATCATCATTATCATTGTCATCATTAACAACATCACATCAAGACTGCTGACACTAACCAGTCTGGTCCAGAATGTCATTTCTCACACATATAGTACTCACCGGCAAAAAGGAACAGATAGGCCATGCTGACCAAAAGCAGAAAGCCGCCTGATGGCTTCATGGTCAGTGAGGTCTGCAAGATCTGTAGGGAATGTGTTAATAGAGTCCACCACTGTGGATGTTCTACAGGCTGTATTTATAAGTGGATTCATATGCATGCATTGAAGTATATACATTTGTCAACCAGCCAGATTCTCCACCCTGATTGTGTAATCTATTTCCCCAGCGATTAGAGACACCAGAAACCAAAGAAGCTTATTTCATGCCTTTTCCAAACAGTCAGGGATAATGGCCAAAAGTGATGGTTAGACAGAATGAAATGAATTACATGTAACACACACAGAATTTGCTCCCATCAGCAGCACATGGTGATAATTGCAATTAAGTCATTTTATTCTAGTTTGCTTATTTTGATCTATCTGCCCCCAGCCGAACTTTGGGCCAGAAAGCTTCTATCTGACAGTAACCTGTAGGATGGTCTGTATAATACATGTACAACATTAACAATGTTTTGTGTCACAGCTACTAGGACAGTGAAAATGCTGATGGGAGGTATTGTGAGATCGGGGAATTCATTAGGCAGACTAAGAACATAACCCTAATAGTCATTACATTAAAAATCCAGACATGCAAGGTGAATGTGAATTGGAGGCTGTGTCTTTCAATCCCTTGCTTTTAGGCAGCACATGTGTGTTGGTTCTTACTCAATATTTTTCTTCTAGCAAGTTTTTCACAGGTGGATTTTAGTCATTATGTATAAATGCCATCTACACTTACCATCTTCCTCTTTCTCAAACACACAATGTACTAGAGCTCTTGTGCTCACTCTTTCCTCTGCCTGGAAAAGTCTTGGCTGAGAAACTTGAATAGTTCCTTTTTTTCTAGAAATATCAGTTCACATATTACTTGCTCAGTGAAGATTTCCCTGACAATTCAAAGTACACCTACCCCAATCAGATTAATTGTGCTTACTGCCTTCTTAGTTCTTTTCAATATCTAAAATTATCTTTTTCATTTCATTATTTACTTGTATATTTTCCCACCAAATAAATACATATCCACACACAGTCATACACACAAATGCATGCACCTACATGCTAGGATATGAGCTCATGGATCTTTTCCACTACTGTGTCTCCATGTCTCCATACGTAGAACAATGTCTTGCACATAGAAGCATGTAGAATGATTCTGGTTTTACAAACATTAACCAATAAAAATTCCTTCCTTCTTTCAAAAATAATAATTGAGCACCAATTGTTCCAAATATTACCAGACGCTGAAAATGCAGTAAAAACAAAGACAGATTCATAGAGCTTACATTCTTGACTCTTTTCTCAGACACTTGCTGGGTGGAACCTACTGATTCCAGGAAATTTATTAGATTCTGGAAATTTAAAGATGAGTAAGAGAAGTTCACAACTGGAGGAGAAGAAGGCAATTTGATTAATGTTATACACAAATAAGTAGGGGAGCCCTGAGGAAGCACATTCGGGGGGGGGATCATGGGGGGGATGGTGGGGGAAAGGCTGAGAAAGGTGGTCAGGATCAGGCACCACAGAGGATCTGACCCTCAGACTTAAGAAAGTTGGAGACACATAAAGTGATAACCAGCATTCTAAGAATAAAGATTAATACGGAAAAAAGAAAACAAAAAAGAACTAAGGTATGTTTTGAGAAATATGAGACTCAAATGCAGAGACAGGCCTTAAGTTGAAAGGTTTATAGGCGATGCTGAGTTTTGTCATCACTCTTGTGCTTGGGGTTCATTAAGATCCCTGGATCTATGGGTTTATAGTTTTCATCAAATTTAGAAATTTTAGTAACTATTATTTTTTAAAATCTTTTTTTATTCCCTCGTCATCCTTCTCCCACACTGCATGAAGTTGTCCTACAAATTACTGATGTTCTTTTCAATATATATTTTTTCTGTGTTTTATTTTTGCTCATTTCTAATGCTGTCTTCAAGTTTGCTAGTCTTTTCTTCTGTGCTAGTTAATCTGCTGTTAATACCATATGGTTTATTTTCATCAGACATTTTGATTTTTTAATCTTTAAAAATATACTTTGATCTTTCTTCCTTTCTTTCTTTACCTTCCATCTACCTTACTGAACATGCTCTGTCTTTCTTCTACCTTCTTGAAGAGACAACTGATTTGATAGCCTCATTTATCAATTATATCATTTATGTTATTGCTGGATCTGTTTATATGATTGATATTTTTCCAGATTCAGGGTCATGTTTTCCTGTTTCTGCTTTCTATTTTCAGTTTTTCTGCATCCTGTTTCATTCTCACCTGGTCCTTCTTTAGATGTTATTTATCCTGGAAAATCATTAATTCCTTGTCCCTTGCAAGGAGGACATACACTATTTACAAGGCATGTGTAAAGTGGGATGGGGATGCAGGTCCTAGCAAGAACAGAAGCAGGAAAAGGAGCAAAAAACAGATTTTTATGGAGACCTTCAATTTCCTTGTCTCAAGATTTCATTAAAATCCAAAATTTCTTCTCTGCAAAAGAGAAGAGTCAAGAGAATGAGAAGGTAAGCCACTGACTGGCAGAAATATTTGTCAAAGATGTATATGACAAAGGACTATTATTCAAAATATACAAAAAATCTCTTAAAACTCAACCATAGGAAAATGAACAGTTCAATTTAAAAATGGGCAAAAGATCTGAGCTTTTACCTCAACAAATGAGATTTTCAGACAGTAAAAAACTTATGAAAAGATGCTCAACATCATATCTTTTTAGGGAATTGTAAATTACAAGAATGAGATGTCACTACACATCTCTTAGAATGGCTAAAATCCAAAGCACTGACAACATTGAATGGTAACAAGGATGTAGAGTAGTCAGAGAAAGATAAGGAGGAAATTTAAATGTATATTTTTACATAAAAGAAGTCAATCTGATAAGGCTACTGCAATATTGCAATTTATTCTTATATATATATTTGGTCTTTTTCTGAGGCTCCTGGCTCACAGCTCCCCAAACCCTTGGAATCTCCTAAGTGTTAAGGGTGCTAAAGGTTATTTTTGGTGATGTTAATGGATGAGATTTATTTATTTATTTATTTGACAGAGAGAGAGAGATAGCGAGAGCAGGAACACAAGCAGGGGGAGTGGGAGAGGGAGAAGCAGGCTTCCCGCTGAGCAGGGAGCCCAATGTGGGACTCGATCCCAGGACCCTGGGATCATGACCTGAGCCGAAGGCAGACGTTTAACGACTGAGCCACCCAGGTGCCCCAAGAGCAACCCTATTTTAAACTATGGACTTTGGTTAATAATGATAGATCAGTGTTAATTCATTGATTGTAACTAATGCACCCCACTGGTGGGGGATGTTATTGGTGGAGAAGGAGAGAAGGGTGTATTTAAGAATTCTATGTGTTTTCTGCTCAATTTTGCTATGAACTTAACAGTGCTCTAAAAATAATATCTATTAATTTTAAAAAAGAAGATAAGCATACCAGAAACTAAAGACAAAACTGAAAATTGCAAGAAGCTCTAGTTCATTTGCAGTAAGCCTACTGAGCACATTTCAGGGCTGTTTCCCCAGCACTAGATGATATTTTCCTTTAAAACTATTATTATTATTAAAAACATATTTCCTTATAGGTACATGATGTCTCACTTTACAGTTTGTATGGGGACTTTCTGCACATTATATTTATTCATTTTTCCTAAATCTGTCAAGTCTTCTCTTTATTGCACATGTGACAGTATTGAGGCTTAGAAAGTTAGGGTTTAACCCACAATTGCTAGTAGGACCCAAACCAAAGACATCTGTCTAACTCCAAAGACATCTGTCTAACTCCAAATCCAGTTTCTTCCAAAGGACTCAATATCCCTGGAGAAAACAGACTGACAAGACTATTGGTGGTACAGATGTACCAAGAACAGTGATTTCCAATACAGATACAGTTGATGAGGAGCACAAAGATGGCCAAAGCGCCCATTGAGGAGATGACATTTTAGCTGGAAAAGCCAAGAAGGAAATCCACGAAAAATAATGATGATTCCTTTTGCCATCTTTTTGTTTTCGTCCTCGGCGTATTTCTATCCAACAGAACTTCTCTGTCGGTGTGTTTCTGCAGCATTGTAGTTTCCCATCTAGTGCCCTTCAAACGAGCCAGGTAAAGCGTATTAACAAGAAGAAGCAAATCACTTCCCAGATTCTAGGATTTGAGAAACAAAAAGTTGGTGTCCTTAGGGAGGCGGGCATGAAGTCATATGCGGTGATGTGTTCTTGAGATTGTGCCGGTTTCACTTATATAAAAGAGTATGAAAGTTTTCAGTAAGTCCCATAAATTAACCTATAATTAGTTGTGACACCTGTAGGAGGGGCTCAGTGCCTCTTGAAATACTCAGTAGGAAAGTATTTAACGATGTCTGCTGAAGTCTATAAAACTGTTTTCAAAGCATTGCACATCTAACAAAATTATGACCACAAAATGGGTTAGATTTTATTAGGTGAACAGTTTTCTGTGTAATGAGAACTTGAGGACTGTATTTATGAAGTCAAACTATTTGTACAAAAAATAAAATAATTCAGGTAGCTGCCACTGTCATTCTAACCTGAGAATTGTGTGGTTACCTCTCCCACTGCTGCTTCCTTTTCTCAGCTGATGATCTTCCATAATTTTTCAATACTGTGTTATTAACTATAGTCACCAGGCTATACAATAGATTGCCAGAACTTATTCACGTATTCATCTTATAATTAAAAATGTGTACCCTTTGACCAACATCCTCCCATTCTGCCTTGCCCTTCCCACCCTTGGCAACCACCATTCTTCTTTCTGGTTCTGTGACTTGGACTTTTTTCAATTCCACATATATGTGACATTATGCAGTATTTGTCTTTCTGTGTCTGGCCATTACATTTAACATAATGCCCTCTAGGTTCATCCTTGCTATTGCAAAAGGCAGGATTTTCTCCTTTTTTTTTTTTTTTTGGCTGAGTAACATTCAGTTGTATATACTTAAAGTAATTCAAGTAGGAGGACATTGGACTGAAGTGGCTCTAAGGCCTTGGTAGCCTATGTAGTAAGCAAATCCAAGCTAAGCCAAAGTCAACGCACTCGAATCTGAGGAAGCGGGATGTGGGAAAAACTAATGGCCAACAGCCAACTAGGCTCTTCCAAACAAGGCGACTGCTTCAGGTAGGGCCGGCCGAGTAATTGTTTTGCTTCCGCATCTTCTGTGTAAAAGCCTTTCCTCCAGCTTCTGTCAGTGCTCCGTACCATTTTAAGTTTGGTGCTGCCTGATTTGAATCAATGTTTACCCAAATAAATGTGTAAATTTCAGTGTGCCTCAATTTATCCTTTAACAGCGCACACAAAATTTTCTTTATTCCTCTGTCAACAGCCACTTAGGTTGTTTCCATATCTGGGCTACTGTGAATAAGGCTGCAGTGAACATGGGAGCACAGAAATCTCTTTGAGATCAGGATCTAATTTCCTTTAGATACATACCTAGCAGTGGGATTGCTGAAGTGCATGATAGTTTTATTTTTAATTTTTTTTGAGAAATTTTCATACTGTTTTCCATTATGGCTGTACTGATTTACAATCCCACCAACAATGTATAAAGGTTCTTTTCTCTCCACAACCTCGCCAAAACTTGTTACTTTTTGAATTTTTGATAATAGCCATCCTAACAGGTGTGAGCTGATATTGCATTGTGTTTTTGTTGCATTTTCCTAATGGTTAGTGATGTCAAGCATCTTTCTATGTGTCCGTTGGACCTTTATACATCTTCTTTGGAAATATATCTATTGTTTCCTCTACCCATTCTTTAATCATTTTCTTAAATTTTGAGTTGTATGAGTTCCTTATATATTTTGGATATTAACCCCTTACCAGATACATGCTTTGCAAATATTTTCTCCAATTCTGTAGGTTGCCTTTTTATTTAGTTGATCATTTCTTTTGTTATGCAAAAGCTTTCCAGTGTGACGTAATCCCACTTGTTTAGTTTTGCACCTGTTGCTTGTGCTTTTGATGCCATATCCAGAAAGTCAGTCAAAGCCAAAGTCATGAGATTTTTCCCTTTGTTTTCTTCTAGGAGTTTTACAACTTCAGGTCTTATGTTTAAGTTAGTCGTTAATCCATTTCAAGTTGGTTTTTGTATACAGTATAAGATAAAGGTCCAATTTCATTCTCTTGCATGTGGATATCCAGTTTTCCCAATGCCGTTTATTGACAAGACTACCTTTCCTACTTTGTATTCTTGGCACCTTCCTTGAAGATTAGTTGACCATTTATGTGTGAGTTTATTTCTGGATTCTCTATTGTGTTCCATTGGTTCGTGTGTCCATTCTTAAGCCACTACCATACTGCTTTGATTCCTATAGCTGTATAATATGATCTGAAATCAGTGTGAGTGGTGTCTCCAGCTTTGCTCTTCTTTCTCAATAGCTTTAGCTATGCAGGGTCTTTTGTGGTTCCAAATGAATTTTAGGATTATTTTTTCTATTTCTATGAAAAATACCATTGGAATTTTGATAGAAATTGCATTCAATCTGTAGAACAGTTTAGGTACAATGGATGTTTTAACAATATTAATTCTTCCCAGCCTATGAACATGGGATATCTTCCCGTTTATTTGTGTCTTCTACAATTTCTTTCATCAAGACTTTAACAAGAAACAAAGAAGGTCATTATATAATGATAAAATGTTTCATCAAGAGGATATAACAATTGTGAACGTATATGCACCCAACATTGGAGCATCTAAATATATAAAGCAAATATTAATAGAACTGTTGGGAGAAATAGACAATAAAGCAATAATAGTAGGGAACTTCAACATCCCATTTTCAACAGAGGCTAAATCATCTGGACATAACATTAAAAAGGAAATATTGAATCTGAACTACTTTTAGGCCAGATGGATGAAGTGGAACAGAACAGTGCATCCAACAGCAACAGAATACAGAACATTCTCTAGGATAGATCTTTTGTTAGGCCTCACAGTAAGTCTTAACAAATTTAAGGAAGTTGAAGTCATATCAATATTTTTTCCAATTACAAAGTTATGGAACTGGAAATCAGGAATAAGAGGACAACAGGAAGACTCACAAATATGTGGAAATTAAACAACACAGTTCTAAAAAAAAACAAAATAAAACAAAACCCAACTGTCAAAGGAGAAATCAACAGGGAAATTAAAAAAAACAAAACAAAACACTTGAGACAAATGAAAATGGAGATACAATATACCAAAACTTACGGAATTGTGCTTTATGATGTGCATTCTTTTAGTGTATGTGTCTTATCAAATCTAAAGGGTAACTAGGGAGCTAAATGGGGCCATGCAAGGATACCCTTCTCTTATTAGGTTAGGTCTAAATCTTCTCACACAAAAGCAGGAGACATATGTTCTGCTTATTTTTCCTTAGGTCAAACTACAGAACTGAAATGCACTCAAGGTCTGTGAAGTACCAGATACCAGCTCTGAGGAAGAAAAGAAGAAAGTCAGAGAAAGACCAAGAGCATTTCAGAGAATGCCTGTTCAGATTCAGTAAACCCTTTGAACCAGGACTCCTCAGGCTACAGCTGAAGGACTCCAGGCTATGGCTGTAGCCCCATCACAAATTAACATCAGTGTTCACACATTTGGAATTATGGTAGGTGCTGTCACCCTCTTTGCATCTTCTTTTTTTTTTTTTTTTTAAGATTTTATTTATTTATTTGACAGAGAGAGACATAGTGAGAGCAGGAACACAAGCAGGGGGAGTGGGAGAGGGAGAAGCAGGCTTCCCGTGGAGCAGGGAGCCCGATGCGGGGCTCAATCCCAGGACCCTGGGATCATGACCTGAGCCGAAGGCAGACGCTTAGCGACTGAGCCACCCAGGCGCCCTGCATCTTCTTTTAAGCCTTTGCTAAGTTTATGAATACTTTTAATTCTGTTGTCTCCAAACATATAGGACTAATCCCTCCAATTCAACACATATCCAAGTCACTCAAATTACTACTCTTATGTGAAAGGTAGTTTAGGAATAGGGGATTGATGTGACCATCTGGAGTAGAGGCTCTGCCGCTCCCCGGGTATGAGAGTGTGGGTGAATCATTTATATCTCTCTACCTCTCTCATGCAATGGAGCTGCAACTTCACGACCATTGCTAAATTTAAATGTGATCATGTTTGGGTGCTAATCACTGGGAACACGGGTAATCAGTGATAGATTGGTTAACCTAATTTTCTGTGGTGAGTTATTTCAGTCTTTTATCTTAGTTACTATTTTCTCTGGCCTTTTTTCCCCCTGTTGTTCCCCTTTCAATTTTAGAGGATGTGTGTGGGGTGCATATGTTTATGTATACTACTTCAAGAAAGCTTTACATAGGCACAGGCAAGCCTCTGGACAAGGTCCCCTTACTCAGCCTACTCACCGACACAGCACATCATTTCTGCAGTGAATTTAGCTTTCAAAAACCAGGAAGAGGTGAACAGATGAGAAAGACGTGACTTGGCAACCCTTGGAGGGGAAAGAAAAGCGCCTGAGGAGAGTTAGTGCTTATGAATTTGGTATGATCCGGTTTTGACAATGTTCCCGTGGTCATTCGAAGGTATAATGATAGATAGGAATGTTCGGATCAAATGAATTATTTTCTTATGCTTTCAAGAGAAGAGTACAAACCATACTTAAAACAGTGTGTTCTGTCCTGGCTCTCACCATAATGAGGAACATAATCAGAATTATGAATATTTGCTTCTGTTAGAAGAACCTCTGTGTTTTTTAAAAACCATTTAAAAAAACATTTTTGCTGAAAAATTTTAAATATATAACAATATTAAAATAATTTTAGAGTGAACCCCTTGAAACCCACCAGCTAGATTGTATCATTACTATTTCACTATGCTAGTTCTTTCGTGTATCTGTCCATTAATCCATCTTTGATACAATTCAAAGTAAATGGCAGACATCAGCATCATTCTGTCTGAAAAACTTCACTGTGCATATCGCAGTTAAGACTATACTACTATGCTACATGTTTACATTCTTTTACTTGGATGTCAGATTTGCAAACTATGACACGCATAAATCTTAAGTGTGTATTCACTGAGGTTTGACAAATGTATATATCTCTGAACCTAAACTCCTATATTCTGATCATTGATTATTTCACATGTGACTTGCTCTTCTTTCTAAGAAATACAGGATTTTTGGCCTTCCACCCCCAAAGAATAGCTCAGAACTATTCAAGAGATAGTAATTGAATTATTTACCCCGTTATGGCACCTGAAATAAGCCTTGAAATAAATGGTAGTCTTAAGGCGGGCGAGAGATTTGTATGAGGAAGGAAGGGTAGCCGGAGGGGCCCAAGGCAGCACGAGAGGCCTTCCAGGAGGACAGGACACAGCGGTGGAAACAATTTGTGGGGATAGCTGATAGGAACCTGGCCCGGCTGGAGGGGGCAGTTCTAATAGGAGAGAGGGCGAGTGGGCCACGTCGAGAGGCAATATGTCCAAACACGCACAATGACTCAGTTTCCAAACTACATGTAGTACCTACGTGTCTACATTAGAAGTAACTAAATTACACCAGAGAGCAGAAACTGAAGAGGAGAAAAGAGCTTAATTTCGCTAATGAGCAGGGCACTTAGTATATAGATAAAAACAGGACAGAGAAAAAGCCCCACATGATGAGAATTTTCAAAAATGTTAAAGGAACGGAATATAGACATTAAAAAAAACCCAACTATGTAAATACTGAGAAAAAGAACAAAAATATCCTGGGCAGTGAAGACATCAGTATCATGCTGAAACCGATGACAGAGCACAATGGTGAAAGCTACTGATTTTCGAGCTCTCCTTACACGTCAGAGATTACTTAACTGCTTACATGTATCATTTTCTTAATCTTCACAATAAATTTAGGAGGTAAGTATTAGTCCCCATTTTACAGGTGAGTACATTGTAAATGAAAGAAGTCAATTGACTTGTTCAAAGACACATAGCTTATGTGAGAGCCCATGACTCGCATTCTGGTCCATGTGACTCAACGATCCACCCTCTTATAATTGCCTTATCTGAACTATGTATTATGTGGGCATTTGTCTCCAGCAAGGGGAATAGTCTTTAAGCACGGAAGAGCACAAATCCTACACTTGAAAGAGTTGAAGGGTGTATTTTCCCTAGCATAACCTAATCTCCCTGGCTCCTGATCTAAAGATCAGATGCACCCCCAGTTTGGTTAGGTCCTATTCAATAGTATACATAAAGGGTAACATCTCTGTGCATAAATCTACCATTCCATAGAGATGAAAAAACTGTGGTCTAGGGAGGATGAATATTTTATTTTTACATAAAGTACTTTTCCTGAATTTAGGAAGAAACAATATTATGTGATCTACCATCTAAATAATAGGTATTGCAAAATAATTGTAAACATAATGTATTGTCACATTGTTAAAAGTCCCTCATCATCTACATGCAACTCCAAGAATAGGAAAGGGGAAGGGACTTTCCCAAGATCCCACAGTGACTGCTTGGTTGATTTAGATCCAAAAAACCGGGCTTTTTATCCAAGTTTATGCGAGGTCAATTATTCCATAATGTATCCGTATGTCTTCTTGATCTCAAAGTAAAAACACAAGCAATGCTTCTACAGAATTTACTTTATTAACAAGCAAATCCAGGGAAATAGATATAAACTGAACTACCCAAGAGGCAGGCAGAGTAGAAGGCGTATCTTTATAAATTTAAAGGCTCCATTAGAGAAAAATAGAAGTGAGAAAAGAAGTGGCTGGAAGTCAGCACACACACTGCACAAAATTCAGCATTTTCCTTGATGCTTTAGGTTGATCTTCCCACCACTTTTCCTGTAAAAGAGAAAGACAAATATATGCTCAGTGTAATATTGTTATTATTCATTACAAAGGTTGGAAGAAGTTTTGACTACACAGAGTCCCTGCAATCATTTGATTCTATAGGTATCCACATTTATGATTTGGCAGAGGTTAATTAAATGTACTCAGAGATGACATCTGGACAAATTACACAAAACATGAATCTTACACAAATTTCAGATTTTTACCCAGGCTTGACCTCTTGGTTTCAATTGTTCATTCTTTGAGAGGAAATATGCATACAAACAGAAAAGGTTAAAGTGACCGGAGAGGTAATGGCAAAGGTACACTAGGGTCACAGTCCTCATAGAAGATGTAAGAGGTTGAACCAAATATTCCGGCATTTGGCACTTTATAGCAGGCTATATATTCAGACTTTCTCAGTAATATGTGTCCATTAAATTAAATCTCTGTTTACCCTACTGCCTTTCTTCTCTGAGAAAGTTTGGTATTAATTAATCAGATACGTTACATAAGCAAGTAGGCACATATTAATTTATTAATTTCATTCTATGTGCCCGGCTCTGTTATTATAATAGGTAGTTATATAATCCCTGTGCTTAGGCATTTTGCAGTGAAGTTGAGCGAAATTAAGACATTCACAGAAAACTCTAATACCAGAAAATGGCGAGGAGTGAGAGACTTTTATCTGGCTTAAACAAGGGTTATAATTTCCTTGGTTTTAGGGCAATCAATTAGACTAAAAGATTGACTGAATAAATTTTTATTAATTATAAACTGATCCCTTGGGAAGGTCACAGTTTATTGGCTAAAATCTATAGCATCTGTTCTGTTCCTTATAAACGTGTAAATTCAATACACATGGGTCCTTGATGGAATCTTCCTAGTATACTATGTAAAGTTTGACTAGTCTGCATTCTAAAGGATAATCTTTTCCTCTATTCTTTGTTGAACGGCTCTTTTTCATCAAACTAAAAGAGGAATGAATAGAAATTTGTACCTTAGTAACATATAATTTGGTATAAAAGAAAATGTCAGAAAATAATTTGGATAAAATAATATTTTTATTAATGATAAATTTTCCCCAAACTTTTCATGTTTCTGATTTTGATGAGTATGATACTTACACCATTGCCTTACAGAAGGCACATTTATTGCCATATGTCTGGCCGTCAGAGCCACAGTGGGGGTTAGATTCCCGCGTGCAGTAGACCTTGGGATCCTGGAACTCACCACAGTCAATCTACCAACGTAAGCACGATGACATTGACATTAGTGAATTCTAGTCTATGGATCTATCCCTCAGAACAGAAGCTTCAGACAGCAAGCTTAAACACACACACACACACACACACACGTGCGCTCCCGATATAAAGTTTCCTGAAATAGAAAAATAGCTTTCCTTATCTGCTTAACCAGAACTTACTAAATGTAAATGAGACTCTTTCTTTGAGACACAGGAAACCCATTTCTGTAGTTATGGTATTCAGGAGTAAGTTAATGATGTAAGGTAGATGCTTACTTCTTATATAAGGAGTGAGGTAAATGCTATAGGTATGACTTTTTGCTCCAACACTTAATTATTCAGAGATTAGTTTTTCAACTTTAAATGCTGCTTGCTTGCTCTTTTCTTTCTGCCTTTCCTTGTCTTCCTTCTCTCCTTCCCTCCTCCCTCCCTCTTTCTTTTTCTTTCTTTCTTCTTTCTTTCTTTCTTTTGTCTCTCTCTCTCTCTTTCTTTCTTTGTATTAATTTAACTCTAATTGCAGTCTTTATGCCTTGCTATAAAGATATGGATGATTCTTGCACGGAGTTCTCATATGTTATCTAATGGCTTGTTAGTTTTCCCTGTTGGCTGCTACATCCATTTACTACCTCTTGAAAACAATGGTCTAATGTCTTTATTATTAACTTACTCTGTCTTGGAGTCTATTTGTACGATTTGAACTTTTGTGCCTACTATAAAAACATAGTAATAGCTGCCTAAGCTGCTCTATTTAGAAGGATTCTGAGGGTGCATCCGGCCTTGGTGAGAACACATACTATGACTGATTAGTAATTATCATCATGGGTTCTGTAGAAGGGATGGTAGTACCTATACACTAATATTTCTCCTTCGTTTTAGCGGTCTTCCAGAACAGTCTGGAGTTTCCAATTCAGTGTCAACTGAGTAAATATTTGGTGTGCAAATGGCATTTGAGTCATTTTATTCCAGAGTACAGGCAATATGTAATAGGTAAAACTGAACTCCTCCAAATGTCAGCTGTGTGGGCTGAAGTAACATTTAAACATGAACACAGGGACCGTACTTTACTCCTTCTTAGTGCCATTAAAACGACACTGTCTTACATTTATCAATTGAGTCATAATATTTAAGCTACTCTTATATGGATTATGTGAGTTGAGTGTTTCAATAACCCTGCCTGAGATATACGGCGAACGATGTTATATTAACTAGTTTACAGATGTGAAGAGTGATCCTCAGGAAAATTATGTGGCTTACCAATGCCACAGAAGCAGATGTCACTGAAACCAGTGCTTAAACATATTGCTTCTCCTTGCTGGTCTAGAATTTCCAACAACCTACTCTGGCAGATTTCCAACACATCCTCACTGAGAGAAATAAAGATCAACTGTCACTATGCACCCTTGACCACACTTACAGTCATGACGTGGAGACTTCATGAAAATACCTTATTAGAGAAATGTATGGGCATAGGTGAGATGAATTATTTGTTTAAGATATGGGTAAACCATTATATATTGATAAAGCCCTCTGATGGTTTGCATGGAGAAACACTCAGCAAAAGAATCACACTGCTGAGTTTAAAAATATTATCACATGTAACAGGTTTAAGGCACCTGAGACTATTCAATATAGATGTTTGTTGAGATTTGGCACTTGTAGTGTTGAGGTTGGGCAGTATGGTACTTATCAGAGATCTTAGGGCATGGCTTCGAGAAGATAGGCTTCTCATAGTCCCACCTAAAGTTCTACTTTTCCTGAAAGCTCTTAAAGATAACTCCATCCTCTCATACTACCTCCCAGACGGTAATCTTTCCTTTAGGTCTCCAAACAGAAAAAAGGCTGGAAAATCTTTGGGGTCTTATAAATCATAGGATAATTTTCTCAAAAGCTAATGTATTTTACACTTAAGTCATTGATGTACACATTTGCAGCTGTGTGCTTGAGTCAAGAAACGGTAAACACCAGAATCATCTCTGATATTTTCATTTATTCCACAAACAGCCAATGGGTAACTACTATTTGGAGGACACAGTGCTGAGCTCTGGTGATACAGAGAAGAATCAGTTATAAACAATATAAGCTCACCATCTCATCTGCATGAGGGAAGCAGAGAAAATATAGATAACTGGGACGCCTGGGTGGCTCAGTTAAGTGTCTGCTTTCAGCTCAGGTCATGATCCCAGATTCCTGGGATCAAGCCCGCGTCGGGCTCCCTGCTCAGCGGGTAGTCTGCTTCTCCCTCTGCCTGCTGCTCCCCCTGCTTGTGCCTTCTCTCTCTTTCTGACAAATAAATAAATAAAATCTTAAAAAAAAAAAGACACAGATAACCATAGCATGATGTGTGATCAATGCCACAGTGGGCCAGGCACGGGCATTGTGGAAGCTGAAGACAGGGCATCTTGGTCAGAGATACATGTGTCTCTACAGTCAGGTCAGTGAGAAAAAGAAAAAACAAAGTCTCTTACATGAGAGAGACACCTCCTTAAGACACCTTTCCCTGGCAGTTGGCCCTCTGATCTTGCCATCCAGCCTCTTTTGTCCTTCAGAAAGTGATATGAAAGAGGCAGTTGGGGAGGGTTCACTGTTGGGAGTGTCTAGACGCTACCCCCTCCCCAAGCCCACTTTTCCCCTTCCACTGCCCCCTGGGAATGACCTGGAAGAATACAAGATTTCAACAATGAAAACCCAAACAATCAAATGGCCTATGAACAGACTTCCTCAGAACATAGACACACTTCATGCTTTCGGATTGTCCTGGCCTCTAGTGATCCCTGAAGGGAGCCAAGGAATCCTGTTACAGAATTTGTTCTGCTATACACAATTAACTAGTTGTGTCATCTTGGACACATGCTTCATTCCGAGCATTGTTATGAGGATCAGAGGTGGTCAAGAGGAATTGTAGAAAGTCAGGGTAGAATATTTGAAACAGCCCTGGGCAAGGATGCGGAAAATAAGCTTCTGATGGCAGGCCTGCTTCAACTGTACCATCGGACTAGACAGTCTCTGAGGACCCTTCCACCTTTGATGGTTTAAGTCTGAGCAGTGAGTGACTCTCTCAATAAAGTGGCTAAATAAAGCTAAGTCGTTAGATCTTCAATTGAGTGGGAGAAATAACAACTTCTGCCCAAGTGCTTCCTCTTTTATATCTAGAGGCTCCTCTTCACTCAGTGTGTGAGAAATTTTAGCATGGTGACTGAGGACAGAAAAAGACCACTCTCTGAGAGCCCCAGAGGACAGGGAAGGTGAATGATGCCTTTGCAGGGACAGCCAGAAATCCCTTCTGGGAAGCAAAGAGCAAGGCAGGGGCATAGCAGGGCTGGGACTAGGAAGAGGCCAGGGCTCTCACAACTGGAGAAGTGGGCTATGATTTCTGAATGTCATACCTTTTTTGTGCCTAACTGTCCTCTCCCCTTTTACTATACAGAAGTCAAAGCAGGTCTAGACTAAGGAGATGGTATGATTGTTTCTTCCTCCTTGAAAGTTTCCCCTATGAGGGATTTAGGAAACCCAAGAGAGCTGAAATTCTCCTCTCCCTGAATTGTTTAGAATCCCCTACTGCTCTGTCATGTTGGGGCACTGTCCTGTAGATGGAATCAGACAGACCTGGCTCTGAATTTTGCTTCTTTCACTGATTAGCTACACTACCTTGTGCAAAAATTTGACTGCTCTGAGATTAAGTTTCTTCATCTTTAACGGGGCTGATAATGCCTATCTTCTGGGGTTATCGTAGTGATAAATCCTTTGAAAACACTTGGTAAAGCTCCAAGTATGTGCAAGATTGCTACTATGAATATTAACAGTGTAAATTATATCACAATCTACAATTTTTGGAGCCCATTATTTTTATCCTATTTTAGTGAATTTTTTGATGTTTTTTAAAAATTGGTGTTGGATTTAATAAGCACCTCCATTTATTTCCTGAGTTCAGCTTCTGAAGACCATGTTTAGGCACTTGGGTGCCAGTGTTTAGTATCAGCCTGACCTCTTGTGGTTCTTCAAAGAACTGTGCCTTCTAAAATATTCTGGAATAGAGTGACACTTTTAGTACCCAAATCAGTGTTTTTTGCTAATGGGCACTACCAAATTATTTAACTTGTCTGGAAAATGAGCTTGTATGGTTACTCAATCAACTAAAGAGTCAGGATCACTGATATTTTACTCTAGCATTTTAGTTCTACAAATAAAGCCAATGAAAATTTGCAAACACACACAATCACACCCATACACCTTAGAGTGTAGGACTTCATCTATTCGCCCCTTTACTGAAAAATACTAGTTTAGGCACCCCTAAACTACTGTTTTCATTATAATACTTCTTTGCTTAAGAACTGAGGATAGTAAACACTAACATGTATTTATTTGCTCAGAAAATTATGCTGCTCAATACGAATTCACGTGCCCTGCAAAATGGCTTCCTGTTGCTGATCAGAAGTAGCGTGGAAAGGCTCAGTCAGTTGAGCGGTTGAGCGTCAGACTCTTGACTTCAGCTCAGGTCATGACCTCAGGGGTTTGAGATCGAGCCCCGCATTGGGCGCCCTGCTGGGTGTGGAGCCTGCTTAAGATTCACTCTCCCTTTCCTTGTACCCCTCCCCGCCCCCCCAAAAAAGAAGCAGCATGGAGCCACAGATGGTCACTCAATGTGGAGTTGGGTGTCCTGAGATGGTGACTGCACAGCTTTACTGCTGTTGGTAACCTTGAGTGAGGTAGGTTCTCTTTCTGAAGCCCGAGTTTCCCTATCTCTAGTTAAAGTATAGACGCTGGTTAACACTGCCAAGTTATATTTAGGTGTCCTGTCAGTATCTTAATTAAAGTTAAAGCAAGATAATTAGGAAAAATGAACAGCCCCAAACATATTTTAGGCATGGAGCATTGTTTTACTAACTATACTAAAATTTACCATGCTTTTATCTTAAAATGCTAACAAAAATAAATGTAGATATCTCAAAATTATTGTAAAAGAAAATGGTTGACAATTATTTATTTTCAAGCAGTTTGTTATGTTAAGTCCAATCTGGAATATTAATTTAAACAGCTCCCTAAGGATATGGTTCCCAAATACCCAGCCTGGTAAGGAAATAAGAAAAACAAAGACAAAGTAGTGAGTGGTTCTAAAAGCAAAATGTATTCTGTTCAAAAAACCATCCTTGTTTTGAGATTATGTCTTTCAAGCATTTTGGTATTATACTATAATTTCTTTAATAAAGGCTGATGATGGTAAATAGTAGTTTTATGTTTAATTATTATTATTAGATTTTTATTTTTATGTTATTTAATATTCCTACTTGGCAAATTAAAGAGTTGGCAGCTTATTAGTCACTTATATTTATAGGGAAAATTTTACAGGACTACGAATTCCCAAAGTGCAGGAACATGCTTTTTGTTTAGTTTGAACACTCTTTCTGAAAGAATGTGAAACTTTTACAAATCAATAATTTAAACTGCTCATTCTAATTTCCCCTCAGGTGCTCCATCATGGAGAGACTTCCTGGCATGAGAATACTGACTTTGGTGTTAAGAGTAAATGCTCTCCCTTTTGTCCTGGCTGGATCAGACTTGAGCAGGCATGCTCCCAAGGTTAGTTTCAATTTCTGCTTGTCGTTGGGACTGCCATCATCCTTCCAGACACACAGAAGAGAAACGTCACCTTTGTGCCATCTGAACGGTGGCTCCCTCCTGGCCCTTGATATTTGAGTGCAAAAGAGACAGCAGTCTTGGTCAGGCAGGCTTCGTTCATATGAATCCAGATACCTAAGGCCAGAACAGGGCTCTGGAGATGCTTGAATCTGTATTTTCATCTTAGAGATGTGGAAACAAAGGCAAAGAGAATGGAAGAGACACCGTTCGGATCACACAGCCAGCAAGGATTTGAACAAGGACTCATCTATACTGTCTTGAGGGTGTTTGAGTGCTCCAAAGTCAGTGCTTTCCAGCATCAGATAAATACCAAGAACGTAGGATCAAAACTCCTCAGCTGTGTGATTATTACTCAGTAAGCCTGGCATGGTGCCTGGGGACCTGCACATTGAGGAAGCATCCCCCAGGATCCTCAGGCAAGCAGACTCTAAGACTTGGGTCCGTCTATAGGAACAGAACAAGTAAATAGCAGATTTTCAATGAACCCTAGAAAGCACTAAAAATCCAATCTGGAATTCCAAGCTGAAAGAAGAAAAGCAACTTGTGTGTTAATGAGAAAACTGGGGTTAAATTCCATTTATTTTGAATCTCTGTGTAATGGCCTTATCATATTTTACTACCTAAAGGGATATGGAATGTTTGTCTGGATCTTATGTCCTTTCTCTGTTTGTTTTGATATTTAACATAGATTATGCTACCATATACATTTAAACATAAGGATAAATCAATTTTAAGGTGTATAATTACATATAGCAATACAAACACACGTGTGCATACACTAAGACACAAGTGTACATGCACACACGTGCACACACACACACAACACACTGGCAGGTCATTCTAGGGTATCATCCATTGTAAGATGCATCTCAATTTCTGAGATGCTAAAATTTGAAAAAAAAAAGTTTTATGCAAGTGGTAGGTATACTAGGGTTGGAAAATATTTTTTAGCTCCTTTGCCAACTCCAATCAGTTGGCAGTAGTGTCTGGGAATTTTTGATGCCAAAAGTTCTTGAGCACAACGAGGCTAACCAAGAACCAAGGCCAAAGTCAAGTGAACACATTCAGTATAGACACAAGAGCAGGATTGGCAGAACAAACACCACTTATTTGTGTTGTCTTTTGGTAGAACAAGAGACTGGAAAAAAGGTGGTGGATTAATTTGGAAAAAAAAGAATCAGCCAAATAAAGAAGATAACTTGTGCCTATTCCAATTTTTAACCCCAATTATATTTAATTTCGAGTGAATCTCTTTGTACATACTCAGTGCAACACACTTAACAAGCTTGCTCTCTAAGCAGAAAATAAAAGCCTCTGGCCTAATATCTCCTTTAGAAGCTGCTCATGATTGATCACTAAGTTATCCTTCTATAGTTTACCAAATGCTCCCACATAGTTTATGTAACTTAAATCTAATTCTATGAGGTGAATAATATTATTCCTTTTCTATAGTTGTGGAAATTACGGCTCAGAAAAGCTGAGTAACTTGCCCAAGATCACACAGTGAAATCAGAGACTAAGCATTAGCACGATGACAGATTTGTCCTATTTTTATTTACATTCATTTCACTTTAACAAAATCTGAGAATAGGCATTTAGGGTCTTTAAAACTGTAAACAGTATACTCAATGAGATATTGTAGTTAAAAAAATGAGTTACTTCTGATTTCTGCATTTGGGCCGCATGTTCCTTGTTTCTGCTCTTTTACCCATAGGCAAACCTCTGTTTGGCTGGGGAATACCAGCCAAACGCCACCCAGGTCTGAATAGGTAAAAAATATACACTGACCTGTCCTCCTTGACTGAAGACACCTGAAAAGAAAGCACAAAATCCAAACAATGTAGTCTTTGAATGTGCAAAAAGCAGGATTTGTGAAATTAGGACACCCTCAAGCTGGGAATGATACCTTTTCTTGATTCTTCGTCACCTGAACAAGTCATGGTATGGTAGTTTTATTGTTTACACCTGTTCATTTCTCAGGGCACAGCAGACACTTCAAAAATGATTTATATATATATAATGTACATGGACCATGATGGGTAATATTTCTTGGAGGTTTGGGGAGAAGTTAGAGGAAATAGTTTAAGGATCTGGAGATTCATGTGATAGTCCTGGTCGAGTCACGAATTTACTATGGGAATGACCTTGTCATCTCTGGCTTCAAGATAGAGAAGTTGGGTTGGAAAGTTTCCTCTCACTTTGACAGTCCAGGGTTCAGTGCATGCAGACCTCCCCAAAGCCTTTGTCCCAGGCAGCTGGGGAAGACACTACATTTGTTGTTTGTTCTTTGAGCCCCAAATTGCTCTTCTGCCCTTTATACTCAACCAGCTTTGAAGACTTGGCTCAAATATAGACTCGTAAGGACAAACTCATTTTCTTTTTTTGTGACTTATTTCTCCTGCTACATCTTTCTAAATTCCTGAAAGAGAAGAAAAGTCCACAAATACAGTCTTGCTTCTCTCTCTCTCCCTCCCTCCATCTTTAGGATTATGTGTGTGATTTTAAGTTGTGGCTAATTAGCTCAGTGGTTTAAAATACTGATATAATAGGGTGCCTGGGTGGCACAGATGGTTAAGTGTCTGCCTTTGGCTCAGGTCATGATCCTGGGGTCCTGGGATCGAGTCCCTCATCAGGCTCCCTGCTCTTCGGGGAGCCTGCTTCTCCCTCTGCCTCTGCCTCTCTCTCTCTCATGAATAAATAAATAAAATCTTAAAAAAACAAAAAAACGCTGATATCTTTCTTTTAAAATAAATAAATAAATAAATAAATAAATAAATAAATAAATAAATAAATAAATAAATAAATAAATAAAATACTGATATAATAAAGGTCTTGGGTTGAATTCTGGTATCAGCTGTTGAATCTTGATCTGGCCATAACTGCAGAATTCCTAATGCCAACAACACTTCTCACGTGTAAGCCCAAGGGCACTTTGATGACAGAATTGCATGAGTGCAATCCTTCTCAAGTGCTGGCCTGCACTTGCAGGAGAACAGCTGGAAATACGTCAAGTGTATTCTCTATTCAAGGGGAAAGGAGAAACAAGGCTTTTGAATTTAAAAGGAAGTTAATGAACATCTGCTGTAGTGATTGCCCACCTTACTGCAGCCACGTGGCTGGTTATTACGTGGGAGCTATGCTTGTGGCGAGCACAGCAGAACGTACATACTTGGTGAATCACTATGTTGTACACCTGAAACCAATGTAACCCTCCATGTCAACTATAGTTCAGTAAAAAAAAAGGATTTCTCCGCTAAAAAACTACAAAAAACAAACAAACAAACAAAAAGCACAATTTCAACAACAACCAAAAAATAAAGATTCTTAGGACAATCGCTCGAAAATTCCATTCTATAAGATCAAATAGGACCTGGGGTGCCTGGGTGGCTCAGTCGGTTAAGCATCTCTTAGTTTTGGCTCAGGTCATGATCTCAGGGTCATGAGGCTGAGCCCCGCCTAGGGTTCCACACTCAGTGGGGAGTTTCCTTGAGACTCTCTCTCTCTCTGCCCAACCCTCCCCTCGGCCCACCTCGCCTCACACTCTCACATGCACTCTCTCTCTCAAATAAATAAATAAAATCTTAAAAAAAAAATCTCTGATAGCAGCAAACTTCAACTACTTTTGTCACAAGTGCTGTATCAGACATGGAAGTTCCCAGGATGCAATCTCATTTCTGGCATTCTACAAATGAGAGAAGATCTCGAAATGCTGTGCTATTTCTCCAGGTGACACAGGTCATTAGTGAAAGAGGTGGGCCTAGGTGCTGGGTCTAAAGTCTCTAGCATGTGCTTTGTCCACTGCAACAGCAAAGAGTAGAATAATAAAGAAGGAAAGAAATAGGTACAGTGAAACTGTTCATTCATATGATCCTGTGATGAAAAATATCAGATTGAACTGTATTATCCTTTAAACAACCCGAACTGATAGAATATATGACTCTTGCTCATTAAAGTGGCCAAAGATATTCCCTTGCTTGAGGAATTAATTCACCACCAGCATATACATTTTGGCATTTTAAGATTCCATAACTTTCCTGAAGCATTCTCCGAGTTGCCTTCTTCCTCCTTGTTTCAATTTCAGTTATTTAAATTCCAATTATAAGAATAATGAGGACAGGAAATCTTTCTTTTGTCTTGGAAGCCAAACTACTAGATACAACAATTACTCATCCTCCAGACTAGTTCTGTAGAACAAACATCTGTAATATCCAGAAGTCCTGGATTCAAATTCTAAATTCTCCTTCCTCGTTACAAGTCCTTGGCAATTTTAAGTTCTTTATGCTACAGTTTTTTTTTATATGTAGAGTATAAACATGAATACCTTGCCGTGTGTATTGGAGATGATGCAGAAAAGCCCTCAGTACATGCCTAGAATATAGTATATGCTCAACAAAACATTATTTTTATCATTACTATCACCATTCTCATCTCACAATCATTATCACCACTACAATGATCTCAGAATTGGCCTTTAATATCAAGATTGCTAGGATTTTGAAATATGGTAGATAAATACCCTTATTTCCAGTTCAGTATGAATACTGGATTTTAATTTTAAGAAAAAAGAAATGAACTCACCCAAGAAAATGCTGAAAAGAGCCAGAGAGAGGAGCAGAAAGACACTCAATATTCTCATGGTGCCAGTTAGCTCACTCAGATCAAGGCTCCTTTGTCTAGCTCAGCTTCTGTGTCAAGACACTTCCCAGGGTACTAAAACACACACTGAGACATATATATATAGACATGATCAAGGGAGCTGGGATCTCCACCTACCTTATAAATCACCTTCTAAAACCATATGCAAATCTACACAATTTAGGCATTTATTGGGACCTCTTACCAACTCAAAGAAATGCTTCATGCTCTCCATCATTCTTAAAAATTAGAACAATTATGTGAGTCGCACCTTAGATCTTATTAATTGAGGATGTCATTTTCTACCTGTAGTTTATGTTTTCCTAACAACCAATACATCCTCCCTACTCTTCTCTCTAAGGTTTTGCTACATTAAAGGGATGATTCACTGGTGGAGCCTGCTTAATGTCTAGGTCTCTTTCAGACAGGTCCTGCATGTATGCGGTCCAGATGAGTAACCACAGGGGAATGGAATCTAGGGTGTAACTTGGATTTTCAAAGTCCATGTCATCCAAGATGTACCCCAAAGAAATAGGTATTCTACATTGTCACCAGAACTGTGTTAGCAAAAGCATTTTCTGGGGAGGAATCAGCCTGTTAATTTTAAAAATCATTACTATAGTCAAATGCCAGTGATTTTCAATTCTTTTTTTTTAATTAATTTATTTTTATTATGTTCAGTTAGCCAACATATAGTATGTCATATGTGATTTTCAATTCTGAAGTCAAAATGAAGAAGGGAGTCAATGTATTTTTTTATTTATAAAAATTATTTTTATCCATTCATTAATTGATGGTGTTGTATGGAAGTATTGAATCACTGTATTGTTCACCTAAAACTAATATTACACTGTATGTTAACTAATTGGAGCTTAAATAAAAAGTTAAAAAATTATTTTTAAAAGTTACTGAATTAAGGAATATTTAAAATAAGTAATATGAACTATTTCCCTTTTCTCTGTAAAGTAAAAAAAATAGTCATAATAAAACTTTTTGTTTTAGCTCCTTGAAAATATACTGTTCATACACATAGATGAATCCCATTAACTATTATGGTCAATTCATTTGCAAGAGAGATCAAAGAGTGGGATGTCCATAGCTTTCTTTGTGGGAACAACAACAAAAATAAACAATGGTTATAGTGATAATGAGAAAGTCTGTCTCAAATCACAAACAGCTACTTAAAATACCATGAAGAAAAACGGAGCACTTTAAAGTGTTGGAAGAACATGCAAAATGTGTCCAGTTTAAACACTCCTATGTGGAACATAAAAAAACAAAACAAATGAATAAACATATAAACAAAAAGCAGAATCAGGCTTATAAATACAGAGAACAAATTGATGGCTGCCAGTGGGAAGGGGGGTGAGGAGTTGAACAGAATGGGTGAAGGAGAGTGGGAGATACAGACTTCCAGTTATGGATGAGTAAGTCACGGGAATAAAAGGCACAGCAGAGGGAACACCGTCAATGACATTGTAACAGCAGTGTATGGTGACAGACACTGGTGGTGAGTATGGGGTCAGGTATAGAGAAGCCGAGTCACCGTTTTGCACACCTGAAACTAAGTAACACTGTATGTCGACTGGAGTCAAACAAAAAAATTAAAAGATTAAAAAAACAAACACAAGTGATTAGTGTGTTTTATGTATAAATAACTCAGAAATTCTACTTCTAAACAATGGGCTTCCTTTTCCAGTAATCACATTGAGAAAATATATATGTAGTTCAGATATTGTTCCTTTTATTTCAGGATATTTCTTTTCTTTTTGGAAATTGACGTATTAATTTGATTCATCTCAGAATTTAGGATGTATTTTCAGTCTTTGGAAATGGCAACTATATTGCATTGAATTTGGTAATCAAATAAAATATTGCTGTTTAATAAAAAATGAAGCATGACTGTAATAAAAATAAGAATTATTTTCTTTTATTTGCTTTTCTGACAGTTTTAAAAGATGTGAACTTGAAGGGTAGAGGAGATGGGGGGATGAGGGGTACAGGTAGGAAAGAGAGGAAAGGAGTAAGAAGGAAAAGCACCTGCTTGGTTTTCATTCTAAGGAGTGTGGTGTAACACACGTAGACACATACATGCTCCCATATACATAATCTTGAAGTCCTTTGCAGAAGGTCGTGGGTCAGATGTCAAGCACTAAAAGTTTCAAAGACAACTAAAGAACAACCTTAACAACTGTCTTTAAATTTTTCTTGAATCTTTATGGGAAGAAATTTTGTGGCTTCCAAATATTCTTACCAATTAATATGTGCTCAGAAAATGTTTGATATATAACTGAGATTGAATTATCTTTAATCGGCAAGACAAATGTATTCTGCTATTATTGTGACATGAAGAAAAAAATAATAAAAATAAAATTTCATTCTTTGACACAGAAATCTTAGCTTATATAAAATTGAATCCACTCTACTCAGTATATTAGGTCCAAACTTCATTAATGTTTTATCGGAAGAAAATAAAAAATAGATTTTATAATTAATTGTGATCTTTAAGGACATTTACCTCAATCTCCCACTCAATACAAATCAAACTAATGTTCTCCCAAGAGAAGTACATAGTACTTTTATACTTACTGGTTCTGTGATGGATAGGAAAGAGATAGAGTTTGATTCCAGATAGACTCGGAATGCACATTCTACTTCTGCCATGAACTGTATGATTTGAGGGATGTTAATTAATCTTTCTGAATCTTAATATTCTTTTTTTTTTTTTTTGTCAGAGAGAGAGGGAGAGCACAAGGAGGGGGAGTGGCAGGCAGAGATAGAAGCAGGCAGAGGGAGAAACAGGCTCCCCTCTGAGCAAGGAGCCCGATGTGGGACTCCATCCCAGGACCCTGGGATCATGACCTGAGCCGAAGGCAGACGCTAAAACAACTGAGCCACCCAGGTGTCCCTGAATCTTAATATTCTTAATAAGATGGCTTTCTGGGTTCTTTTCCCGCATCTTATACTTATTTCTTTCACTTTCTTTGCTCAGAAACAACTTTAGTGTTTTGTCAAAAATTTGCATTCAGTCTCAAAATTGTTTAGGCTTGAGTCTGTCATCATATTAGTGATCCCTTTCAACCTTGTGTCAACTACAAATCTAGTAAATGTCCTCTTGATCATCATCAATATCATTGACAAGTGTTGAACAAAACAGCGTTGAAGATATTTCCCCAACTTATGTCCAAGGCTACTCTATTTAAATCAATGTTCATGTTTTGGGCATGGTAGCAATTTCTCACCCTTATGAAATACAGTGAGGCACACTGGGCATGACTTGCTTTTAAAGAATCTATGTACATTCCTGGTCATCCTCACCTTCTTTCCTAAATGCTCATGTTATCGTATTTCCTGCTCCTCCCGTCATAGATTCGGCACCCCTTTCAAAATAAGTTCATGGTTTCTCATTTATTTGCATTATGCTTGTATTTTCCTAACTTAAGTCATGATGTTGCTTTTGCCTGGGATGTTCTTTTCTCTAATTGCTACATGTCTAAATTCTACATATCATACAATGAGAAGTCCAAGTTATAATCTCTTAACAGAACATTTCTTTCTCTCTCTCTCTTTCTTTCTTTTCTTTCTTTCTTTCTTTCTTTCTTTCTTTCTTTCTTTCTTTCTTTCTTTCTTCCTTCTTTCTGTCTCTTTCTTTCTTTCCTTCTTTTTTAGAGGGAGAGAGCACAAGCAGGGAGGGGTAGAGGGAGAAGAAAAGAGAGAATTCCAAGCAGGCTCTAAGCTCAGCACGGAGCCTGACATGGGGCTGGATCTCATGACCCTGAGATCATGACCTGAGCCAAAATCGAGAGTCAGGCTCACAGACCTGAGCCACCCAGACGCCCCTCACAGAACATTTCTTAATCCTCTAAGGTAGACATCCTAAACTGGTAGCATGAAGATTGACTCTGACTTATTGATGTATTTTATTTGTATTTTTTTATCTGTATTTTAATGGTTTAAAAAATTTAAATTAGTCCACAACTTTTAAAATATGAATATCTAACAAAATGTTAAATACAAGATTTCTGGAACTTTTGGGGCCCTTCATTGCCAGGGCGAGAGTCAGCTGAAGTTTAGGGGTAACTGCTTCATTTGCACCTGTCATTGGCTCACTCATTTGCCTTACTTGTTGCTGGCCCTAGAAGGCTTTTGAGTTTGAGAATCGTGTCCTTTGACTGTAATACTACCTATTCTTCTGAATTCTCTTGACATGTATCTGTTCTTTTCTTGTGAAACTGTTCTACTTTGTAAAATTATGCCCATCTGACATCTCCTCTATTTGTCTAGATGTTCCTTGTGAACAGAATCTGTATCTTATTAGTCTTTTATCCTCCAAATCTTTGTCTTGTATTTAGCAGTTACTCCGCATTTATTCAAAATACATATGAGATTTTTAAAAAATTAGCATTATATATTCATCGGAGATCATTAGTTACTTGTAGCCAACATTTTTCAAAATCTATCCTCTTCCTTCTTTTACACACGTAGGTATTAGCTGTCTAGTTTACTATCATTTCTTTCACTTCTTTGATTTCCTCTAGATATAGTTCAACAGGACTGTAAACCTCATTTATAAACCCCTATATATTTAACTGCTTCCTAGTAAGATAGAGGGACTACATCCTAATACTCACTGACTCTCATGCAAGAATGCATAGACTGCCAATCACATAACTGGGAGTCAGATTTTGTAACCTGCTGATCCTTGAGCGGCAATTGTCTCTCTATTCAATTCGTATAACCTTCTCTAGTCACTGCCTTTGCTCCACCATCCACACTCCCTTCATATCCCGTTTCATTATGACCAAGGCTATTATGTTTTTTTATATTACTTTAGCTCCAGTAGAAATCAAACTAAGTCATCAAGTACACTTTTGGAAGTTAACTGATGTTATGAATCTTAATATAGTATTAGGAAAATTTCTATTTCATTCAAAGATTTCTGTCTTCCTGATTTTCTTTCTTTTTCATGTTTTCGTATATTTCTTCATGAATTCACTTTTACGGTTGAATTTTGCATGTTTTTCATATTAAGCCTCCTCAAATGTCTTATTTTTAAACTTAAGCGTTATAGCTCCACATCAATTTGGATAAGGTTCAAGAAGAGATTACCACAGGATAAACTTAGGAACGCTATGAAAGGGTGACACTATTCCTTAGGCATCCTAAAAAAAGGTCAGGGTCACCTTGTTTCCTTCTTTGACAAAGTAACTAGACTGGTAGATGTGGGTATAGAGTAGATGCAGTGGACTGAACAGTGGCAAGGCATGAGACAGTCTCTCGGAGTGTAATTGTGAAGGGACAGAGAATTAGGAGCAGACTCCTTTAACTGGTTCAACAACCAAACAAAAAGATGCTGATGGATGAATTAACACACCTGGGAAGAATAGAGTACTGTCCCAGTAAGTGCTTTCGTAACTGACTTCAATGAAGGTGTAGAAAGCATGCTTTAAATATGAGGTTATCTATTATCCTCCCCTTTTGTGGTTCATTTCCTTGACATACAGAGAACGTTTCGTCTTGTTCATTTTGGCTGGTTATCACTGCATCACCTTCACTGATTGTATCAAATTCATCAGTTAAACTGTTCAAGGTGTCAGGGCTGGAGATCACCCCTGTGGTCATTCATCTCCTTCTTCTTAGAACTTCTATAAACTGTTCCACAGAAACTGGTACTGGATTGCTATGTTATGTTATTGACTGATGAGTCTTGTTCTGTAGCTTTATCTACAACATGAGATTATGATTTGAAAGAAAGACAGCGGTTTATCTTATTCTCTTTTAAATTCTCCTACTGATATTTTTTGAATGAAAAAGTACAAACGGTTTTCATCTTCACTTACATTCTTTACTTATTAATCTTTTGGTTCTTTTATCTAAATGGCCTCCTAATCTTCTCTGTCACTCTTTGAAGCTGAGGTTCCTCAATGGTTTCTATTGCGTTATTCCTGTATTCTAGGAGTTTATAGTTTAGCAAGTAAGATACATACAATACAATTCAAGTATCATGTAGTAACATTCTAGAAAATACCTTGTTTCTGAAGTGCCATGAATGCATAAAGATCTGACTAATTTTTCTAAGATAGTATCATCAGAGAAGGGCTCATTAAAAAAAAAAAAAAGATACACTTGCACAACCATGAGTCTTGAAGGATAATTAAGAGTTCTGTGGCAAAGTAAGACTGGGGGGGGGGGGATGTTGAGAAGAAGAGGAGGACACAGGGAGAGGTACAACTGAACTAAAACCCAGGCAAATAGACACAAGTGTGGGAAGACTATTGACTATATGAACACCAAATAGCTCTGCAGGCTGAAACACGGGCTACCTGATCAAGATGGTTGAAGAGCCCTGAAAACGGGCCAGGACCAAGTAGTTCCTGAAATGTCATGGTGTTTTCAGAGCATGCAGTGGCCCAAGGTGATTTAGAGCTAGCTCTGAATCAGACCGTAATAAAAATTCTTGCACACTGACTTTTCCTACCACCCTAAATTGAAATTCATTCACCCTCTGGAAAACAAGCTAGGGTGAACTGCACATTGGTAACAATGGAAAAAAAGAAATAGTTTCAGCCCGACTAAATGTCTGGCTGTGCCTGCTCCTTTTGAAGCTTAATTACAACCATCAGAAGAAGCTTCTTAAATGTTTGCTAACGGTACAATATGAGGGGAAAGTTCGCCAAAGTCTTTAAAAGCAGTGTTGCCTGGGTCAGGTGATTTAGTTCAAACAAATCATTATTTGGTTTGCCCTAAATGGGGGTGTGGGGGGGGGAAGCCTCTGCAAGATTTTTATTTCTAAGTTCTACAATCCCATTATTTCTGCTATCTGTGTTCTCTCCCAAGACTATCAATTGGGGGCAGGGGCAGCTACCCTAGGGAAAAATAAGTGGGAGTGCCTCCCCATTGCTTAACAAAGCTTAGCCAATAAAATTAAAGAGCTTTTAGCTCAGGATGCAAGGTTCTTCTGTGATCTGGCGTATCTTCTGTCTCAATTTCATCTCCCAGTGTCTTTGCCAAATAGCAGAGGCTCAAACCACTAAAATCCTCAGTAATCTTCATTTTTCTCTTCCTATACTTTGCCCACTAATATTTTCTTTGCCTAAAACACATTGTTGCTACCTCTGCCTATCACAATCTGACTCAACTTTCTTGACTAAGCTAAGGTAAAGCCTATTCTAAAATGTTTTCCGCAGTTGCCCAGGAAGGAATCAGTCTTTCTCTTCTAACTTATATTAAAATAGAAGCATTTCATTTATAATAAAAAGCATTTTATCTTTCATGGCCTATAGCACGTGGTATAAGTCTTTACCTTATAGAAGTTATTCATTATTACTTAAGATACTATATAGCTTTTGAGAGTAGAGATTTATTTGACATAGGCCAGTCAAAAATAGTAGGAACTATAAATAAGAGTTTAATAATAGTAAAAAAAATTAGGAGAAGCTAAATAACTATGTTGGGTAGAAGAATCAATGTTTGTATGATTCAATTTTCAAAAGCTAGATTTATTGTATTTGGTTACATTGCATATAGAGGGCTATGTGTTTGACTTGGGCTTGATGCCTGAGTATAAGAGAAATAATCCTGTATCTATCAGACAGTACAACCCAGAAACTCCCTTATCCTCATATCCTTGATGCAGGTAAATTTTGCACCATGGCTTTTATTACAAATTGTTTTATGTAAGGTAATGATATAACACATTACCTCTATGTAAATAATTTACACGAGAGGAGGTGCTTCTCAACTGTGTAATGTCCTGGTGACTGTCTGTTTCCAGACAGCTTTTCTCCAAGCAGTGATGAAGAGACCCAGTCTCCTTTCAATTTGGGCTTCCACATGTAGCTTAAATTTGCTATGCTCATTTGCATCAAAGTGGTAGGAAGAAGACAAATACTGTGGGGCACCTGGGTGGCTCCGTTGGTTAAGCGTCTGACTCTTGATTTCAGCTCAGTTCATAATCTCTGGTCATGAGATGGAGCCCCAGGTCAGTCTCCATGCTCAGCACAGAGTCTGCTTGAGATTCTCTCTCCCTCTCCCTCTGCCCTGCCTGCTCATGCTGTCTCTCTCTCTCTCTCTAAAATAGATAAACACAGTCTTTAAAAAAAAAAAAAGAAAAATATAGTGAAGAGTTCACACATGATTCTTCACCAACTTGGCTTAAAAGTGAAACGTCACACACCATTGCTGAGAACTAGTCACATGATCACACTTACATGCAACAAGGGTGGAAAAACCAATTTCCTTGTTGGGCTTTCACTTCCTAGCAATGATTCTATATTCTATTGGTGGGGTATGAATTTTGTAGATAACTTGTCCCCCTGGCTCCGAGATAACCATGCACACTCCTCTTCCCAATCTTAAGACATACACACTTGACTTCTCACGAGAGGCAATCCAAAATGCTATCCAGTCATTGCAACCAGCAAAAAGTCCTGATTTCTGAGAGTAGCTTTTTATGGCGACCCATATTGTAAGGAATGCTGCCAGCCCCTATTTCCTCTCCTATACTAATACATAATGGAGGAGTTCGCACAGGGTCACCACAATTCAGGCTCCCATTTGGAAAACAAGAGCAATGAGATGCACAAGCCCATCACTGGAACACAGCACTGACAAAATCTGCTTCCCTGGGCTTAGTGAAGTCTCCTGCTCTGGTAATGGGGCACATTCTTTGATAATACTCTGATTTTATTACCTAGAGAATGTCCTTTTCCCCAGTTCTTTGCAGTTTCTGGCTCTGCCCTCTGATAGGATCTTATTTCCCTTTCTTCTTTCAAGGACCAGTCTAAGAGTTTGGAAACACATTTAACCCTGGGGCTACACTACTTTCAAACTACTTCATGGTCCAGTTCAGGGGCTTAAAGTTTATTTAAGGTAAGTGGTTTTTTATCTTGGCTTCTAGTTTCTCTGGCAATTCCACTTTGAAAAAAAAGAAAAAAGAAGAAGAAAAAAATAGTTTCTCCAGCAATACAAATCCTCAAAATTTAGAAGTTTCCTGAACTATTTCTTTTACTTGTTTCAATTTTGGGGACTACATTCAGAATCCTTTCCTATTGCTGTAGTTCTAAGGCCTACCTTAAGTCTTTTCTTTCTTGATCTCCATTCTCTAGCTCTACATTTAAGGATGGAATTTGTGGCCATCTGAAATAATGAGCGTAGGTGGGAAAGTAACATCTTTAATATGATCTTGGCAACAAACCTGAATGACTTTTTTCAATGGAGAAAATGCACGTGACTTTCGTTACTAATGGGTTTTTTCAGTCTGTTTCTTACCTTGAGAGGTGAAGGCAAAAAGCTTTTTACTTTCCTCAGAAGCCTCACATATCTAGGTGTTCTCTATGTTCCCTTTAATTTCTACTAGTAAGCCTCCAAATACTTTTTTCAACTCACGTCTTTTTCATCATATGTTAAAATAAGAAAACAAAACCAGGGGGCTCCTGGGTGGCTCAGTCAGTTAAGCATCCAACTCTTGGTTTCAATTAGGATCATGATCTCAGGGTCACGAGATCCAGCCCCGCATGGGTCTCTGTGCTCAGCATGGGTCTACTTGAGATTCTCTCTCTCCCTCTCCTTCTGCCCCTTCCCCTGCCCACAGTCTCTCTCTCTCTCTCTCAAAGAAAATAAATAAATAAAATCTTAAACAAAAAAAAAAAAAAAAGAAAAGAAAAACTGGAATATACTCTCACTGTGACTCCTTCCAATCTTTTCCCCCAGAATGACAGGCTCAGGAGGCATCTGGGGTAGCTCTTGCTTCATCACAGTGTGACAGTTGTAAAACCCAGTCTCAAAGCTGTTCACACTCTTCCCATCAAACAATAAGGTCCATAGTCCATCTCCTTCAACCTGGGCAGGTTTGGGATTTTGCCGGTCAGTGGAGTATGCCAGAAGTAAGGCTGTGTAAGCTCTGAGGGTAGGTCATATAAGTCTCCACAGTGTGCACCTGGCTGTCTTGGAATGCCTGCTCTTAGGATGTTCCTTCTTGGTGCGCATGTTCAATAGATTTGAAGTGTGCCTTTTGTTCAATAAAGTGTTAGGCAAAATGATGCATAAAGAACCCAAAACATTTTTGAAGAAATTAAACAAGCCTAGATTGAAAGAGACAGTAAGAAATGAAGAGGCCACGTTTTGAGCAATATGATACAAAACATCTATGGACAGGAGGCAGGCTCAGAAAACCACTCAGCTGTAAACACAGGCCATGTTTTATGGGGTGTGTGTTTTTGATGGGGGCAGGGGAAGGTAACTCAGAGCGAATAACCAAGAGACCAGAGGACAGGACTGAAAACAATTACTCCCAGATAGCAGTGTGGGGCCTTTATCAAAAACTAGCAACTTGTGCCTGATTCCTGGAGATCTATAATGAAGGAAATGGCATGATAAAAAGTGTATTTAGACTGAATTATTCTGGCTGAACATATCATGCTGACATGTAATGCTGAATGTTGAATGCATACTGAAAGAGTGGAAGCAAGGGTGGTAATTATTGTAATAATTCAAGTGAAATAAGACAGGGGCCACACTGGGGAATTAACAGGGAGGTGATGAAAAGTGGTTCGCTTTGGGGTGTATTTTGAAGATGGAGCCAAAAGACTTTGCTGATGGATCAGATGCTGGGTGTGAGAAAAAGAGTGTGGTAAAGATGATTATAAGGTTTTTGGCTTAACGACTGGGAAGACTGGAGTTACCATTTTACGAGCTGGTGAGCAATGAGGAAGAAACAATTGTGGAGGGAAAGAATGTCAGGAGATCTGTGTGGGACACCATAATTTTGAGATTCTGATTAGATACTCAAGTAAAAGTGTTGAGTGCGCTGTTGTATACAAGACTCTGGATTTCGGGGAAGAAGTGCAGATTGGAGGTACAAATCTGGTAGTGGGGGAGATCACTAAGAGAAGAAGTATGGGTAAAATCCAGAATGGGTCCAAAGGCTGAAAATCTGCAATTGCCACACAAGGAAGGGGACTCACAGAAGTTGAGATGGAGCATCTTGGAAGTGTAATGGGGGACAGATGTACTTTTTAGAGGAGGGAGTGTTTAATCACTTGAAATGTTATTGATGTGTACACTGAAGTAAGGATTAATTATAATGGAATGTTATTCAGTCTTAAAAAAGAAGGAAATCCTGCCATTTTCAACAACACGTTATTGCTATCATTCTTCATATTGGTCATTCATGTCTTCTCTCTTTTTGTTTTCAGTCAGGTGGACTAGAGTTTTACCAGTTTTATTAATCTTCTCAAAGAACTAGCTTTTGGTTTTGCTGATTTTTCTATACTGATTTTTTTTTTGCTTCATTATCTTCTACTTTGATATTTATGATTTCCTTTGTTATACTTATTTTTTATTTATTTTCTCTTATTTTTCTAGTTTCTCAAAGTGGAATTTGAAGTCATTGACTTGAGATCTTCTTTCTTTCAATAAAAGAAGGAAAATTTCAGGATTGGGTAGAGGGTTCTACCACAGTAATGAGAGAGAGTAGAGTCTGCAGGTTGGTGGTGGGAGGCTAGCACGGTCTCTCAGGATTGCTTCTACTTTCTCAAGGAGGAAGTTTCTGAGAGTGGGGATGTTGAACAAGACACACGAAGTGCTTTCTGACTTGAATTCAGCTTTGCTTAACTTTGACCTTAATGATCTGCACTTTATTTCCTTTTCCCATTTGATGGTTATAGTTTTGACATACTTGGTGTTTTTCAATTTTTGTTAAATCTTTATATTGCTTTTGTAATGTGACTTTTTAACAGTTTTCATCTTTTTTTGTACAAGGAGAGATTCCAGTATTATGTTTATTGTAATGATTGCTATTTTAATTATTTCTGTTATCTCAACTATTTGTGTTTTGAAAAAAATCAGATTTGGTGCTCTGGTTGTCACAGCTGAATGATTTGAGTTTGAATATTTTAGACAGGAGTTGTAGCTCAGACCTAACACCACATTTCAGAACACAAGAATACTTGTGAAAATGTGAGAAAAGTAGAACAGCTGCTATTTTGTCTCTTTCTCCATAAAAAAAGGTATTCTTATGCACTCACCTTTCTTTATGTATGTCATTTGAAAAAAAGCACAAAAAAATCAAAACCACAAGAAACAACAAGTGCTGGTGAGGATGCGGAGAAAAAGGAACCCTTTGTGCACTGTTGGTGGGAATGCAGACTGGTGCAACCACTGTGGAAAACAATACGGAGTTTCCTCAAAAAAATTAAAAATAGAATCACCCTATGATCCAATAATCATACTAATGGGTATTCATTCCCAAAATACAAAAACACTAATTCAAAAGGATACATGCAACCCTATGTTTATTGTAGCATTATTTACAATATCCAAACTATGGAAGCAGCCCAAGTGTCCATCAATAGATGAATGGTTAAAGAAGATATGGTATATACTTACAATGAATATTATTCAGCCATAAAAAATGAAATCTTCCATTTGCAACAACACGGATGGAACTAGAGAGTATACTGCTAAGCAAAATAAGTCAGACAGAGAAAAACAAATACCATGTTTCACTTGTATGTGGTATTTAAGAAACAAAGAAGCAAAGAAAAAAAAGAGAGACAAACCAAGAAAGACTATTTATTTATTTTTTTATTATTATGTTCAATTAGCCAACATATAGTACATCAAGTTTTTGATGTAGTGTTCAACGATTCATTAGTTGTGTATAACACCCAGTGCTCATCACCACACGTGCCCTCCTTAATACCCATCAGCTGGTTACCCCATCCCCCAACCCCTCCCTTCTGTAACCCTCAGTTTGGTTCCCAGAGTCCAGAGTCTCTCATGGTTTGTCTCGCTCTCTGATTTCTTGCCATTCAGTTTTCCCTCCCTTCCCCTACGTCCTCTGTACTATTCCTTATGTTCCACGTATGAGTAAAACCATATGATAACTAAGAAACAGACTCTTAACTAAAGACAACAAGCTGATGGTTACTAGAGGTCAGGTGGGTGGGGGATGGGTGAAATAGGTGATGGGGATTAAAGAGTATACTTACCATGATGAAAAAAAAATTAAATTAAAAAAGCCATTGGTTGGGTTGTCTCATTTTGAATCTCACAGTTCTGTGAGGTACTTATCAACAGGTGAAGTACTATCTCATTTTACATGTGCTACAACCATGTGCAATTGTAAATAGCTTAATAATGGATATAAAACACCTTGTATTTCCTAGAAACGGCCCAAAGGGCACTACATTGACACAATATCAGCTTGCATAGAATTCTTATGTGGAAGACAAAATAGGTAGTCCCTCAACAAATGTGTTAAGAAAGTGTAGTAGATGCTCCTGTGAAGGGTATCGTGACTTCCCCCCTCCTACTCAGGAGTTATTCTGTAAGAATGAACTCTTCCGAGCTTCACTGAAAATAAGATGCAAAATTTCTTTTTTTTAAAATTTTTTTAAAGATTTTATTTATTTATTTGAGAGAGAGAATGAGAGAGAGAGAGCATGAGAGGGGGGAGGGTCAGAGGGAGAAGCAGACTCCCTGCCAAGCAGGGAGCCCGATGTGGGCCTCGATCCCGGGACTCCAGGATCATGACCTGAGCCGAAGGCAGTCGCTTAACCAACTGAGCCACCCAGGCGCCCAAGATGCAAAATTTCTGCTTGACTCATTAGGACGCAACCCTGCAATAGGGGACATTTTCTCTCCTAAAACTTAGTCACGATGCTAACAATCGTAATTTCCCTTGGAATGTTGATGTAGGAGGAGGTTGAATAAATGTGTAATCCTTGGAGCTAAGTTATTATTACACACACATGTGAAAATCTCGCTTTGATATTATATTCATCTTTCCTTAAGAGCCATCTCCTGTGTCCCTCTCTCAATGCCAGGAAATGTTTGGCAAACTGAGGAAATTGAGCAAGGCCCTCACCACAGCAACGTACGCATTCCATTCTTACTTTTGGTCATACAAGTCTTTCAACAAAAAAAGAAATTAAGAAGAATTGTTTAGTCATGTCAGTGTATAAATGCTTTCTATTTGATAGTCCTTGCTCCTAAGATATACCAAAAACTAAATTCCTCTTGATTGCTACAGAATCTGCATCTTTTCCATGTCTTTTTATTTGATTGGCAGTATCATTATGGATGAGTGTTCATCTCAGACTTTTTTTTTTTAAGATTTTATTTATTTATTTGACAGAGAGAGGGACAGTGAGAGAGGGAACACAAGCAGGGTGAGTGGGAGAGGGAGAAGCAGGCTTCCCGCTGAGCAGGGAGTCCGATGTGGGGCTCCATCCCAGGACGCTGGGATCATGACCTGGGCCAAAGGCAGACGCTTAACCGACTGAGCCACCCACGTGCCCCCCAAAAAAGATTTTATTTTTTAAAGTAATCTCTACACCCAGTGTGGGGCTGGAACCTAGAACCCCAAGTTCAGGAGACACATGCTCCGCCTACCGAGCCAGCCAGGTGCCCCCGCAGTTTCACCTTTTAAAAATGGAATAATTTAGTACTTTCATTGTTTTGATCAAGTTTTTCTATACAATTTCCAAATGTTCTGTTTTTCATAAAGTTTCCTACCTGTAACTACCTATACATGCACGTACACATAATATTCCTGTATATATAATCTTATATATATTGTAAAATATAAAATATTCCAGAAGCCACTTCATCAAAATAGAAGCAGAGCTATCAGCTTCCTCAGTCTGCACACTAGACACCCCAACTCACCCTCCCTTTGAATCATTTCCCCATTTATGTATTTTAACACATTCATAATACTTTTTCTTTTCTCTCCTCTTCTTTTCCTCACTTTTCTTCCTTGTTCCTCTCTCAATAACTTATTAACTGCCTGCAATTTACTTAGCTATACAAGATATGTATTGTAGTTCCAAGGACCTTTAGTTCACATTAGCAACAGGTGTTTCGAATTCCTGAAGTAATTATTATGAAGGTAGAAACACATTTTGCAGGCAAGAAACAAGTCATTTTATTTCTCTAGACATCTATCAAACCACGAGAATAAGGAGAAGTCTAGGTACAAATTTGATTCAGAGAGAGGCTTTCACAACTATTTCATATGTTAAAGAATCACAATGCCTTACGACTCTTGCAAATCCTATCTTCTCCTAAACACAGCACTATAATCACCCACAGGGTACAGAGTAATCTGAGTAAAAGAGCACTTAGAAAATCAAAAGAAGGGCACCTGGGTCCTCAGTCAGTTGAGTCTACCTCTTGATTCTGGCTTTCTTTGGGTCTCCCCTCCCCTCTTTTTTTCCCCTTTGCTTGCTTGTCTTGTTTCTTAAATTCCACATGTGAGTGAAATCATATGGTATTTGTCTTTCTCTGACTTATTTCGCTTAGCATTATAGTCCTAGCTCCATCTATGTTGTTGCAAATGGCAAGATTTCATTCTTTCTGATGGCTAAGATTCCATTGTATATATATACAACATTTTCTTTATCCATTGATCAATCAATGGACACTTGGGCTGCTTCCATAGTTTGGCTATTGTGAATAATGCTGCTATAAACATAAGGGTGGTGCATGTATCCCTTTGAATTAGTGTTTTTGTTTTCTTTGGGTAAGTACCCAGTAGTGCAATAGTAAAAAAAAAAAAAACACGAAGCATAAATAAAAGTATGGTAAACTGTGCAATATTAAGATTAATATTAATCAAAATTTTAGAAAATTAGTAAATTAAACTAGTAAAACTAGTAGAGTAAAAGGAAAACTACCTACTAAAAGAAAATATTTCCGATACACGTATCCGACAAGTGGCTCAAGAAATACGTGAAGAACTTCGATAGATAAGAAAAATACAACAGCCCAATGGAAAAATGTGCAAAATAAAGAAGTTATCAAAAAGCTAATAGATTTTTCATTGTCTCCATTTTTCTTCACATTTCAGTAGTTTTTTCATTATCCAGTTTTTGATTTGATGTTATAATAAATCCTGTTCTTTTACTTAAGAAAAATATAATTTGGTTCCTTGGATTTTATTTACTTTCAGACAGTCTTTATCATGTTTCTTTCATATAACATGTTGCTTTCTTCAATTTTTTGGGCTGTATTATAATTAGAGGCTGGCATACATTTTACTTTTTCCATTTCATTTTATTACTTTTTATTTTTTTTAAAGATTTTATTTATTTGACAGAGAGACAGAGAGAGCACAGCAGGGGGAGCGGCAGGTAGAGGGAGAAGCAGGCCCCCCACTGAGCAGGGATCCCGGGATCATGACCTAAGCTGAAGGCAGCCACTTAACCGACTGAGCCACCCAGGCGTCCCAAGATTTCATTTTCTTATGACTAACGTTCCTTTGTATATATATATAGGTATATACATATATATCTATATATATATGTATATACCTATATATATATACAAAAATTAAGAATTACTTGGAGTATGGGTATGTATAGGAAGCCAAAGATGTTCATTGAAATACCATGCAAACAATAAGACCACCTTACACCATGGTTCATTTCCTTTAATTTAAATTTTAAATTTGTATTTTAAAATTATTTTGCTTTGAAATACAGAAAAGTAAATCCTAATTGAAATACAGAAAAGTAAATCTTAATTGAAAAAATCTTGCCTGCAAAATGTGTTTCTGCCTTCATACTAATTACTTTAGGAATTCGAAACACCTGTTGCTAATGTGAACTAAAGGTCCTTGGAACTACAATACATATCTTGTATAGCTAAGTAAATTGCGGGCAGTTAATAAGTTATTGAGAGAGGAATGTTTTGCTTGATTTTAAGGAGAAGTGACGCTCTAAAAAAGTTTAAATAAGGATGTCCAGGTGAGTAACAAATGCGGGCAAAACCTTAGGTAGAAGCAACAGAGCCCTCCTTCACTGTCTGCATAGGAATCCCTGTTTCTGAACCTAATTAAGGGGAACATCAAAAACTAATGATGTACTGTATGGTGACTAACATAACATAATAAAATAAAAAAAAAGTGGGGGGAACAGTTTGAGCTGGCCATAGGGCTGCGCAGTTACTGGTTTAAACAGCGGTGCTTTACTGCCACCTTCTGGTCAAATAGGGTTGTTACAAGCTCATTATGAGTGAGGTCAGGCTTTAGGCTGTGCCTGTGGCAGATGAAATAAATATCTTAGGGGCGCCTGGGTGGCTCAGTTGGTTAAGCGACTGCCTTTGGCTCAGGTCATGATCCTGGAGTCACAGGATCGAGTCCCGCATCGGGCTCCCTGCTCGGCAGGGAGTCTGCTTCTCCCTCTGACCCTCCTCCCTCTCATGCTCTCTGTCTCTCATTCTCTCTCTCTCAAATAAATAAATAAAATCTTAAAAAAAAAAAAGAAATAAATGTCTTACAAGTCATACTAGGATATTTGTTTGCATTGTAACTCACAAAAGATAATGTTTTTTTTTTTTAACACATCGCGTTTAAATGCTTCTAGGAGGGAGGCAGGATTATGGTTAAGAGAATAGAATGGAGGTAATAGTTAAGAAGAATATAAAAACAACCCACTAAAACATGAAGACTTGCACTAAATAAATATTCATGGGTTTAATTTATATGTAGGATGAAATAAGAAGTATATAAAAGTTGCATGTTGAAATTGAGTTTGAGCGAGAAATGAGAGAATATGATGTTGACTTTAATTAAACCAAAACACATGGAGGAGTACATTTAGAAAGAAAAAATAGGACTCAGATTAGCTCTATTGATTTTAAAGATTCTATGAGCCCATGAAATTCAGATATGTAGTATTTGATACTAAGTTTATGGATACAGCCTGATCATGCGAACGTGTAAGTTGTAAGCATATAGATAATAGAGTGATTACGGAGGTGAGCGGGATCATCAAGTAGAGAAAGGTGTGGAAAGAGAAGATAGCAATGAGAGAAACCTGGGATGGATAAACAACTAGAGAATACAAAATAAAGGGAATGTGACAGAGGGAGTTCACAATTCAAAACAGCTGCCAGAGAGGGAGAGCGAGCTCAGGCAGTGGTGGCCAGAGCGAGGAACGCTAGGGGGGAAGCTCCTTTCTTGTTGGCAGTGAGAGGATACGTGCAGCAATGGGCAGCGTGTAGAGGTTGTGCTGAAAGGAGGGAGGTTCTGTATTTAGATAAATATGCTGCCCTCCTTTCCTTCTTTGGAAACGTCTACTGTCAAATGACAGAAAAATGTCATTATTAAAGTCCCTTTTACTGTTGTGAATAGTACATCTAAGTAAATGCTTTATTATCCACCGAAAAATTTTCTATTATTACAGAACACAAGTCTTATCCTTTGGAATTGTTGTTGTTGTTTTTTAAAAGATTTATTTATTTATTTTAGAGAGAGAGAGAGAGCACATGCTTGGGCGGAGGGAAGGGCAGAGAGAGAGGGAGAAAGAGAATCCTCAAGCAGACTCCCCACGGAGCACGGAGCCCCATGTGGGGCTTGATCTTAGGACTCTAAGAGCATGACCTGAACCCAAATCAAGAGTCAGTCACTTAACCGATTGAGCCACCCAGGTGCCACAGGAATTCTTTAAAACAGTAGAATAATGACTACTAAATACATTGACTAACGTACTCTAGACTTCAGAAGGTATCAGAGGAAAATCTAAGTACAATGATAAAGATAAAGCTGATTTCTACCTTCAGATAATAGGTAGTAAACAGATATACCTCCTACTTGAAAAGACAACAAAAAATCAGGCAAAATATATGAAACAATGATACTAGACATCAGGCACTGAAGGACGCCGATTCCAGAGAGATGAGAAATAAATATGGTGAGCTCCATGACTGATCTTGGTTTCAGCATTGTAAGAGATTTCCAGAACAGGAAAGAGGAGCCCAGATGGAGCAAGTGGATTCCCTGAATTGAGGAGACAGAGAGCTGAGAGGAGAGAGACCAATGTGGCTATAGTTCGGAGGACCACAGCATGAAAGAGCTGGACAGAAAGCTCAGCATATCGCTGATTGGTGCTCGTGTGTGAGGAAACTACCCAAAGCCAAGAAAGAACCAGAGAGGATTAGCGATAACAGAGCCCAGATCTCATATAGGGCTTGTAATAGTGCCTGTTCCTGTTAGCCACACTAGAAAAACTTAAAATTCATGGAACATTGAGTGGAGTACCCAAGAGGAGCTTGCCTCAGTAACGAGCAACAGTTAGCCACTTAGTGAATAATGCACTGGTCCCACCTAACAACTCTTAAAAGTAATATCCCAGTAATATCCTAGAGGGTCAAACTGTTCCCAAGTAACTGTTCCGTGTCTCAGAACAAAGCTCAAGACTATTTCTACAAATATCAAAATATTCAGAACAAAACAAGATAAAATTAATAAAATTATGAGTTCATAAATTCATTCACAAAAATTCATATCTTCGGATGTCATCCATCATGAGAAGAAAATCAACCATCCCAGAATTGACACAAATATTTGAATTAGCAGTCATAAAAATAGTTATTTAAACTATATTCCAGATGGCAAAAAAGTTAGAAACACGAAAGATAGATCAAACTTGTAGAGATGAAAATGTTTGAGATGAAATATCTACTGCATGACACCCATGACAGTTTAATCATTACAAGAGAAGAGATTTGTAAACATGAAGTCAAAGCAATAGTGTTAGAAAACAATCCTCCCTGCAGTTCTTGCTGTTCCTGTACCCCCCGGCACTTAGAAGAGTAGAAATAGACATACCATCAAGATGGAGAATATCTCATTTCCCCCAGAGCAATTTGCTTTTCGTAGTCTAAAGATGATAGGCCAAAGGTGATTTTTCCCTTTTTTGCTGGAGCCCTGTGTCTGCCTTATAATTGGCATAGTAGTCAAGGTCAAAGAACTAACCGAACAGATAAGTGCTCTTGACCACAGTCTTACAAGAATATTCAGAGGCAGAAGAGATGCTTTTCCCAAGCCAGCAGGGAGCAAGCTGGCTGAGAGGAAGGGAGCATATTAGTGTGTATTAGTCTTCTCTCCATATTAGGAATGTACATATACACAGAAGAAATATAACCCAAAGAAAAATGTGTCCCGATAGGTTTCAGAGGTTAAAATGTGTCAAGAGAATTAAAAAAAAAAAAAAACTAATGGGACATTCATGGACGCCACTGATGTAGGCCTCCTTCTATGGAGAAAAGTGGGGTCCGTGGACTGGGTGTGTGTAAATGCCTCTTGTCTCAATGCTGAGTCTAAAAGTGAGTTTGTTTAACGAGGGGCTTGCAGCAAGGGGGCGGTAAGAATGGCCAGGAAGAGCACAGTGCTCCATAGTTCCTAGGAACTGGTTTTTAAGAAATGCCATAGAAATATAGAAGAACTTTCTGTTGTGTTCCTTGGAAGACAACTTGGAGCATTTGTATTATAGATTATTTCACTGTTCACAGTATTAGGAGCTGATGAATCCCAATACTTGTCCTTGACCTTTGGCTCAAATGTTAATTTTGTTCTATTTCTGAGAACTGAGACACAGATCTGAGGACCAAGTTAAGTCAGGCTTTCCGAAAAGTTTATTTATTAGGAAGAGAAGAGCTCTAAGGAGCCCTCAGTTATCTGATACAAGCTCAGCAGGGGCAGGTCTCTGTCACCATCACATGGGAGGAGGGAAGAATGGCAAGAGAAGGATTGTCATGATGGAGAGAGAAAAGATATCCTCTTGGGCGTCCAAATCCACTCAGCTAACATTTTCCATCATTTTGAAACCTAATTTTCCCCCGAGATTTCCTAAAGGAAAAAAGCAGAATCAACATTTCGTGAATAAAATGTCAGAGCTACAAAAACCCTTAAAAATTATTTTATCTATCATCCTTATTTTATATTTAAGGAAACTAAGAGCCAGAGCACAAAGGGAAATGACTACATACAAGAGTCAGGTTACTGGATTTCCTACCCAGTTATCCTTCCATGGTTCTAAGATGCCATGGACGATATTATGACCTATTCTACAATCTCTTTTAAAATAAGTCATTCAATCAGGCCTGAGCTTGTGCTCTCTAAGGCACATCAATCCTCGCCTTATTCTCTTAACGCTCTCATGCTTTGGCCCAATTCTTCATGAGCTGGCATGACGTGGGGTTTATGCATTCCTGTCATTGCTCCTTGTACAAAACTACAAAATGATTGTTGGGTTGAGGGCTGCAGTCTGATGTCACGAGGAGAATTTTACTCCCTGTGAACTGCTCTGGCTTACACAGAGCTCAAGCTGAAGCCATGGTTTTGGGAGACCTCAGTGTCTAATCACTAATAATCATGTCCCATAAACCCAAAAACCTAAACACGGGCTCTTAGCAAAAGGACCCAAACTTTGCAGTCACCTCATCCTAGCTCAGAGTTTCAGACACATAAGAGATTGAAGGTATCTGAGAGAAGGCAAAACCACAGTTCGTCTTCCAGTCAAAGAATTTCGGGGCTGAATGGAATCGCTGAAGCTTTACTTGGCCTATGGGAACGGACATTGCCTGGCATATGGGAGTGTGAGGGCTCAGCCAGAAGGGCCCAAAACACCACAGAGTACACTGAGTCTGCTTTCCACCCCAGCGGGCTTTCTATTGCCACATGCTCTTCTGATTGGGGACTGATTAGTATCTGTGCAAACTGGAGCAAATTCCTGGCTTCAAGGCTGACGTACTTGGTAGAAGAGGTACATGGTCATTGCTGTAGGCTAAGCAGGTCTCTGTTCTCTTCCTCCCACCCCCCCAAAGAGTACTCACAGGCTTTCAATACACAAGATGCAGGGGTTTTCATAGGTTACAAAATTAGTGCCACAGATGGGTTGATATAAACCGGGGCAGGGGTTCACGGTTCCAGTGAACCAACTCAAGTCTACTTTCTTATACGGACATTTCACCTGAAATTTCAGTCAAAAAGAATGATATGATTACAATCACTCTCACAGACAGGTAGGTCACATCTGGACCTGATTAGGAAAATCTAAACACAGTCAGGATCCCATTACAGTCACACAGCTTACAGCTGCCCCTCCACAAAGCCACGGAGGCCGAACTTCTGTTTACCCCATCTGTCAACCACGATGCCCTCCTTGTGAGGAGCTCCTGACAGTCACAGGGCACAGATGCCTGCTACCTTCTGGTGGGAAAGGGACGAGTGGACAAACAGGATGTATTTGGGAAATTTAGCCTCTTTCTCAATCTCCTTTATTCCCAGAGTATCAGACATGGGAATAGTCTTAGAGATGTTCTGTGCCAACCGGGCAAAAAACCCCTGAAAGTCCATAACTGGAGAAGCTGTTTCACTGAAACCCATATGCTTTGATTTAAAATATGTACCATGACCAGAGGCCAAACTCGGGATCTGACAAGATGGCTGGGCTGCCCCGCAGGATTATCAAGGAAACCCAGCGTTTGCTGGCAGAACCAGTTTCTGGCATTAAAGCAGAACCAGATGAGAGCAACGCCCGTTATTTTCATGTGGTCATTGCTGGCCCCCAGGATTCCCCCTTTGAGGGAGGGACTTTTAAGCTTGAACTATTCCTACCAGAAGAATACCCGATGGCAGCCCCTAAAGTACGTTTCATGACCAAAATTTATCATCCTAATGTAGACAAGTTGGGAAGAATATG
>NC_138375.1:104459915-104591644 GCF_054177405.1 Leptonychotes weddellii
GAGAGGGAGAAGCAGGCTCCCCGCAGAGCAGGGAGCCCGATGCGGGACTTGATCCCAGGACCCTGGGATCATGACCTGAGCTGAAGGCAGTCGCTTAACCAACTGAGCCACCCAGGCGCCCAACTCAACAACTTTTGATAAGCAATTGCTTCATGCCAGGCATTGTACCAGGCACTGGGGATTTAAACATGAACATTAAATGTTCTCCTCTCTTAAAAAAGTCACAGTCTAGTGAGAGGGATCAACTTCTAAATAGGCTAGTGCACAGCAGTGACAGCTGGCCAGGCAGGTGTAACGAGAGGATATTATGGGAGCATAAGAAAGGAATGACTAATTCATATTCTTTTTTTAAAAATTTATTTATTTATTTTTAGAGAGAAAGAGAGAGCACAAGCAGGGTGGGGGCAAAAGGAGAGGGAGAGAGAGAAACTTAAGCAGGCTCCACACCCAGCACAGAGCCCAACACTGGGCTCGATCTCACCCCCCCTGAGATCATGACCTGAGCCAATATCACGAGTCAGACGCTTTACCGACTGAGCCACCCGGGCACTCCTAACTAAATCATATTCTAAGGGGAAAGAGGTCATGGAAGGTTTCCAGAAAAAAGCTGTACCTTCAGTGAGCAATAACAAATAAGAGTTTGGATGGATGGACCTTGGGATATGGAAGAAAAACTAGGAGAAGGACCATGGGGGTGGATAAAAAGAGTATGTTAGGAGGGGACATGTAGGAAGAAGTTCAAGAAAATTATTTAAGGGAAAGAGGACAACATAAAAGGGGAGGCTGGAGAGGTGAACGGAGGCCTCGCATGTCAGAAAGGCTTTGGACTTCATCTTGGGGGCTAGAGAATCCACTTACAGGTTTTAAGAATAATGCTATCAGATCTGGATTTCAGAGCATTATTCTGCCTACAGTGAAGAATGCAGTGGGAGGGAGAAGACTGAAGCAAGGAGGTCATTAATAAGCGATGATCATGAAGCGACGATGATGGCTTGAACCTGAGTTTATCCATGGTGATTGACTCTACGGAGGAAGAAAGGGGTGGGGGTAGACCGAAGCCAATGCCTAGACTTCAGATTTGTCTCACTTTGCTTTGTTCTAGCACAGTGTGGTGGCTTAGTAGTTTTCAACAATTTAAACTGGGGAATTAAACAGATCAGTGTTTTGAAGAGGTCATTTGGAGGTTTTTTTTTTTTTTTTAAGAGAGAGCTATAAGGATGGAGACAAGCAAGTCGGTTTGAAGGCCACTAGAAAAGTCCATTGGAGAAAAAAAGAGGGTCTAAAAGTCATAAAAAAATATTACAAGTACTGTAACAGATTAGAATGGCAAACGTACACACTGTTTTCTGATTGCTTTGTGGTAGAGGGCAAGGAAAGATACAAGGAAAACTAGTTAATGACATAGGATGACCTACAGGAAGACAGCGCACCTTCCCTCAAAATAATCTGGAAGGAGCTCTATGGTCTAATAAAATTTCCATCAAGGATGACAAATATTTTGTTTGACTCTTTTCCTGGGACTAATCCTCATTTGACAAAGTCCTCTCTGTTCTTTCCTCATCTCAAAGAATGATTTATAGTCACATGTTATTTAGAAAGAACTTTAATTTCAGTACTGGAAAGAAAAAGGCACCTGTGTGTCATAATAGCATCAAAGAAAGAACAAGAATGTCTTGCTATGCTTTTTTTCCAGGAGGTAGACAGCCCTTGTCATTGTAAAGGCCGCAGGACATATTTACTTTATTTACCATTATCTCTCTATGTAATATATGACACTGGCCTTGGTCAAAGTCAATCAAGAAGGCCACAAAGAATGTTGGATTGGGGTACAAATCTGAGTCTTGCCATGTGCTTTTCTCAGTTTCAAGCACATATTAAATGTTTAGAAATGTCAACATTTATTATTTTCTAGAATTTTATTAAACTATTCTATTTCTATTTTTATTCTCTATTATCATGGAGTGAGAAGTGTGGTTGGTGTTTAAGAGTATAAAAGAGGGTGAAGAGAAGACCAGTAAGTTACAAAGAAGGACAAGAGACAGATTCTTATCCACTACTGAGTTATAGCCCACAGGTCAAACCTGGCCCACCACCTGTTTTTTTTTTTTTAAAGATTTCATTTATTTATTCATCAGAGAGAGAGAGAGAGAGCACACACACACAGGGGGAACAGCAGGCAGAGAGAGAAGCAGGCGCCCCGCTGAGCAAGGAGCTCTATGTGGGACGCGATCCCAGGACCCTGGGATCATGACCTGAGCTGAAGGCAGATTCCCAACCCACTGAGCCACCCAGGCATCCCCTACAACCTGTTTTTATAAATATACTTCTATTGAAACACAGCCATGTATATTTATTTACATAATGTAAATTTATTTACTTACACAACAGCATGATTGAGCGGTTGTGACAGAGACTGTATGTCCTACAAAGCCTAAAATATTTACTATCTGGCTGTTTACCGAAAAAGTTTGCCTACCCATAGTCCAGACAAGTGCTCTCCTTGGGTGTTTTTGAAGCCTTGAGAGAGAGGAAAACTTCAGGTGAGTTCCTTACATGAGAAAATAAGGAGTTTGATAGTGTTAGATCTCTGAAAACCCATATTCTGAAAATGGAATCATTTTCAGCATCAGTTCTAGAGAAATGTGTAAGTCTGTGGTGGTGACCAAGTAGAGGTGATATCGTTTTTTTTTTTTTTAAAGATTTTATTTATTTATTTGAGAGAGAGAATGAGAGAGAGAGAGAGAGCATGAGAAGGGGGAGGGTCAGAGGGAGAAGCGGACTCCCTGCCGAGCAGGGAGCCCGATGTGGGACTCGATCTCGGGACTCCAGGATCATGACCTGAGCCGAAGGCAGTCGCTTAACCGACTGAGCCACCCGGGCGCCCAAGGTGATATAGTTTTGCTTTGTCAGTTCCAACTCAGGATCCTTTGTCACTTCCTGGGCTAGAATTTTAGGGCTGGTTTGTGAAATCTTAGTGACATGGGTCTGGTTTTCATTTGCCTCCCATCCATTGAGCCATAACTCAAGAAGCAACTCAAAAGTTAGTTCACTTGAAAGAAAAATTAGTCTACTTGACATTTAATGCAGCTATTTTGTTGTGAACATTTTGACACAGATGACATTTTATATTCACCTGTTTGTGTCTGCCAAAAAAAAAAAAATCAACTTTCAGCTTTTTAAAAATCCCAAGTAATGTGTTCAACACCTTCACATTCAACCCCAATCCCTGCACCTCAGTCCACTGTCTATTTTTCTTGGACCCCATCCCATTCATGATGTCTGCATCCTCCACTTTACCCTGACTTTCCCTGGGTCCCTGGGCCTTTCTCCATCCCCATGTCTCATCCCATTCCAGACCATCCTATGCCCCACCCCACCCTATTCCTAAGCAACACTTTCCCTGGTGTTCAGAATGATTATCAAGGATTGGTTAAGTCTTAAGCATACGATAACAAAGTCTTTTGTGCATATTACCTAATAATCATAATCATCACAAAAATACTAATGAAAGAAGGTAAAGGGTTTATTGTTTATAGCTCAATAAAATGTTCAAAATGACATAAAAAAGCAACTGCTTCTCAAAAAATAATATGTCTTAGCCATGGACACCCTAGCCATCCAGAGTTTCTGGATTTCCTAAACTACCCAGGAAGGAGATACAATCTCATGTTACAGACTCCCTAAACCCTTCCCTTACATCCTGGAATTGCCAAAGAAAATAGCAACATTGTTTTCTCACTTCTTTTTTTTTTTTGAAATGACAGTATTTTCATCCTTGAAAAATGATTTACAAGTCTTCTTTTTTTTTTTCCTGTTTTCTTAATGATAGCATAGAAAAAAAACTAGTGTGGAATTGATCTTTCACACAGTTACAAAGGACAAAGATCACAAAATCCTACTATAATTGCCCTAGGGACAATTTATCTAAAAGAAAAGGGCAGAGGTGAAAAACACAGAATTAACTTCCCCAATCCAAGTAGACCTGCCATTCTGGGTACAGTTCTTCTATAGCTGAGAACAACTTCAACCATGATGGACTCTGCATTGCTTTCTCCCTCTAGGATGTGTTCAGCACCAGCCCCATAACTGTAAGTGAACAACGTAACTAGGTACGCTCACAGGATGCCAGTATCAAGATGCTGAGCACGACAGAGTTTCAGCACCGAGGCAGGAGCTTACAGGCTGTTCCATCTCACCCCTACCTACTGCTTGTATTCCCTGGTTGATTTCTCAGGTGCATGAGCTCGATGACTGGTTTAGTGGCCTCTAGCTACATGTAGCTATTAAGCACTTGAAATGCGGTTGGTCCAAACAGATATGCTGGAAATACAAAATACATACACTAATATCAAGACCTGGCTAAAATAAAAGTTTATATTGGTTATATTTTGAAATGATAATAGTTTTGACATATTGGGCTACATAAAATATATTGTTAAAGTTGACTTTACCCATTTCTTTTGTATCTACTAGAAAATTGGAGATTACATGTCATTTGAATTCTATTTCTAATGGACAGCGCTGCCCTAGGGACATGCGACACACTGGTAATTCTCATTTCCTTAGTCTTGCCCAGACCATGGGTCCAAGGCCCTGATAGAGGAAATAGTCAAGGAGCAACATGACTGAATATGAGAAACTACTGGTTTGTGTCTTTGGATGGTATCTGTGTAACAGTGGTAGTTACGCTCTGTGGAAGTACAGAAGGTAGGCAGGAGAGCTGGTAAGGTGACAGGTACTGAAAGTGATTCATAGCTGGTTTAGTCTTACACAGCTCTTGAATGCCAGGGAGCCCATACCTCCCTACCTCCCTTTTAGACATGTCTTCCCAACTATGACAGCAACTTGAATCTGAAAAAAGTGAGCATTCTGTGTCCACCAATAGCTTAGCAAGACAAAAGGGTAGAGTTTTTGGCTTCTGTAAAAAAAAAAAAAAAAAGTTCCTATTATCCAGGCAGTGACGAATCCCAGAAATGGTGTTCTGCTGGGTTTACTTTTATTGAACAAGTATTTGAACAGACAGCATTGTGATCAGGAGGTTTTCAAGCACAGACAGATGGAGATGTCTCTGTGCCCTCAGATCACAGAATCTAGGAGGAAAGAGACGGGAAAGACTGGAAGTCAGTGAGTCCATTCCCCCAACAGCTCTGTATTATTTTCTATAGTAAATAAGACAGGCTCTGAAGAATTCTTTCTCTATACAGATGGTGAGGGTTAGGCGATTCAGAATTGGGGCATATATTTTCCCTCCTGGCTTTCACCAATTCTTCCATCATTTGTCCTGGAAGAGAAGATGGGTAGGTTAGGTGCTAGAAACTGAGAGATACTATAGATATGTGGGTTCTACATCTACAGGTGTACTGTAGTCAAAGAAATCCATACATCCTTGCAGTCTGCCAAGAACTCACCATTTACGATCACTTTCACATTTTATCCAATTGATTCAATGAGTACCGAGCACCTAGTACACACTGCCTGCAGCAGTAGATACAAATACTAACTCTGCCCTTGATCATGTGTGACCCTCATCATCATGTGTGATCATGTGTGACCAGACCCTGCTAATGAAAAGAGGTAGGTGTCAGTAACATCGTTTCACAGAGGACGGAACAGAGCTCCAGAGAAGGTTAGTGACTTGCCAAGGTCTCACACTGGGTCAGAACTTAAATCCAATTCCTCCAACACTAATGCTTTACTATTATAAGTTGTTTGAGGCCATAAGAATTTAATCAGCTAACTTGCTTGCCTGACTCATCCAATATTCATACACTCTTGAAATGGACATTTAAAAGAGTGAATCAACACCTAAACATTTTTCAAAAGAAGGTAAGGGCCTCAGGAAGTTTTTTCCCAGGTAACTGCACAGTGTCAGCCTGGAGCAGTAGTGCTATTGTTCCAACCCAGACCTCCATTTTAGTTGTCACATCCACCCCAGGAGATTTCCTTTGGTTTGAGGGTGGCCATCTATGGTCTTGTGGTATCTTCGAAAAGCTTTGTCATGGAATTGAGAATAGTCATTTATTCATCTCACAAAATAGTATTAGTATTTTCCTTAACAGAGAAATGTCCTTTCAAGGTAGCTAATTTTTATTTAATTGAGCTATGTAATCCCTCTTCTAGAGCCCCTGGTTTTCAGAATTTCCTGACAACTAAGGGATGGTGGCAGAGCATAAGCTATGAAGCCAGAAGATCTAAACCAGATGCAAAATAGAATGTTGAATAACTGATAATTGCAGGGTCTCCCGTAGGCTGATTTTCTATAAAATGGGAAAGATAATAATCCCTGCCCTAATCACAGTCCTACTGTGAGAATGCATACAGGGAAGAGCACATAAAATTCTGAGTTACATAAATCTTAGGAGTTACTGTATAATAGAAAGTACTTCCTAGATACTAAGCATGAGTATACATTCTAGGATCTTCAGTCTATTTTTCTAGGAAAGTAGTGACTGCCTGGCCTTTTATTCATTCTTCAAATTCCAGACTCTCTTAGAGATTCTTTCTATACAGGAACAAAGTTCAGGCAATTGCTTTCAACCTCCAGGATATGCATGCATCATAGTTATAAGAGCAATGCTGGGCCATGACCCACTTGGACACCTTAGTATATCCAAGATCACACCCCTGAATCATACAGAGGGAACTGAACCCATGTTCAGGACACCTTTTGTTCTAATGATTTATTCCATCATCTTAACACCATAAATAAGTCCTGTCATTAATAATATGTTACATAATTCTAGTGGAAAGAAAACACCCAAAAAGGAAAAGAAGAAACTCTCTCACAAAACCTTTTATGCTTAGCCCTGTCAAGATTCTTCCTTATTTGAATAAATACATCTTATCAGTAATACCCTATGGCAAATTTCTCATAAAGTAGTTTTTGTCAAGTTGTCTACATGAGAGTACAGCAAGATGTGGTCTAAAGTGTGATCTTTAGGATTCACATAAAGATGATTTTTACCTACTGTCCTGAGTTACATGTAATTAGGTATGTGTGTGAGAAGGATACTATATTCTGTTAATAAAAAAGGAGCAAACCACTAAGAATTTATATGTAATAAGACAGCACACACAATATGGGGTCTAGAGCAAAAGTTGATACCGTCTCCTTATGGATGTGTAACAGATGACTGTCAAGCCCACAGGAGGAAAGATGAAGGTCTTCGGGCTTCACCCCAATACTCTGCCTACCCCATCTGGCCTTCCAGCTGCTAATGTAAAACCAAAACCACTGAGTTTCCATCTCTTGTTTTTCCAGGGTCCCATATCAAGACTCACTGAGTAGTTCTTATGAATGCAGTCTCATCTAGTGTTGCTTAGGAGTTCCAAATCTGGCAGAGTAGTCTCCAGTTCCATTATTGCCAGAGCTTTCTGTGGCAGTGGAATGGAGTGAAACCAGTTGTGAATAATAATAAATATTTATTTAGTAAATATAATTTATTAGAATATTTTGTTTTTATTGAATATATATATATTTTTAACATCAAATATAAGGTTATTAAACTATAATCCATTATAATTATTAAACATACATAAGCGCTGTGCCAGGATCTGTTTCTCTAAGTTTCCACTATGGACTCTTCCCTTTCTCTAAGTTCATACTTTGGTCTCTTTGGCATAATAATAATAGTGATAATAATAATAAATGCCATTAGTTTGTAGACACTGCCAAATGCTTAAAAGTCAGTACTTACTGAGTATTTTCAATAACTTGGTGAGATCTTTGGTTTAGATATTTGATTTGCCAAAGGTCTCATATATGAGAAATCTAAAAAACTGGAATTTAAACCCATATTTGGCTGGTAACAAACATTTTTTCTTGTTTGAAAATTCCTACATTTTCCCCCAAGTTACATATCATCTTGCCCGAGGAAGAGCGTCCTCAAATGCAATCACCAGGGAGAATGGCGAACTCGATAAAGTCTGTCAATCTTGCAGGCTGCAAGGATGTTTTGACAGACATTATTGAGTTTGCTGTTCTCTCTGGTGATTGCATTTGAGGACACGACCATGAAAGACTTTGGAATCTGGGAACCAAACTGACGGTTACAGAAGGGAGGGGGATGGGGGGGATGGGGTAACAGGGTGACAGGCATTAAGGAGGGCACATGTGGTGAAGAGCACTGGGTGTTACACACAACTAATGAATCGCTGAACACTACATCAAAAACTAATGATGTATTATATGTTTGCTAACTGAACATAATAATAAAAAAAAATCCTTGCAGGGATTTAAATGAAAAGGCCAGCTTTTCATGTTGGGAAACAGTTAAATGCAATGTTGAGTGTGAGAACGTGGGGGTTTTACAGAAATGGTTGAAATTCAGTTCCATCCCTATGTGACCTCCCTCAATCTTTTCTTCTCTCTTTATAGTAAATCACAGGATATAAAACCTACTTTGCAAAAGTGTTATGTGAGGGACCTTGCTCATAAACAATCTATTAATGATCCCAGTTAACAGTAAGCACTTAAAAATATTAACTATTATATTATTATCCCCGCATATTTCAGTGATTACTTAATTATCCTCACAATGAAGATGTGACCAATTCTGAGCCAGTATCACTGCCCCAGCCAGAGAAATGTCCATCGGTCGGTGGCAGACACAGAAGCAGAACCAGTTGGCTCTGGCCGTGTAATGGGGACGCAGTGTACTTACAGATGCTGGCACATCGAGAGGGGTTGTTTCTGGGGTGCTGTTCTTTTCACACCTCCCTTCACTGCGTATGTGTGTATTAGTTTGGCGTATTCTAAAACAGAGCAGAGGAAATTAAAAAGATGGAAAAACTGACAGTTATGATGAGAAAAGAAAACAAACAAGGATCAATGGGGGTGACGTGTGGGCATCAAACCAGAACTGAAATTACAAGTAGGACCCGGGATCTGAATTCAACTATTTCCCAGTAGGAATCACCCAGGTTTTGTCTCTCTCTCTTCAGATTCAGCCCCAGATTCGTTCCCCAGTCCTGGATTCATTCCATCACCTTTCATTCACCTATATACTCATGAAATTGTTCAATGTTAGAAATAAACTTGGAGGGGCGCCTGGGTGGCTCAGTTGTTAAGCATCTGCCTTCGGCTCAGGTCATGATCCCAGGGTCCCGGGATCAAGCCCCGCATTGGGCTCCCTGCTCAGCAGGAAGCCTGCTTCTCCCTCTCCCACCCCCCCGCTTGTATTCCCTCTCTCACTGTCTCTCTCGCTGTCAAATAAATAAATAAAATCTTTAAAAAAAAAAAAAGAAAGAAACTTGGAGACCGTCTATTCCAGAAGCCATTATTTTACGGATGGGAAAACTGAATCCCACAGAGAAGCTTCATTTTACTGAGTACCTATAATGTGGGATTACAAAATACAATACATATATATAATAAAAATATGTAAAATGCATATAGAATATAGATTTTATAAAATACAATAATATGTAATCATACAGGTCGAGTTTTATAGCTGGAAAAAATCTTAAAAGGTATGAATTTCAATGCCTCTCTTAAATATTTCATATCAAACATCTGCTTGTTTGCTTCTGGTGATGGGAAACTCACTGTCTATCAAGGCAGTTTGACTTGTCTTTGGACATTGCTCAAGTTGAAATGGCTTCCCTCTAAGACCACAGAAACCAATACTGTTTCCTCTTGCCTGGGACAGCCTGGATCCTCCCTCTATAATATATACTACCAGTTCCTTTAGCTAAACAATCCAACCTGAGCCATGCTTTATTAATATTTTTACCATTGAAGTTTCTGACTCTAAAGTTCCCTTGACTAAAGTGTCACTTGTTACGGGTTTATACAGTTAATGGAATGCTTAAAGAACACTGGGTGGATAATTTAGGCCCCGACATTTACAATAAAGGGAAGTTGAAGAATTTCTGGGCTGAAGATAAGGCATATATAGTAACAAATTCCTGAATGGTTGCATTCATTTCTTAAATGGAGATTTCTTAATTCTTAAAACTCTGTAAGATCCATGGAGGGAATTCAGGAGATTCATGTACCCATAAATATTATGCAGACAAATTGTTAATGTTGCTTCATTTTCTTTTCTTTTCTGGAAAGAGGTAACTTTCTCATCATCAAAGGAACTTTTGATCCCTTGACTACCTTGGATATAACAGTAGTGTAGTGGAGAGAAAAGAGAACTGTATTTAGACCCAAACCAACAGGGTGAAAATCCTGTCTAATCTACTTCCTAGCTTTGTGACTTTAAACAAGTTACCTGGACTCTCTGAACCTTAGATTCGCCCTCTGTACAGCGAAGATAATAGCACTCATAGCATGTAGTGAGGATTCAGCAAGAGAGTGAATGTGCGAGTGTCTTACAGATGTGAGAACACACAAAGCACTCATATTCAGATGTTATGCTAAGTGTATAAACTGCAGAATGTCCCATCCTCACATTCTGGGCTTTGCTTATCGTGTCCCCAGAAGGCAAGAACATACACGGACTACAGTGTAAATATGGGTGGGGTGGGAGTGCGATGGAAGAGTCAAGATTTGTCACCACGCTTTCACTTAAAGCTGGTAAAATGTAAGGCAGATGAATGGAGGTGAAGATAAGACAGTATTTGAGCAGAAAAGCAAAAAGCTAAAACCCATAACTACAGTATTAAAACAAATTCCTCATATGTAATTTTAAATAAAAATGGCAATTCAATTCTTCTTAAAAACCCAGTGAAGCCAGCTAGCTCAGAGAATGGCCTGCACTTCCTCAGTGGAAAAAGTGAATCTGAGAATGATGAGATAACATGGCCACAGATGCACAGACAGTAATAAATCTGAGTGCCCACACCAAGTCCACCATTTGCCATTTGTTCCAGGGGCTTTCTCTTGAATGAGACCACTTCTGCTCCAAGAAGAAGACTTGGAGAGGTTGGAAAATATGTGACTATCCGGTAGCCAGACGGCCCAGGAGAGATTATTGGCCAGGCGGACTCAACACAGCAATGATTCTCAACTTTTTTTCTTTTTACACAACGCGTGGACGATGTTCACATTCCCATGACTGTACGTGGGCTAATAGAGACTTTCTCTAATTGTTGCAACCCCACCACTTTTTCCTTTCTCTTCCACTCAGTAAAGTATATAAGCAACTTAATCAAAAGGATAGCCTCCATCCTATTTTATATTTGAATAAGATCATCCACAAAATTTGAATTTTTAACTGCTATGATTAGTAAATTGGTGCAACGCACCTCCAATTGGTATGAAAGCAGTCCTATGGGTCGACACCATAGTCAAGAACCTCTCCACTTGAAGATATAGTACAACATGTATACTTACAGGTTTTCATGACAGAGCATGCAGGGATTGTTGTATGTCTGGCCATCATCACCACAGACAGGCTGTAAATTCTTTGGGCAAAGGTAACCCATCTTGGGCAATACTCGGTAATGTTTGCACATCTCAGAATCCTGAAGAAGTAAAACATATATCAGATTTACTCAATGGCACTCAGGAATGGAAAAATCTTTTAATTTCCTCAGTCACATCTGAATAAAACATTAGTAAAGGAACTGTAACATAGGTCATAGAAACTCACTATTTAAAAATCAACCAACACACTTATAAATAACTCATGACTCAAGGTACTCATAATGGAATGTAGAAATGTTTTAAACTGAATGATAATAAAAATATAAACTACCAAATCACAGCAGCTAAAGCAGTGATTTGAAGGAAAGTTGTAAATAAATACATAATTGGCAAAGAAGAAAGCTTTAAGATCAATGATCTAAACTTCCATGTCAAGAAGCTAGCAAATGGGGGCTCCTGGGTGGCTCAGTTGGTTGAGCGGATGCCTTCGGCTCAGGTCATGATCTCGGGGTCCTGGGATGGAGCCCCAGGTCAGGTTCCCTGCTTGGCGGTGAGCCTGCTTCTCCCTCTCCCTCTGCCTGCTCCCCCCACCCTCGCTTGTGCACGCTCTCTCTCTCTGTCAAATAAATAAATAAAATCTTAAAAAAAAAGAAGCTAGCAAATAATAAACAAATTAAGCTCAAAGAAAATAGAAGAAAAGAATAATACAGAAGAGAAATATATGAAATAGAAAACGACAAAGCAAAACACTGGTTGTTTGAAAAGATTAATAAATTGAAAAACCACTTGCAAAATCGATAAAAAGGCAAGAAATATACATTACCAATATTAAAAATAAAATGGGGGTTTCACTATATATAGATATAAAAGGATAATGTGGAAATGTTATAACTATATGCCAATAAACTTGACAACTTAGATGAAATTAAAAAATTCCTTCATGGGGCGCCTGGGTGGCTCAGTTGGTTAAGCGACTGCCTTCAGCTCAGGTCATGATCCTGGAGTCCCGGGATCGAGTCCCACATCGGGCTCCCTGCTCAGCGGGGGGTCTGCTTCTCCCTCTGACCCTCTTCCCTCTCGTGGTCTCTGTCTCTCATTCTCTCTCTCTCAAATAAATAAATAAAATCTTTAAAAAAAAAATTCCTTCAAAACAACTTTCTGAAACAAAGAAATAGAAAATCTAATAGTATCATATCTGTAGGTATTCTTTCCAGAGGCATAAAGAAGTACTTGTTTGTTAGTTTGTTTTGATAAATAATTCAAACATCCAGGGGTGCCTAGGTGGCTCAGGCTGTTGAGTGGCTGACTCTTGGTTTTGGCTCAGGTCAAGATCTCGGGGTCATGAGATGGAGCCCCGCTTTGGGCTCACGCTCAGCGTGGAGTTGGTTTGGCCCTCTCCCTCCCCCTCTGCCTCTCTTCCCAATATTTATTTTATTTGAAAGAGAGAGAGAGCACGCGTGCACATACACACACATATGCATGTGCATGCAAGTGGGGAGAGGGGCAGAAGGGGAGGGAGAGGGACTTTGAGAGGTGGTTGGAGCCAGGGTCTGCTCTGAAGGTGAAATCAACCATAATCGGTTCAGAGTTGATAGACTATGTAAGAAAATACCAAGGATATCTCTCCCTCTCTCTCTAAAATAAAATTTAAAAAATCCAGTGGACTGCTTTAGAATATGGTGAGTTCCATATTGGTAGATATTCAGGGAGAATTTAGACAAGCACCTTCTATGAATCACTGGCAAAGGTAGGAATGAACCAGATATATCTTTAGCATTTTTTTTCAGGTATCTGCTGCTACAAGGTTCAAAACTACTAGGATAAAGCATTACAAAGAAGCAACGACAGGCTTCTTTGTACAAACTTTTTTTTTAAGGGTACAAACTCTCACTTATAAGATGAATAAGTCCTGGGGGTGTAATGTACAGCATGGTGATTATAGCTAATCATTCTGTATTATACACTTGAAAGTTGGTAAGTGAATAAATCTTAAATGTTCTCACCACACACACACAAATAGTAATTATGTGAGGTGATGGTGGTGTTTGTTGACATTACGGTGGTATCATTTTGCAACCTAAAAGTGTATTAAATTAACACACTGTACATATTAAATTTACACAGTGTTATATGTCAATTATATCTAGAGGGAAAAAGAACAGATTTTGTGAATAGTTTCTCTCCATGCTTACAGGATTCCTAGGGTAGCATCTAGTTTACTAGAAATCTGTAATTAGTATATATTTCACTAGGGCAACTCATCTACTATCCTACTTAAATTCGGCAAATAATAAGATTAAATTCATGTTTGATACTTTTCTTTTTTTTTCTGGGTCATCAGACTAGATGCTAAAGTTTCACTTTTAGAGGCCAATTTGATATGCTACTTCATGAATATACTTCATGAATATGCTCTTATTCCCTTTCCTCCTTTTTATTCCTCACTTTGGCAAAGCTCTAAAAAAGCAAACCTGTTAGGCTAATTTACACTAAGGTGTATGTTACTGAAGGACATCAGCTTGTATTTTGAATAAACAAGTTTTAACCACTGTGAATCGCTAATTAGTGGAATTTCACAGGTGTGAAAAGGCTCCGCGCACCCCTCTTTAGGCTATTGGGAAGAGGGTTGATTTGGGGAGGGGGAGAGACAGGAAGCTGGGTGAGGAGTCTTTTTGGCCTGCTGAAATTACAGAACTGAGGCTCCTAACTACTTATCTGACCATATGTGCAATAAGCCACATTCATGATACACCCACGTTTTAAAATTTCAATAATGTACTAAATTGGCTTGGAACAGGGCTAATAATCTAAAAGAGCACATAATAATGCACTGATGAGACATTCCCAGAACTCTCACTGAGCTTGGAACTATACACAAAGGGTTTGGAGCTACACTGAATTCACCTTTCCAAGGCCTCTTTATGGAAATGAAGCTCATGGGTGGTGGTGGGGGGGGGGAGGGCAGATTGGCAACAGACCCCAAACAAATGCATCAACTTAATAAGTAGCTTTTCAGGAGTAGTCATTCTTACCAGAAAAGAAGTGGAGGAAGTTGGGCTGTTTTCGTCCATAGATCTAACGTGGAATGATTTCTCTTGAATTCTTGCCCTTTCCAAAGCTTCTTTTTGACTACAGAAGAAGACGAAAAGTAATTTAAAGTTATAGCCACAAAGACTAGCGCCTGTAACTTCCAGTGGAAGCTATGCCATCCTAAATAAAATATGATAGAACCGCAGAACATTCAGCCAGAGGATGATGTAAAGAAAAGTACACAATGGGGAACTGGTTGAGAGCACTCATCACTTACTAGATGTATGACCTTGGACAAGTTGCTTAAATGCCTTGAGCTTATCTTTTCTAGAACTTAAAAAGAGGGTAGTATTGATAATTCCTGTCTCCAGGAATGTACTACAAAGAGCTAAAAAAATACTGATTATTACAATTGTGTTCACAGTGTTTCCATAACTATCGTCATCAGTATCTATCATGTCCATTGGTCCCCAAATATAGTTGTTCATCAAAATAACCTAGAAACCCCTTCTAAACAACAAATTCCTTAGCCCTGAATTTTTTGCCAAGTACATTTTGGGGGGTAAAAATCTGTTATTTCGGAAAAAGACTTTTCTGTTGAGTCTGATCCAGTTGTGGAACAAAGATTTGGAAGATTTTCTTGTAGTTATGATCCTGAGAGTTGACAAAAGTTTTATCCAGTGACACAGCTAGTAAATATCCTGGTTAGAATTCACATATGGATTTCCTGTCTCCTATATCAAGTGTTCTCAACGTAAGGGCCTCGAGTCTAAAGACTTATTTTAAGGACGCCACGGATTCATGAGCACACATTTATTTAATCGGCAACTTCTAAAGATGCTGTTCCCATGGGTCCTGTCCCCATGCCTTAATAAAAACACCTTTTGCACTGAAAAATAAAAATGAAAATAAAAAATTACACAATTCCCCCACTAGCTGGAGGGGTAACAGGATCCTCTTACTCACATGATCGTTCTGCACATGTGGCACTTGTTTTTGTATAATTTTCCATCAGCACCACGCACGGGGTCATTCTCTTGAGTGCACATGAGCCGGTCATTCCTCACGTACTGCCGAAAGTTACTGCACTCGTCCTAGAAAATGAGAAAGGGGAAGTGAACAGGATTTTTCCCCTTTCTAAAACTTGGTCTTAGAAAGTCCTTTCTTAGCTCTGAGCTCAGACTCACTGCCCTTATCCTGGCAATGGAGGCCAAGGAACGCCTAGACTTTAAAATTTCCAACCCCACTTCATTCTGAACTTTTCTTCCTGGGTCCTAGAAATGCAGAGCAGAACACTTAATAGATCATGTCTCCCTCACCCTTTCCTTCCTAGCTTCCTTCCTTCCTTCCCCTCCTTTTCCACATGAGCTGTACTCTTTTTTTTTTTTAAGATATTTAAAAAATTTATTTGTCAGAGAGAGAGAGCACGAGCACACAAGCAGGAGGAGCGGCAGGCAGAGGGAGAAGCAGGCCGCCCGCTGAGCAAGGAGCCTGATGTGGAACTCGATCCCAGGATCCTGGGACCATGACCTGAGCCAAAGGCAGACGCTTTAACTAACTGAGCCACCCAAGCATCCCACAGGAGCTTTACTCTTGACCAAAGGACAATATCACAGGAATCTAATGCCACAAATATGATTATCACTGCAAAGGACTGAATGAAGATGTCTTCTTTGCAGGCTTGAAAAGTAAATAGAAGAGGCAGCATCATGCATACACACTACTGATTTGTTGATGCTGAGAAAGCTATCTGGAGGAAACAGAAAAAAAAGACATCAAGGAGAGAAGCTAAAGGGGAGGCTTTGTAATTAGTGTATGTTACCTGAATTGTAAAAATCAATGTCAACAAGCTACCCGAAGCCTCATTTCACATTTATGTCAGAGGAAAGCATGCAGTTGAGGTGAAAGAATTTTACACTCTATTTTTTCAATCCATATTTCTCCCAAAGAGGAGAGCAATATTTGATGTACACTGAGGGCAAATTCTCTACAAAACTGAGAAAAATATTAAACTTAAAGCCAGACAAAAATGTTGTTATAACCAAAATGAAATATTAGCAAAGTCTATTTTCTTTGAAGCAAAACATTGGCATTTTTATTATCCAAAAAACCAGAGGAGAATGTCAGATTCTGAGGATGAAAGGCAAAATAGTTATCTTCGCATCTTTTAAGAAATGACCTTTGCATCATCTGAGGGCTTGGCACTTGATTTTTCTTCGTCATTCTTTTTTCTTTCACTAGCTTCTCGCTCACTGCAGAATAAAAAAGGATAGGATTGTTTTTTTATAGGGTTCTTACTGAGTTTTTTTGTTTGTTTGTTTTTACTGAGCTTTTTAAATGAAGTATTTCTCTAATTCTAAACCTTAGCAAATCTAACACTATTTTCTCATATCTGAAAAAAATACCTAAAATACTTTTTTTTTCTTTTTTACTAATGAGTCTTAACTGTTGGAATTTTCATAGTGCATTTGTGGCAATGCTATCGACTTCCATAAATTCGGTTACTACACTGTCATCCAGAGTGCTATGCTTAATAAAATATTTTATTAATAAAATATTTTATTAAGGAAAAATACAATGTATTTTTCTCTCTCATGTAGAGTTGCTTCCTTCCTCCTTTCTCTTTTCCATATTCAATTAGAACTGAACTTTCCAATATTGATTTTCTTTATGTAGTTATATTGCTTCAAGTTTATAAATGTTTGAAGCATATTATCTCCTTGAATCACTACGAAAAGTCTATCATGTAGAAATTGCTGCCTTTACATAAAAGAGGAAGTATGTGGTTACTCAGCTGATGGACTTCTCTGAAAGCCCGGGATTTGGGCACCATACAACAGCTGTCTCCCTGTCCCAGATGCTCCGGGTATGATTACGCTTCTCATCATCAAAGGAAACATTTCTTGCGAGAGTGTTCTGGAAGCTCACTGTCCTCTTCTAAAGGGAAGGCTTTGTCTGTTTTTCATGTGCAATGCCCAGGGCCTTAAGTTTTAAATTAAAAAGAACCATCTCCTTGCAAACAAGCAAAACCCATCAAATTGGTCGATAAACCTCTTCACGTACAAGATGCTCTGACACATAGCACACTTGTTGATGTGCATCTTGCCATCTGGACCCTGAACAGGGTTGTTTTCTCTGGTGCAGATAAACTTCCCCTCTCTCACCATATTCCGGAATTCATGGCACTGATCCTGCCAAGAGAAACAGAAAAAAGATGTTACCATGAATAGTCTGAGCTCGAAAATTTAGAACATAATTTGTGAGATATAAGCTCATAATACTTGAGGGGGGAAATAAACATCTAGAGAAAACAGAATTTTAGGGATGGAATGTGTTTTAAAGGCTCTTTATTCAATATCTGCGTAGGAAGTTAGAATCCTCTCCATAGTGTCCCTCTCAAATAATGACTTTGGTGGAATTTCACGACTGCCTAGGGCAGCCTCTACTGTGTTAATGCAATTTTTAGCAGGCTGAGCCCCAAACCTGTCTCCCTGTAGCCTCCTCATTACTCCACACATAAGTAAGCCCTGAAATGAAATGATAGACGCTCTGTTCCTCAAGAACAAAATAATATTTTATTATATGCCAGGCATTTTGTTGTTTGCTAAGAGCACACAAGATAAACACTCATTATCCTCATTTTATTGATGATAAACACTCATTATCCTCATGTTATAGGTGAGAAAATAAGGCTCAGAGAGATTAAATAAAGCCAATGTTGGAATTGTGATCAGAAATCGGGTAACAAGCTTTGTTATTTTCTGCGCTTTTACCTGGCAGAGAATAAAACTCCTAAACACTTGTAAAAAGATAAAGCTGCCTTTTATATTCACTGAAAAATAAGAACCTTAAAAAGAAGGCAGTGAAAATGAATCCACAGGATCTGCCTCTGATGAAATTTTTGGACATCTACAGAAATTTGTCATTAACTACCTGTAAGCTCAAAGAGCCAAAGGAAATATATGGGAAAATCACCTTGAAAAATACTGCTAGTGACGTGGATGGCAGTTACCCTTCCTTCTTTCTTTCTCCTTCCTTCCTTCCTTCCTTCCTTCCTTCCTTCCTTCCTTCCTTCCTTCCTTCCTTCCTTCCTTCCCACCTTTCTCCCTTCCTTCCCACCTTCCTTCCTTCCTTTCTCTCTCTCTTTCTTTCTTTCGAGAGATTTTATCTATTTATTTTAGAGAGAGAGAGAGTGTGAGTGGGGGGAGGAGCAGAGGGAGAGAGACAAGCAGACTCCATGCTGAGCATAGAGCCCGACACGGGGCCCGATCCCGTGACCCTGAGATCATGACCTGAGCCAAAATCAAGAGTCAGACGCTCAACTGACTGAGGCAGCCAGGTGCCCCTATCCTTCCTTCTTTAAATTGTGATACCCCTGAACAACTCCAGACCTACTTTTATTTGCAGTATTAAAAAAGTTCTCTGGAGTTCTTGATCAAAATACTAAATGTCTCACAGCCATCATTTTTGGAAGTTGCTAGAATTATTTCTTTTTCCATCTATGCAAAATCCCACTTACATATGTGTTTATGATGGTGCCCATCTGCCTGTACTTCCATCTTTGCTTTATGGGTGCAATCTCTGGCTCTTATTATTATGAGCTGTGTGTAGTTAACTTATCTGAGTTTTTCTCAACTGAAAAACTGGATCAATACCACCTACTGCATAGATTTTGGGAAGGCTTATTTATTTTTTATTGACGTATAATTGATATCAGTTTCAGATACACAACATAGTGATTTGACATTTGTATACTTTGCAAAATGGTCACCCCAATAAATCTAGTTACCATCTGTTACCATACAGAGTTACTACAACGTTACTGACTGTATTCCCCATGTGTACATTATATCTCCCTGACATTTACTCTAGAACTGGAAGCTTGTCCTGGGTAGGTGGTCAGTATGGATAAATATTATTATGATTTGTCCCGCATAACTGACCACCTGGATCTGCATGTACACCAGCAGGCTAAGGAATGTTGTTTGTTAGACTCATGCTGTGTGAATAACCTTGGGAGCCTGGTTGTTTGAAATGTATTATCTGGCCTCCAGATGGCCCTTCTGTTCTGGGTGCCAAGAGCTACAAATCTTGTCTCACACCCCTTCCTGCTCAAGGCTGGACTGGCCCCCTAGAATGGAATCTGGGAGGGGAGGCAGACAGACACAGCCCAGGCTCCTTGACAATACAGAAACATGGTAACATAGAAATGCAGCTCACAGCAAACTACAGGTAGGCAGACAAATGTTTAATTTCAAACCCTATTATTTGCCCTATAAATATGGCTCTATGGGGAGGGTCGGTTGGAAGTCTCACCTGAGGGGAGGATGCTCAGCTCAGGCCTCTCAGCGGGGACTCCAGCCTGGCTGTTCCCACAGGGCTTCCCCAGCTAATGAGGTTGAATGCTGTAAGTATCTGATTTGATGTAACTTTGCCTTACTCTCATTTATTGCCTAGTATTACTTTCATCTATGTGTAGATTCCTTTCTTCTTCTGTTCCTATTAGGTTTCTATAATAATAATAAAAAACTTTTTCCTTTTTGAAACTGAAACACAGCAGTTGTGAATCTTTTGTTCAGAGCAGCAGGTTTAAATATGATGATGCATGTGATTTGTAAAAAATTTAACTTTGCAGATGTAGGTAAGACCATAGCTCTCTTTTTGCCACACAAACACACAAAATGTCTGGACATTTTTAATATATGAATATATAGAATATTTTTTGTTTGAAATTTCTAAAATAGATGTTAAAAAAAGAAAAATATTGACTAAGATTATAAATAGAATAGATGGCCAGTAGAGATGATTTGAATTTATACAATAAAATCTTATCTCAAGGCCATTCATTTACCAAATGATATTCCCAACATATATTTTTTAAAATGAAAATTACTATTAATGGTTCATTTTGTAAGTCAGTATAGACCTAATGAAAAGTTCCCTCATTAACATTCATTAACAGGAAAACTTTCCTGGGGAGACTTCACGATTTCTCTTTTTCTAACTGGAGTCCACTGATGGATTAGAAGAGATTGTGCTGTGTCATATTCTATGTGTTAGTGTTGTAAAGCATTGAACATTATTTTTAAAGCCCTAATTGAATACAAGACGGCACTGGAATGCCATGTCAAGAATTTATCATCTGGAGCTCTAAGTTTTTGATATTTGCTTTCTTATTTGTAGTTTTGGTGTCTATTTGCTTAATTATTTGTTTTAAAACTTCAGAGAAGAGGAGCGCCTGGGTGGCTTAGTCGGTTAAGCGTCTGACTCTTGGTTTCGGCTCAGGTGGAGATCTCACGGGTCGTGAGATGGAGCCCCATGTTGGGCTCTGTGCTCAGTGGGGAGTCTGCTGGAGATTCTCTCCCTCTGCCCCTCCCCCTACCTACACACACATGCTCTTTCTCTCTCTCTCAATAAATAAATAAATAAATAAATCTTTAAAAAAAAATAAAACTTCAGAGAAGAAATCCACTTCATCATAACAATAGCTTGGCGATGGTCATTGGTCCTACAGATAGGTGGTAATTACACCAGAGTTGCTTTCAGAGCACTGAAATAGCATGCTATTTCTTTGCAAGATCTGGCCATGCTTTCCTGTTCATCATTATGTACACAATGAGTGGGACAGAGTAGGCATTCCATAAATATTTGCTGAATGAATTAACCTTACCCCCAAGCTTCCAGCTTTAGGTATTAGTACATCTAACACACACTACCTGGTTTTCATTGCTCTTTTCTCCTGTGTTTCTCAAGTTGTCCTGCTCTTTCTTTTTTCTTTCAGCTGCTTCCCTTTCCCTTGAAAGAAAAATGGAAAAAAACATTTCAACCAAAGTGAACAAACACCTCATTAATAATTAGATCTGTTTTTAAAAAGAAGTTATTTTCTCAGACTGATGAGAAATGATTATCAGACTTTAATATTTGCAGTTAAAGGCTCATTTTTGAAAATACTCACAGTTTGTCCTTACACATCGCACACTTATTGCCGTGTGTCTTGCCATCCAGACCCTGGACAGGGTCACTTTCTCGGGTGCAGATAAGTTGTCCGTTTTTTACTTGGCTTCTAAACTCATCACACGTGTCCTAAAAAGAAGGAAAGTTTATATTGGAAATGGCTGTTTTCACATAGTATTTGATTGGGCTTGAAAATCTGAAGATTTTGATTTGAGAGTCAGGCAGCCACTTAACCTTGCTGGGAGGCAGTACAATGACCTACAAACATGTCCACATCCTAACTCCTGGGGACTGTAAACATGTAGCCTGACATGATAAGGACAAATTAAGGTTGAGGATAGAACTAAGACTGCTAATTAGCTGCCCATAACATGGAGACATTATCCTGAATTATCTGGGTGGCCCAGTGTAATCACAGAAGTTCTCATGAGAGAAAGAGGGGGGCAGGAAAGTCAGGATCAGAGTGAGGCAGCATGAAAACAATTCAACTGGCCCCTGCTGATTTAAAGGTGGCCACGAGCCAAGGAATGCAGGCAGCTCTAGAAGTTAGAAAAGACTATGAAACAGATCTTCCCTAGAGCCTCCACAGAGAGAATTTGCGTTGTGTTAAGCCACTGTTGATAGTAATTTGTGACAGTAGCTGAGCCTCATTCTCCTCATCTATAAAATAAAGTTAAAAAATGTATTTGACCAGGTTGTTCAGACAATGAAATAAACTACTATTTGTAAAAGTGCTTTGCAATATGTGAGACTGAAAGATTTCCATTTGGCATTAAATTTCTCCATTGAACAAGTTACCAGCAATATTGACATGTATGATGACTTCTCATCTTCTTAGGGCAAAGACCTTGGTTGGCAACATTGACGTTCTCTTTCCATATTTTTGATTGCCAAGGGTTGACTTACAGAAAGATCATTCTTGTTAAAATCTAGTTAATGACTCACTTTTTCTGATGCTGATTCAGTCCCATTTGATCTGTAGCCAGAATGTTTATTTTCTTCCTCGGCTTCTCTTTCCCTGGAAGAGAAGAATCAATAGTCATCCTGTTAACCCAGACTCAGGTTTGGAAGTAGCCTGAGAGTTTGGGTATCCGAAACCACCTCCTTCACAGAGGATCTCTGTGCATCCCTGAGGTGGACAGTCAGCTTGGTTATTAGGAAGCTTCCTCATCACAGGGTACGTATGATGGATATTATATGTAGATCAACTCAAGTAATTTCAAAGTCTCCTTTATTTGTGTCCAGATTTATCTCTGTGTAATGTCTGCCCTTCAGCCTTACTTCATTCACAATCCCAGGACAACACAGAACGGGTTTGCTGAATCCATTATCTCTTCTTGATATTAACCCATCAGATATTTAGAGGCAAGTTTCAGGTCTTAAGCCCAGTGTCCTCATCTTTTCATCATTAGTTGTGGTTTTTAATTCACCACCAACTCACCATTCTAGTGCCTTGACAAGTAAGGCAACCCATTAGAATATTATTTCTTTTCTTTTTTTTTTTTAAAGATTTTATTTATTTATTTGAGACAGAGAGAGCACATGAGAGGGGGGAGGGTCAGAGGCAGAAGCAGGCTCCCTGCCGAGCAGGGAGCCCGATGCGGGACTCGATCCAGGGACTCCAGGATCATGACCTGAGCCGAAGGCAGTCGCTTAACCAACTGAGCCACCCAGGCGCCCCTAGAATATTATTTCTTAAAGTATGGAGCCCAAGATAGAAAGAAGACAAGTAATCTAGAAAGTACCTTAGGATCATTTTTTTTTTTTAAATCTCTTACCTTTCTGATAAGATATTTATTTCAATGGTCCCCAAAGTTTTCATGTGCATTAAGAAACACTGAGATTTTTAAAAATTCAGATCCACTGACCATCCCAACATGTTTACTGACAAGATTTAGACTGGGACTCTAGCCTGGTTTTTAATGAGCCAGGTCATTCTGATGCAGTTGGCTCAAGATCCAAATATTTCAAAACTCTAATATACTTATATCTCTTTCAAAGTTTCATTTGGTTTTGTACACAAAACAAACATGTGTATGAATGTACATAACATGAATATATACATTCTTTTTAGGGAGTTCCCTTTGTGTAGTAAAGTGGTAGTAAAACATATCCTGAAGATTCAAACATATATAAAGTCATGACATTTTATCAAGTACTATTGGAAAAAGAGGGTATTGTAATGATTCAGTTTAGTGGAATTCTAGTGATAATCATGGCTCTGATCAAAAGCCTCCAGTGACCTCTGATCACACATAGAATAAAATCCAATGTCCTTCTCTTGGCCTAAAAAGCCTTATTTGATCTCTCCAAACTCATTTTCTGCTATTTTCTGTGCAATAATTTTGAGACATGATGACCTCCTTTCTGTTTCTTGAGCTTGGCAATTTTACATCTTCAGAAATTTGCATTGATTTTTGCTCTGCCTGAAACTTTCTTCCTCCAGATGTCCAGATGATTCACTTCACTCACTTTTTACAGGTATCCCTCACATGTCAGGCCTGCCCTGAACACCATAAACAAAGCAGCAACTGCAATCCCTTTCTGTTGCTTCACTCTCTTTTATTTTCCTCATCACTATCTGGCTTTGTGCTATGTAGTTATTTCCTTATTTATTTATTTTTATTTTTATTTTTTTAAAGATTTTTTATTTATTTATTTGACAGAGAAAGACACAGCGAGAGAGGGAACACAAACGGGGAGTGGGAGAGGGAGAAGCAGACTCCCTGCTGAGCAGGGAGCCCGATGTGGGACTCGATCCCAGGACTCCAGGATCATGACCTGAGCCGAAGGCAGTCGCTTAACCAACTGAGCCACCCAGGCGCCCTCCTTATTTATTTATAATCTGTCTTTTCTATATTATATTATAGTTCCATGGCAGGAACTTTTTGTTGTTCACATCAAGAATGCTTGTCCATGAGCAGTGCCTGTTACATAGCAGAGAGTCAAAAACCATTTATTGTCAGATGAGTGATTTCCAAAGATCATAAAAAATATTCCATTTGTGTTGTGTTTTGTTAAATACTCCAGATAAGTATCTTATAAGATAGATGACACTGATAACAATGGCAAAATTTTATCTTCACTCCCCCCATGAGACCTTGAACTTAAAAAAAAAATTCAGGTTTTCTCATCTGTAAAATGCAACATTTGCACTAATCAAATTTTCTCACATGGCCTATACTGTCACAAGATTATAATTTCTTTTCAAGGAGAAAGGTGAAACAGATGTATATGTGGAGAAGCATTACTTATTAAGTATATACCAATTAAATGCCATAATTAATAACATTGTGCTATAGGCATCAAATTTTAGAACTACAAGTACCCATCAAGGTCACCTAGAAAACTGCCTTTATATACAGCAGTGGTTATGTTACTTGCCTCAGTAACACAAACCAAGTGTGGCTGAGTTGGATAATAAAGCACTCCAATTCAGTACCATTCACCGTGGGAAAACAGAAGCAACACACCCTGGATTATACAATAAATGTGTTGTATACATACAAGAAACAGCCCTCTTAAACTATGCTGGCGAACTATCCCAAATGACCTTCACAAATTCTCCATAGGACTTAGGCATTATATGTTCTGAAGCACAATTGTCTACCATGATGGCACTTGTAGGTCACAGAATTATGATAGAAAAAATAGAGTAGGAATCAGACATTGATTAGCTGCCATTGCTAAGGCTTGTTGTTCCTTAGGGAATGTAAGAGAAAGAGACGATACTTGGGAATTAACAAAAACAATAATTTTCCTGGAGGGAGTTGTAAGTAAATGAGAAAGAGCCTGTCATTCAGGAGGAAGTGGTGACTAATTTTTGGACTGCCGGTGGAAAGAAGTACTTACAGTATCTCTTTACACATGGTACACTTATTGTTGTACGACTTGCCAGCAGCGTCACGTACAGGATCATGCTCCCGAGTACAACTGAGTTTTCCATTTTGCGTTTTGTCCCGATACCCTGCGCATTGGTCCTGAAAAAGGAGAGGAGAGTAGGTCTCCGGATTACCTGATCTCTTGTATTGCTGTTAAGTTTAACAAACTTAACTCAAAACAATTTGAGTAAGGAAAGTTCTGATTTACCTCCTCTTATATATAACACCTAGTACTGCTATCTACAGAGAAAGGGGGACTGGAATCACCCATATTCTAAGACGTCAGTTGTCATGGATAATAATATTGCTTTTAAGGTTCTACACAGGGAAATTATCAAACTCGCTGGGATTTAACAGCATGAAGGGTCAGCAAACTATAGCCTACAGGACTAATCTGTCCTGCTGCCTGTTTTTATATATGGGGTTTTATAAATAAAACTTGAAACACACCCTCACTCATTCAGGTATTATGGCTGCTTTCTGACAACAATGGCAGAACTGAACAAAAGCAACAGAGACTATAGGACTCAGAATGTCTAAAATATTTGCTATCTGGCCTTTACAGAAAAGAGAAGTTGCTGACATCTGGTGTAGATCAAAGGGAGAAAGAAATGTTGGAGGGAAATATAAAGTTATGCAAGATGCCAAGGAAAAGAGGCTTGAGCGAACTGTGGAGCCGAGAGACAAAGGGCCTTACCAGCTCTCGCCCTTGAGAGTGAGGATGTAGCCTCCTTACCGAGAAAGATGGAAAAACAGAATAGCCAGAATTTATCAACAGATGACAGATCTGGAGCAAAGAGATGGTCCTAATATACCAAGGTAGTAAGAAGAGAGCTCAAGTGGAGCCTGATGTGGGGCTGGATCCCAGGACCCTGAGATCATGAGTCGTCTTACGCAGTGGTGTTCACACGCTGGAGGAGGGGGTTTACAGGCAATTACTGTCATTCTGACCCTTCAAAATGTCTCAGGAAATGTGCTAAAAACTTGCCTAAATTATTTTATTTTCTCCCTGTAAGAGTGAATAAGGGAAACCAGAGTTCAGTGAGATGCTAATTTATTCCAAGCTGCCCAAGTCCTGCGCGGCAGGGGCAGGGTCGTACCCCCAACTATCTGGCTCTGAAAACCCTGCAGTTTCACCGTATTATGCTGCCTTGGATCCCAACAGAAAATCTGCCTCTAACCCGGGGCTCCACTGAGGGAAAGAGAGAACAATAAGAGAAAGGAGGAGCGTGAGATGCTGACGGGGAACGTCCCCATGGTGATGTCACTGTCTCTGCCGTGATCAGTTATTGGCCTGAGAGCTACATTCTGTAAAAAGGGGTCAGGAGACTCGGGTGACGTCATCATGTTAATTATTTCCTTGTTTAAAGAAGTAAAAAATGCGCCCTAGAGAGATGAAAAATTGCTGAGATACTACCCTACAGTTTCAAGGGGGGAGCTGCCCTGTCCTTCCAAGGACGTCTTCACACCCAGCATGACGTCCGTTCCCCTTTCCCACGGGTGCCCTTGTCCGTGACTTGTGTCCCCCCTGCCTGTGCAAATTAGAGGTTCTCTCACCTGAGCTTTCCCTCCTCTGCCACCACCACCGTGGGAACTATGCCCCGTCGCGTTTCTCTGACCTTCATCTTCTTTTCTCTTTCTTTCTTCATCTTCTTTCTGGCTGGAAATTAGAAAGGGGGAGATAGGGAATAATAGATTACAGAGAGTGGGGTGCGTTTCTGCGAGTTCCTCCTCCTGTGACCAAATTAGATTTGTATAGAATTCACCAGCATTTACGGAACAGCTACCACGTTGCAGGCCCTCTGAAAACAGAAAGACGAATTATGTGGAGTCCTTTTTTTTTTTTTTTGAGTCCTTCTGCCTGGAAAAGCTCTCCCTGTTGTAGGGGAAAATCAAGTACGTAAACATAAGCAAGACCACGGGAGCGTTTTACTAGCCCTTCATAAATGCTCACTGTGACTCTCAGCTGGATTCTTCTCAAATACCTCAGAGCCAAGAGGTCCAACAATAATTATCTTTTTCCACCAAATGTGCCCTTGCTCCTGGACTCTCTACCTTCCATGAAGAACAAAACCCTGGAGCTGTCTGCTCCTGCCTCTCAGCTCCCACGGCTGTTGCCGGCATGACACTAATTTCACATCTCACCTTCTCTCCTGTTTCTCTGACTCTAGTTATCGCTCCCAGATTCCTGCAAACCTCTTCTACCACCAGCAGCATTCCGAATCTCAGTCCTTTCCTTCTCTTTGTTCCCTTTGTACTGCCGACATACGAATCTTCCCAAAGGAACCATATTTATGCCACTTACTCTCCTACCTGAAAAATTTTAGCAGCTTCCCACGATATACAGGATTGACTTCAAAGTCCTTGATCTGGCATTCAAACCCAGCAAAGTGGCTAAGTTCTAACGAAACTAAATGACTTGCTCTTTACTGTTGACACGGTTTCCTTACCTCTAGAGCTTTACCTATGCTTTTTCCTTCTTCTCCTCTCATTTCTTCCTGTTCACATCTTATCCAAATTATAAAGTCCAGTTCTACTCCCCCATAAAACTTCCTATAAACTCTCCTTTCCCTGAAGTACTAGAACCCATTGAATACATCATTTATCATTTAGCAAATTCCTCCTTCGTATTTTTTTAAAGCTTTATTTATTTATTTTAGATAGAGAGCAGGGGGAAGGGCAGAGGAAGGAGGAGAGAAGCAGACTCCCCACTGAGTGTGGAGCCCGATGTGGGGCTGGATCCCAGGACCCTGAGATTATGACCTGAGCCGAAACCAAGAGTCAGACACTTAACTGACTGAGTCACCCAGGCTCCTATCCTCCTTCCTATTATATGAACTTGTACCCATGTCTATTTCATCCATCTATGTACAATCATTATTCACACTGTACATTGTAGATGTTCAATAAATGGCTATTGAATGACTGAAATATTTTATGTGTACTTCTGAGCTTTCTGTAAAGAACTATTTTTCATTTTGTGAAAAATGTGATATTTTCAAAAACGTAGGTAGAAAAGTTAGGCTGATAGTAAAATATGTTTATCTTCCCAGAGGTATTTAAAAGATGATGTAGAGAAGGGATCCATCAGACAGCAAAGGACTTAAAATTTTACCAAGAAAGATGTTGTGATCTATTAATAGGTGGGCTCTCCTCCAGAATTTATAGAGAATGTAATACCCTAGTCATATATTGTCTATTTCTAGAATTGTGAATCTTGGTCTTTATAAAGAAAGATTTGCCTGAAAACGCTCTGCAGAGAATCATTTGCTCCCTTTACATGTAAAGAAAGGACAAACACAATAGACATTATCTTCCTGGCTCTCTGTCTCCCCAGCTCTGTCAACCCCCGGCAGGGGCCTCATTTGTGCACTCACAAGACAGCTTTACACATGGCACACTTGTTCCCGTGGGTCTTGCCATCTGGGCCACGCACGGGATCATTTTCTCGTGTGCAGAAAAGATTTCCATTTTGCAAAAGGCTCCGAAATTCACTGCATGTATCCTAAAGGAGGAGAAAAGGCAAGAGCGTGGGTATTTTCGTATAAATTACTTTGTTGGATTCCTTCCAAGTGCTTCCTAGTAAAACAGGAACAGAAAATGACCTCTGGGTATTTTTCTTCCTGGCAATTGTTTCATTCAATTCCTACTAAACACACATGACTTAAAAAGAAGATTCTCTTTCTTTTTCCTTGAGATTTAGCCCCCAAATCCAGACTGAATCTGCATCCACACATAAGAAAGAATCCCTTAATAACCTGGGTTCTTGGAGAACTGGCCGCTCATCTTTGATGGGGGCAAGCAAATGACCACAAACCTGAAAAAAATCTACTTGGAATCAACCTTTTTGAAACGAAGAAAATATTATCCTAGAATATTCTAGTGTGCCCAATGTACTATTTTTATTTTCCCCAAAATGCTGGCACCAGAAATAATTAAAGACAAAGTGAGGAACATAACTGATGTGACCCAATGTGGTCATTCAAAACGACATAGTGGGTTAGGAATTACGCTAGATTTGGTGACTGGAGGTCTAGGTTTGAACTCTTTTGTTTTCATTTTTCAATTGTGAGAACTCTGAAATACGAAGATGTGGAATCTGATGCCGATAGTCCCACTGCAACTTCTTCCTTCTCTCTGGGTTTTAAATCTTCCATTTAAAAACACAGGAATGAGGTAGATCAGATGTTTGCAAACTATGGCCTGTAAGCAAACTCTGGCCCACCACCTAGTTTTGTAAATAAAGTCTTCTTGGAACACATCCATGCCCATTTATCTGCATATTACCTGTGGCTGCTTTTACAGCTGTGACAATAGTGTTGGGACAGAGACCGAACGGCCACAACCATTCAAATGTCTACTATTTGGTCCTTTAAGAAAATTCTATCAATTCCTAGATTAGATGAACCTTGAGTTCTCTTACATAGGCTTTTGGTAGTTCCATGTGTTGTTTTTTTTTTTTACAGAGAAACTGCAAAACCTCATCCTTCACTGTGATATTAACCTTCTAGGACAACTACCTTTTCAGCTTCTCTCTTAGCTTTTGTTCTGGATTCAGCTTCTTCTTTTTCTTTTGCTTCTTGCTGGCTGTAGGAGGGGGAGAGGGGAGAATCATTCCTAGCACCCAGTACCTATTATTCTAAAGGGGAAATCTCTCTAGATAGAAATATCTCATTATTTCCATACTTCCACAAACTGAGTTTGGGAGTAGAAAGCTAAATGCACTGCTCTCCATATTGTTTTTTGTTTTTAACTTTGCTTAAAGCATAAGACACAAGCGTCATAGCAAACCAATCAACAAATTTTTAGCACTACGTTCTTCTGGAAAATAAAGATATTGTGCTTTTTCCCAGAAAGCAATGAGGATGCTTGAAAATATTTACTAGATGTTAGCAAATGTTCAATTTGGTAGTGCCCAGTGATCACATCTTTGGATTATTCATGGTAGTATGTATGTAGAGAACAGGTATCCCAGTCCTTGTATGCCATTAACTCTGGGGGAATCTGTTGTGAGCATATGGTCCTCCCTGGAGCAAATTCAAGGACATTTTCAAACACTAAGAATACCTCAAAGAAATGTGCAAAGTATATGGCTTTATAACTGTAAATCCTTGAACTCCATGCAAAGATAGCTTCCATAGCGACTTCCTAGAGAAAACCTTCGGTATGATGTCCCTTGCCTGCCGCAGGCCTATTTTCTCCACACTCAGCAGCAGTGGCTGTGGCTCTACTCACAAGAAGGCCTCACACATGGAGCAGGTGTTGCCATGCATTTTCCCATCTGGGCCTTCAACGGGGTCGTTCTCTTTGGTGCAGGGGAGTCGACCATTTCTCACAGAGTTACGGTATTCACGGCACAGCTCCTGTCAAGTTAGGGTGGATTTAAGAATCAGGTAACTAAATATCGGAGAACTCTTCCACATTACCCCTCTGAAAACTATGATAGAATGCTCCCAAACATAACGGATACATCAAAATGGTGATGTAGGAGGTCAATGTTACCAAGATACTCTTCAGGGGCCTAGCTCACACGTTATCTGGAAAATAAGATTACGTTACTGATCTCATTAGAAAACCTTCAATTCAACTCAAATATTATTCTGGGTTAGGTACTGTAAGATATATGAAGAAGAATCATCTATTGTTCCTTTTGTAAAAAAAAAAATTGTGATTGGCAGAATAAAACTCCTACCCCCCAAATTTGTCCAAGTCCTAATATCCAGATCCTGTGACTATATTACCTTACAGGGTAAAAGGGACTTTGCAGATATAATTAAGTTAAGAACCTCGAGATGGGGAGATTCTCCTGGATTCTCCTATGTCCCCAATGTAACTGCAGGGGTCAGTCCTTACAATTGGAAGAGTGAGACAGGAGGGAATGAGAGGGCATTATGACTGCAGAAGAACAGTCAGAGACATGATGTTGTTGGCTTTAAGATGATGGAAGGGGTCCAAGGGCTGAGGAGCCCGATGGCTTCTAGAAGTGAGAAAAAGCAAAGAGAAATTCTCCCCTATAGATTCCAGAAAGGAACATAGCCCTACCAACCCTTTGATTTAGCTCAGTGAGACCCAGGTCAGACTTCTAATATAAAAACCAAAGATAGTAAGTTTGTGTTGCTTTAGGCCACCAGGTTTGTGGTATCTGTTAGAGCAACCATAAAAACCAAGTACAGAGTATTTAGAGTCTTTGGAGAAAGTGCATAGCAGTATCTATAAGTTAGAATAAAACAAATGATATAATTGAGGAATAAAGGAAAATTGCTGGCATAATAGATGACAGAGTTATTAAGTATATTGTATAAATGGGGAAAATCTGTGGAGAGCAGCTAATACTTATTCTGAGCCATGAAAAGTGGCCAGAATTTTGACAGAAGAAAGGGATAGTCAGGTCTGAGTATGAGGGGACCATACAGAAAGTAAAGTTCATTGCATGTATAATACTGAAGACTTAAGGCATGTGAGGGGCTGTGCTGATATACATGGATAAGTTTCTCAGGACTTCATAAAAATAATATACATAATAATATTTTATAAGTGAAGAAAGTAAGACACAAAACTGTCTGCCTTACTGGAAGGGAGACACAGGCAGTATTTGAGCCCTGGCAGTGTGAGTCCAGAGTTCAAGTTTTTAACCATAATGTGACTGAGTCCCTAAGATGGGATACCTTGAATCAATGCTTGGAGTGTCCAAGAAGCACAAGGCAGCACAAGGATGGCAATGGGTAGAAAGTAGGAAATGAGGTCTGCGAGGTGGCAGAGGTCAGATCACTCATGGCATTGTAAGCCACTAGAAGGACCTGGTTTCTTACTCTGCGTGAGATGAGAAGCCACTGGGTGGCATAACCTCCCTTATGTTTTTAAATAACTACTTTGGTTTCTGAGTTGAGGGTAGATTGTAGGGAACAAAGGTGAGAGCAGGGAGAACAGTAAGAAGTCAGGTCTTCCAAATTATAAAAGGATACAGGAGAGAAGAAATGAAGACCTGAGGCGTGCCCTGTAGGAATCTTACAAATGGTGACAGGGTGCAAGATCTAAGGTGTATCATGGGCATTATAGCCAGAACTTGTGTTCTAATTGCTAGCTCTCAAATTATTAACTATATATATCTCCTAACTTCTTATCTGAGCCTCTGAGTCCTCTTCTATAAAATACAGACAATAATACATACCTTGAGTGGTTACTACAAAGATCAGTCCTAAAATTGCTATACTATATGGCATATAGCAGCAACTAAATAATTAATAGCCATCAACATCATCATCATCATCATCATGTGAGAATGTAAACCCAAGGTTCAAAAATGCTGTTAAGTAATTTTCCCAAAATCTCACAGAAAATTAATTGGGATTAAAACTTAGATTTGTTTGTTTGTTTTGAACTAATCATCCTTATATAAAAAGATACAGAGAAAAATCTGAAATCTGCCTCTATTGGTTTGTATTCAGATAACAAGATAGCCACCTGTATACACTTCTTTTTTTGGGATAATACAATTCACATGGTCAGTGGAGAAAATGATGACTGACCTCTTCTCAAATGCACAAGCAACTAAATCAGATTTGGTGTGGATGGGAAGAAGGAATCCTCTTATACACAAGGATCCAAATACATGTTCCCAGTCTGCAAAGTCACTAAGGACACTGGGATGAGGAGGTGGGAGTGGGAGGCTTGTCCAGGGGAATGGAATATTTATGTGGTTCTAATATCTAAAACAGTTACCTGTGCTGCTTCTCTTCTCACTTTATCAGCCTGTGCTTTGTCCTTTCCTTCCTTGCCATTATTTTTCTTCTCTTCTTCTTCTTCAAGTTTGCTGCAATTAAAAACAAAGAAGATACAAGCTAAGTACAATTTCCCATTGTCTATGATAATGTATTTTAAAAAGAGATGAGGATCTTCCAGACAAGGTCAGATTCACTCTTCAGTAAAAATTTATCCAGTCTAAGAGATACTATCACTGTGCCCAACAATGCAGATAATAAACAAAATAATAATAAAATACAATCCACCTTAAAAAAAAACCTAGCATGATCTTTTATCAGTATGAGACCCTCAAGTAGTCTTGATTCCATCAGTCTTATCCCATCAATCAGTGATTTCAATGATCTGAAAGAAGCCACAGTTACCTTGATTTTTTAAAATTGTGCAACTTTTCCTTTGTAAATAACAACCATATCAGTGATGAAAGCCAGAGGTGATACCAAGTCAGACAATGGGCCCATAGTAAAAATAAACCATGTTTCACTATAAAATTATTTTTTTAGATATTATTTTAAGGGAATTAATATTCAGGTTGAAGTTCAAGTTTTAGAATAATGATCCAAGTCCAATAAGATTCAACAATGAATATTTTAGGTTGATCATGAGCCTAAGCTTCTGGCTTTCTTGCTATTTTCTACTGATACACAGTTTATCAAAGCTGGAAAATCTGTAGCACTGATCACATCCCATCTAGTCATCAGCACAGCATGGACCATGGATCAAGTGAGAAAAGAGCCTTGATTTCCTGACTCTCAGGCCACTGTGTACACTACTGGCTTAGTCTGTCAGTCTCTCCTTCAAGGAACTATGTGCATATACCTGAGATTGGACAAGGACATATGAAAGTTAAGGGACAACAATAGCCTTGCACCTTTTCAACAGATATTATTTAAACATCTACTAGCAAGAGACTCTGTAGAGGATTAGGAATCTAAGAAGGAGGAGAACCTGAGGAGGTAATAATCAATTTCTCCTAGACTGTCTCACACAATGGAGCTTTGGTTCCACTCACCAAAACAATGGCCTAAAAGTCCCTGGATTAGGCTCACAAGAAGACATTTCAATAAACATCTAATGTATGGGCTCACCTCTTAGAGGTTTTACTCTCTATACTAAACCACTTATCAAAGTGTTATTTCAGCTGTGCACAGTAATGTCCCTGAAGGGATAAATGCAACCTTCTCCATTCCTTTTCTCATTCAGGTTATTTTAACACTTCTTGTACTGGCCTCATAAACTTCTGTCCAACTGGTTTTCTCTTAGCCAATAGCTGAATATATTCACAGAATCATAAAATGTCAGTGGGGGAGAGAGAGAGAGACAAAGATATCACTGCATCCAGATCATCAAACTTCTGTTTTCAGTTATGAATGATGATTATCTAGTGTTAAAAATATAAATTAAGACTTTCCCATGACAGGCGCCTGGGTGGCTCAGTTGGTTAAGCGACTGCCTTCGGCTCAGGTCATGATCCTGGAGTCCCGGGATCGAGTCCCGCATCGGGCTCCCTGCTCAGCAGGGAGTCTGCTTCTCCCTCTCCCACTCCCTGTTTGTGTTCCCTCTCTCGCTGTGTCTTTCTCTGTCAAATAAATAAATAAAATCTTTAAAAAAAAAAAAAGACTTTCCCATGACTTAACTAGAGGATAGAAGGATAACTGGATAGAAGGCGCCTGGGTGGCTCAGATGGTTAAGCATCTGCCTTCGGCTCAGGTCATGATCCCGGGGTCCTGGGATCGAGTCCCACATCGGGCTCCCTGCTCCTTGGGGAGCCTGTTTCTCCCTCTGCCTCTGCCTCTGCCTCTCTCTCTCTGTCTCTCATGAGTAAATAAATAAAATATTTTTAAAAATTTTAAAAAAAGGATAACTGGATAGACAATCACATTGTCACTGTATGATTCATTATTACTTCATGAACTGTCCATGTGCTTTTAAACTTATGTAGCATACAAGCATGATATATAGTCTACACATTTCTAGGAAACTGAGACTCAAACGTGATTGATGATGAGACATTCAGTGGGACAGGTGAGGGTAGGTACTCACAATAGGCTTGCACACATGGCACACCTGTTGCTGTGCATTTTGCCATCAGGGCCGCGGACAGGGTCATTCTCCCTGGTGCATATAAGCATTCCATTCTGGTTCCGAAATTCACTGCAGAGCTCCTGGAAAATATTTTCTCAGAATGACTGTCTACCCTTCCTGCACCTTTGCTTCTTCTGAGGAATAAGTGATGCGGAGTAGAAGAAAAACAAAAAGGGATGACAGGGAGCAGTAAATCGATAGGTATTTACAAAGCTTCCATCATGGACTCAGAATTGTCGTTGCACTAGAGTGGATCTGGAAATATTTATCATCATCATTCCCCCGAGGCTGCTTCCACTCTAGGTGCAGAAGAAGACTGACAAAGTTAGCAGAGAACAATATACATGTTTGTGTTATGTTACATATCACACTCTATAAGAGCTATGAAAGATCGAAGGGGAGAGAGTTCAATGGACCTAGAAGAGGAGGCTTCCTGGAGGAACTGAGAATATTGCTGAGTCTTCATGAGAAAGAAGGACATCCTGCCATCTGCAAATACTTGGATGAAACTAGAGGACACTGCTAAGTGAAATAAAGGAGACAGAAAAAAAATTATGGTATGATCTCACGCATATGTGGAATCTGAAAAAGCTGACCTCATAGAAACAGAAAGTAGAGTGGTGTTTGCCAGGGGCTGGGGGGTGGGGGAAATAGGGAGACGCTGGTCAAATGATATACATTTCCAGTTATAAGATGAATTAAGTTCTGGAGATCTGCTTTAGAGCATGGTTATTATAGCTAACAATGTAACAGTATACTATACAGTATACTTGAAAGTTGCTAAGAGAGTAGATCCTAAATGTTCTCACCACAAAAAGAAATGTATTTATGTCATAGTGTGATGTGATGGAAGTGTTAGGTAACGTTATGGGAGTATCATTTTACAATATATGTGTGTACCAAATCAAGACAATATACACAATGTTGAACTTACAGAATGTTGTATGTCAATTATATCTCAATAAAGCTGGAAAATTTAAAATAAGAAGAATGTGCAAAAAAATTGGTGAATCTCGATTTGTCTTTAGAAGGCTGAGAAAGAAAAGAAAAACATGCTCAAACTAAGAAATAAAGATATATTTGAAATAAAGATATGGAGGAGAGGACAAGTATGAGTCCTTAGAGAAACTGACGCCTTCCTGGGAGCTCCTTGATAAAGTAGAGGGATAGGGTATGCAGATTTCAAACAGGAGAGGTACAATATAAGCAGAGGGAAGGAGAAATGTGTTAAGACTGATTGGAAAATCTAAGATGATTTAGCAGCTAATCAGATATTATGGATAAAACAAGTGTTCAATTCTAAATTACCAGTAAAAAGATGGTTTCAACCAACAGAAAGAAAGTTCATGAGAAAGTGAGTTAGTTTAAAGGTAGACTTTTAAACTGTGTCAACTTTCCCCAAATAAGTATTTGGCTTATGCTTTGCATTTATTAGGTAATAACATCCATAAAGGCAAATCTTGTTTATGGCCGTCATATTAGAGTAATCCGACATCACATACAGACAGATTTTGTTGGTGTTACTTGTGACAACAGAAATATAAGAAAAGCCAAATATGGAGAATATGCCTTACAGAGTAAATTAATAACCCTCTCCTTCTTATAAAATGAAACTCAAAATTTGAATTATCATGCAATAAAATTGGTACTCTAGAAACTTCTACTTGAGACCCCTTTTTACAAGTGAAAGGCTTTTTGTTGTTGTTCATTTCAGGCATGGCAGTTGAAAAGGAAACCATTAGTGCTAATGAGATATCTAGAATACTTAAAGGAGAAAAAATTGTCAAGGCATAACATTAGCAGTCCTGAGAAAAATTACCTTTGTAGCTTCTCTTTTAGCCTTTGCTCTTGCTCTTTCTTCTTGCTGACTATAAGGATCAGGGGAAGAAAAAGAGGGGAAAAGAAGAAATGGGTCTTAATACAGTAGAGTAGATTCTTAACATTTACAGGTGGATCATTCGTTGCTTTGACAATTCTCAAGCACCCCCAAAGATCCACTCACAGCAATTTGAATTTTATTGGATAATAAACTGAAATTATTCACTTCACCTCAAGAGAATAGTGTGCAAGAAAAAGTCCCTTAATAAGTAAACCCATTTAGCTCCTCAGCAAGAACATTGCAGTAATACTTTCCTATTGGCTGATTATTTTGCATCTGCCACAGGTCTCGAGAAAGTGCTAATATTTGGCTTCTGGGAGGCAGTATAGCATGGTGTTTAAGAGGACAGAGTCCGGAGCCATAAGGAACACAAGAAATGTCTGAACCTCTCTGTGCCTTCCTCATCTTTAAATACGGAAGGGGAAGGGAGGGGCGGGAGGAGTAGTAACCACATTCTTCTCATAGGATTGTTGTGAGCATTAAATGAGTTGATACATGTAAAGCAACTAGAGGAAGGATCTGGTACATAATGAAATGATTGATAAAAGTGATATAAGTGATCGCTATCTTCATCACTGTGATTATCATTAAGAGTGAACCCTCCAAAAAAAAGGTATATGATGGAAATGAAGTGAGGGTGATAGCTCTTAACCATTTTTGATAACTAACAGTGTTGCGAATCAAGTGTAGCACAACTGGATCTATAATCTAAACAATTTAATCCTGTTAAATATGTAAAAAGTTTTCATTTTAAAATGTAAAAATGTGTAAATAATATGTAAAAATGTTATGTTTCAATCAACGTAAGAATTGCTCATTCATTGATCAAATTAAAACTTTTTTAAAAGGTGAGAAGATACCTGGGTGGCTCAGTCGGTAAGCGTCTGCCTTCGGCTCAGGTCATGATCCCAGGGTCCTGGGATCAAGCCCCGCATCGGGCTCCCTGCTCAGCGGGAGACCTGCTTCTCCCTCTCCCACTCCCCCTGCTTGTGTTCCCTCTCTCACTGCGTCTCTCTCTGTCAAGTAAATAAATAAAATCTTAAAAAAAAAGGTGAAAAGACAGGGCGCCTGGGTGGCTCAGTAGGTTAAGCGTCTGCCTTCAGCTAAGGTCATGATCTCCGGGCTCCTGGGATTGAGCCTCGGCAGGGAGTCTGCTTCTCTCTCTCCCTCTGCCCCTTCCCCCTGTTCATGCTCTCTCTCTCTCAAATGGATAAATAAAATATTTTTTTTTAAAAAAGGTGAAAAGACAGTTTGCATATGGTATGACAGTGTGCAAAAAAAGGCTATGGAGGGAAAAATCATTCTCAAAAAAAGACAAGAGCCTTTGCTAACATACCCACAAAATATGACACAGTAAATCTTTATTTCTTTTTGATAAGGAATTTTTACAGTGATGGGAGAAAATTACTAAAACAGCTCCAAAATTGTGAGGTTCCTCATACTTCTTTACATGGAAACTAATCTAAGCTTTACCATGAGTCTACGTTGACTAAAAATTTTAAGAAGCATTTTCTTTCCATACTGGGAACTTTTTCAGAGGAAGTAGCACAGCTGACCACTAGGTGGCAGAATTAACTCCTTGTCACTGAAAGATGAATGTCAAGGTAAAGAAAAACAGACAGAAACAAGCCTAACTTCAGGCAAATATAATTAATCACCAGAAGTTATAATGGCATTGCTAAATGATTATACTATGTCTACAGCATACAGTGGAAAACATAATTTTCTTCATTTTTTCCCCCTGCACTGATATTTCTATCATTCCCAACTTCTCTGGGCCTTTATGTTGTCATCTATAACTTGTGATAATACAAGAAAGACCCACTTCATATGTTTATTGTGAAGATTAAGTGGGATTAAGTAGCAAAGCTTTTAGCAAGTATATGACAATTACATGCATTCAATAAATGTTGGTTATGATGATTTGGTTTTTAGTGCTTCCATGCCCAAACACTAAAGGACAAATCTTCAGGGTTGAAATGCTCTCCACCAGGGAAGACTGAATGACTGAAACCTTTCAGAGATTCTGAGTATATAGAAAATCAACTGGAGTATCCCTTGGGAATAAGATCAAAAGCCTTAAGGAATGGGCGCCTGGGTGGCCCATTCTATGTCCCTAAAGCTCTCATCCATTTAATTCTACTCCATTAGGTCACACAGAGTAAGTAAGAAGAAAGGTAGTAAACTAAAACAAAACAAAAAAAAACCTTTCCCCTAAAATTTTCCATGCACCATAATGATATTTTATATGTAATCTCAGCCATTTCTTATTTTAGCTGATAATCCTTCAGAAAACTAAGAGCAATTCATATGGTTATCATAGAGTAATCTCTTCTCTGAATAAAAGATCTTGAGTTACCTCTAAAATATTCTAAAAGAAAAGACAGTTAAAAGAACTCCAAAATAAAAAAAAAATATTATGGCTCTCTTTAGATCACAATAATCATCATCTGAAAGCTCTCCACTTGCTTTTTGGTTTTGTGTTTTCTTGTGTGTGGGTTTTTTTTTTTTTTTTAAATTTTAGTTCATTTAAGTGTGACACCCAAAAATGACCATTGTTCTGAAGAGGAAAATGCATTATTTGCCATTGTTTGAAAACTTCCCTCAGTTCCTTCTCCCTCTCCTTCTAAAGTCCTGAGCTTTACTTACAAGAAGGCCTCACACATGGAGCAGGTGTTGCCATGCATTTTCCCATCTGGGCCCTTGATGGGGTCGTTCTCTCGAGTGCAGAGAAGCTGGCCATTCTTCCTTAATTTGCGGTAGTCACTGCATAATTCCTGTGAAATTGAGGAAGGAAGTTTGAGGTTTTGAACACAGGTTGGGTCAGACTGGAAAAATAGCTGAAGTTTAGACTTTTTTCTTAAGTGGGGATCAGTAATTGGCTTATTTTAGAATAGTTCTTAACTGGGAAGACATGACTATTTTTAAATGATAAAAGTTGCACAACCTCAACCTAGAAATAGTTACATATGCACATGGCTATGTGCTCACATATAAACAAACAAACTGTACAAATATTTCCTACAGTTTCAGGGGATTTAGGAGTTTCCTGAATGCCATCTATGGACCCCAGGTCCACATGCCTCTGACTTTTGGAGAAGTTCCCCTCACCTCAAAGGGAGCTGTGTTCTCAGATTCTCTCTTATTTCTTGACTCACTTTCCTTCTTTTTCTTTTCTTCTTCCTCTGTTTGGCTAAAAAAGAATGATTAAAAAGGAGATCAGTAAGGATCGTAGAATGTCCAGGTTGAAAGTGACCTCAAAAATAATTTAATTATGACAGTTAATACTTATTAAATTCTGGGGTGCCTGGTTGGCTCAGTCAGTTAAACGTCTGCCTTCAGCTCAGGTCATGATCCTAGGGTCCTGGGATCGAGCCCTACATTGGGCTCCCTGCTCCCTCTCCCTCTGCTCCTCACCACCTTCCTCCCCTGCTTGTGCTCACTCTCTCTCTTTAAAAAAACAAAAAAACAAAAAAACCAAAAAAAACCACCTTAACTAAATTCTTACTATGTGCCTGACCTGGGGCTTATTCCATGAAATCTTCCCAACTGCATGTTACAAAACTACTATTATAACCCCATTTACAAATGAGAAAACTGACAGAATGGATCACTTTCCCAAGGACACAGAACTAACAAATGTACACTACAGATTTAAATCCTAATCCAGAGGAAGTTTTTTGATCTTCCACTACTCATGACTTCTAATACTCAGTATGTCTGATTACTGTCCAGTTTTGCTTTAATCCGCTAGTAAATTCTCTACCTTGTATCATCCTTGAAACCCCACATAGGTCATTCTACCCTTGAAGTCCTCAGACTGTTAGGAAGTTGCTCCTGGCATTGAGCCAGACCCCTTCCAGAGCTTTCACTCATTGTTTCCACTTTCATCCACAGAGACAACCAGGAACTAGTATTGATAAAACAAAAGCTACTTGGGTATTTCAAGACCATGACTCCCCCTTTGCTAAATGTACCAAGCCTTACATGGTTTTTATCCTAAATGTGCTTTTGCTTTCCTGCTGAAGTGGTCCTCTCATAATGGAACACAGAAATGAAGCAGAGAGTTAATCTGAACTCACTGCTTACATTTTCTAGAATCCCTTCCATAACAACAACAACTGTCTAGTAGAAGAGAGAGACGGTGAACATATAGTCAGACATATCAATCTACCCCTACTAACTGTGTTTTGTACTACGAAGCAAAGTGCTGATCACCATGAAGGAGAAAGTGTGGGGTTAGGGACATAGAGTAGGCTTTGCCACAGCTGTTCAACCTGTGTTCACGAGACACATGGGAGGGGTTCACTCCACCAGATACTCATCATTCCTATTCCAAGTCATTCCCCCAGGTCCTGTGTATGAATTAATGTACCGTTTTGCATATTTATATGTTTGCTTTGTGATGTGTTGTGTGATTTCAGGTGACTTCACAGCCCTCTCTGCAAGGGTAAGATCCTTGCTTTACATCCTGTACACTTCCACAGGAACTCAGCCAGTGATTGATAAGCAAGAATGATTCTTTGGAGTTCGTTAGGAGTAATGTCACCATGATGGCAACATAGGTGGTTCCTAACTTCCCTTCCCCTCACCAGAACAATCAGCCTCTAGTCATGACATGACTGAGAGAATCCTAGAACACGGGGACGAGGCTGAAGTACCCACGGCACCTCCGAGACCAAACCAGACTGCATGAGAAGGGTAAGAGAAGCAGCTGCTTGTGGACATCACTGCCCCTCTCTCAGGGCAGAGCCGGAATTATTCTTTGATAATTATGACATTGTGCAAAAATGCCATTGACAAGAATTAAACACAATTTAAGAAATAAAATATAACAACGTTAAAATTAAAAAAATACAAAATGAAGCAGAAAGGACAAAACGCTCCCTCATTTCCCCAGGTGCAGCGCTACTCACAAGAACACCTCACACATGGAGCAGGTGTTGCCATACATTTTCCCATCGGGGCCCTGGATGGGGTCGTTCTCTCGCGTGCGGGGGAGTTTTCCATTCCTCACAAGCTTGAGGTATTCACTGCACAGCTCCTGCCAGGATAGAGAAAGCAAGCTAGGGATACATTTTGTTCCTATTCCAAGCAGAAGATTGGAACATCAACATTGGCAGAAACTAATGTTATGCTTCTTTGACACCAGGACTTTAGTTGTGTTTCTCTCAAATGTAAAATTTAATTTAACAAACAGAACTCACCATTTGCTAAGAGATGGGAACAAATAAGACATAATGGGATGTCACAATATAAGAAAAGAGGTGGACAAGTAAACTCCACTATAATCTAAACGCACTGAAATAAGGGCAGGGGAGCCTGGGTGGCTCAGTCGATTAAGGGTGTGCCTTCAGCTCAGGTCATGGTCCCAAGGTTCTGGGATGGAGCCCCAGGTCAGGCTCCCGGCTCAGTGGGGAGCCTGTTTCTCCCTCTCCCTCTGCCCCTCCGCCTGCTCATGCTCTCTCTCCCGTGCTCTCCCTCTCTCTCGCAAATAAACAAAATCTTAAAAAAATTTTTGGAGGAATAAAATAAGTGCAAACATACAGGTACAAGAAAATCTGAGAACATAGAGGTTGGGACCATGAGATCTGACTGTGAAAACCAGGGAAGATGTCACATAACAAGAATAATTTGAGTGAGACTGAAGAGTAAACAGCATTTTCATGGATAAGAAGGGGATTGGGTAATATGCATACGAGACCATTAAGTTGGGAAATAAAGTAGGAAACCACACGGGCATATAGCAGAACATAAATTTCTGAATGAAGGTAAGCCAAATAAGAAGGGAGATAAGGAGATTGAATTATATCCTATAGTTTATGATGAGCCATTTGTGGCTTTTAAGCAGAACGGTATTGCGATCTGATTAATATTGTGATGCTTTACTCTAGCTCTGTTAGGGAGCATAGTTGGATAACGGAAAGAATAGAACCTAGCGGGAAAAGTAGAAGACTTTCGTCTTCTAAACAATAAGCAGTAACAACTTATAGAAGGCTATGGAAACAAATATTGTAACATTTCAGAGCTAAAAAGCAGGCTTTCTGTGTGCAGAATGAAGGTATTTTTATCCCAATTCAAATGTGAAATTTCAAAAATTCATATGTAGAAAATATATGGGAATATATGGGAAGTGGTTTGCAAAAGCTAACACAGTCTGTAAGTGATGAAACCAGTGCTAGAACCCAGTTTTTTCAGACTTCAAATAATTTTTACTCCACAGGGTTAGTCTTGGAAGCAGCAAGCACTGATCAAGTTCCCATAGGATTCATCTCAGTGTCATCTCCAGATTAAAGGGTTAGGATTTCCTGGCAATTTTTTTACTGGAAAATATTCCACCCTTTAGATTCTGAAACATGTTCAAGTTAGAATGCCAAGTAGGACTCAATGGGTGGATTCCACTCACTCCACATAAGGGTGTTTTTTCAGATTCTCTTTTATTTCTTGCTTCTGCTTCAGCCTTTTTCTTTTCCTCAGCTTCTGCTTGGCTAAATGAGAGAAAAAAAATGAGAAGAATCCATTGGACCAAGTACAGGCAATTATTTGTCCACATTCTTGCATTGCTAATCTGTCCTCCCTCCTTAGAAAGAGCAATTTTGTCCTTTTATCACTACATACCGATGAGAAGCAACAAAACAGCCTCCAGTATGGTAAGATACCATAACTTCTTTATACTTTTTGCTTAACATTGAAAGAAAGACAGTGATTGTGGATCTGGAAAGCTTGCTTTCTATAAAATACCTTTCTTGCCTGTGATCAAAAAAGAAATACCATCAATGTCCATCAAGGAGATATCAAAACTAGTACCCTTGTAACGTTATATCTGGAGACTGAAAGTGGCCTTTACAAAGCACACTGACTGGTTCCCTTGTCTGAGGCAGAGAGGGCTTTGGCTATACTTTTAGGACAGGACTACAATTAACCAAGGTCCCTTCTCTCAAGTCTATAGTCTATCACATCATGGACACCCTAGCTTTATTAATTAATGTATTGCTTACTCATGGCTGCGTTATCTAAAGACAAAATAGAGTGCAGGTGGAAAAAGGCCAATAATTTCCATACATTGATAAACCAAATGAGCCTATATTTGCTTTGCACAATAGAATTGCATGGTATGTATGGTTAACTGATGCTATTTCAACCACACAAGGCTATCAATCAAAACAAAAGACCATAGGTTCAAAATGTAAATCAACTACTTAATCTGAGTTCAATCAAATAAACTGGGAGTAGTTCCAAATTTTGAAAGCAAACTGTCATTTCTAACTTATTGAGAAATGTCACATTATATAAAGTAATATTTAATTTTGTAAGCGTTCATGATTATTTGATGGGCAACATTAACTCTAATAATCAATATCTGCATTAAGTGCTTACTTTGGGTCCTAACCTCTTTGGAAGATGAGATGCCTATAAACTTGTACCACAGGTTCATATATGAAGCTTCAGCAGTATGGACAATGTGATATTTGCACAAGCTCAAGGCTGTCAGGATGTTCCAGTGGTAAGAGAATGAGTGTCAAGGAAGCAGACATATTGGAGTAAATAGCTCTAGGTCCTTCTCCCAGCTCTCTTGCTAACATTCTCAATGTAAGTATTCAACTTATTCAACTCCCTTCCCTATTTTGAGCCCCAGTTTCCCCACTTATGGAAGTAGCTAGTTCTATTAGACTCTCTGTAAGGTCCTTTTTCTTTGGCATTCTTTAGACACTCTGACATTCCATACTCACTAGAAGGCTTGACACATGGAACACAAGTTTCCATGCATTTTCCCATCTGGACCACGAACAGGGTCATTTTCTCTGGTACAGAAAAGTATTCCATTCTTTGCACGATCCTGATACTCACTGCAGAGTTTCTAAATAATGAAAATGAGACAGTTTAGATATAGTTATCTATTCTGTTTATTCATTTTATTTTTTAAAAGATTTTATTTATTTATTTGAGAGAGACAGAGAGAGTATGAGAGTGAGTTGGGAGGGGAAGAGCAGAGGGAGAGAGAGAGAATCTCAAGCAGACTCCATGCTGAGTGTGGGGCCCAACGCAGGGCTCGATCTCACGACCCTGAGATCAGGACCTGAGCCAAAATCAAGAGTCGGATGCTTAACCAAATGAGCCACCCACGGCGCCCTCTGTTTATACATTTTAGATGCTGTTAATTAAAGATATCAAAGAAAAGGAACTAAGGATAAAAAATAAAACTTATAGGATTTAGGATCATCCCAAAATTTTGTGATATTTCTCTCCATGTAATAGTTACCCATTTAAGTATTCAGCAAATGTATTAAGGGGATATGACTATAAATGTGATTTAGCTCTTTTATCACTCAAGTGGACAGGATAAGGAATTGCAATATAAAAAGCTGAGAGATATGACACAGGTCTGAGTTAAATTTGTACAAGCACAAAGGGAAGAATGATTTATGGAAGTACAGAGAAGAGTTTATAGCTGAGGTCTCTATCTTTAGGATGTGTCCAGGTAAACAATATGGCAAAAAGGTCCTCCAGGAGGAATTACAACTTATATGCAAAGACAGAGGGACATAAAAGACCATGTTATCTTGAGATCATCTATTATTGTCAGGAAGAATTAGCTGGATAAAGAGAGGAAGGTTTGGGAAGGGGTCAAAAAGGAGACCTTGAAGATTAAGTCAAAACTAGATCACTGAACCTAGAAGGGAATTTGGACTTTATTCTTAGGAAATTGGAAAATGATAAATATTTATAGAAGAGAAGAACATAAGCAAATCTGTTTTAGAAAGACCACCCAGCCAGCCAGATATGTGGGGATTTGAGTGACTGGAGACTGAAGTTTGAGAAACTATAGGAGAAAATAAGGAAAGGAAGGGAGGGAGGAAGAAAGGAAGGGTGAAGGGAAGGAAGGAAAGAGAACAAGGAAGACAAAGAGGAAGGAATAAAACCGGAAATGAAAGATAAAAGGATTGTTTTGATTTCAGAAATAAAATTAAAGGATTGAAGAGAAGACATCAGTTGAAAGTGAGGCTTAGACATTACGATGGAATTACATGAAGTCAGCTGCTTTATGAAACTGTGAACTACACACTACAGAAGGTGGGCGAACACTCACTGTTAAAAATAAGTTACATAGGAGTGAAATGGTCCAAATAGCCTCTAGGATACCCTCAAACGTTGGCTTTTCCTAAGGCCACCGAGTCATGGAAATATTTCCCACTCAAACAGTGTGGAAGATGAATTGAATCTTGAGGACTGAGAAAGCTGTTGGCGAGAAGCACAGAGGCCAGGCAGGATGCTAACGCATCAACACAAAGGAAATCTATGAGAAGTATGAGCTAAGTTGGTAGCAGGAGAAAAAAAAAAAACACAAATGACTAGTTAAGAGATGTGTGGAAAGTAGAATGTGGTACGATTTTAAAGGGAGAGTATTAAAATGATACATAGAAGACCTCCAAAACAGCTACCACACATATTAAACTTTGAATTCAGATGATGCTTTGATATATTACCTTTGTTTAGGAACTATTCTACTAATATGACTTGATTAATTTTCTCCAAATAGCGCTAAAAATTGTAATGTTGTAATTATTCTTCTAAATCTTATGAAATAGTAACTATAAACTGCTTTCCAGAAAATCCATCAGTAATGAAGGAAAAACGAACCAATATCGAAAAAGCATTGTAGAGTAAAATGCACACACATCCCACAAAAGTCATAACTAAATTGATCAAACTAATCATCACCTCAATTTCTCTCTTAACTTTGACTTTTTCTTCAGTCTTCCTTAGGTTTTCATGTGCTTTATTTTTTTCTTCTGAAAAACGCTGTTTGCTGGAGAAAAAAAAACCCAAAAATGAATACATGAATACAGATGCTTCAAATCCTCATGTTATAAAATAGTCATTTAGGGGGCTCCTGGGTGGCTCAGTCGGTAAGCGTCTGCCTTCAGCTCAGGTCATGATCCTAGGGTCCTGGGATCGAGCCCCACGTGGGGCTCCCTTCTCTGCCTAGCAGGGAGTCAGCTTCTCCCTTTCCCTCTGCCCCTCCCCCTCTACTTGTGCTTTCTCTCTCACTCTCTCTTTCAAATAAATAAATAAAATTTTTAAAAAATAAGTCATTTAGGTGCAGGTGGAAAAACAGCTATGTGTTTATGAGTTCTAGAACAAACATTTTCCAATCATCTTAAGGCTCCTTATTAGATGGAAATCTTCACTCTTTCTCCAAAGAATCCCTTTTATTTTGCCTTCATGTATAACATTTCCTTCCACAGCAATGACTGTTTTTGTCATCTTGCCTTCTTTTAAATCTTCTCAGCTTAAATTCTGCCTTCTTTAAGAAGACAGTCCAGACCTCAAAGTGGAAATGAACTGTATATCCGTCATTGTATCTTCATAGCTGAATATTCTCTTACGGGATAGTTCTTACTCTGTCTTGCAACGTGTTTGTGTGTGTGTGTGTCCATGGCTTATTTCTGCTATTTAACTTTAAGCTTCTTGAGAGCAGGGATCTTCATTCATACATTCATTCAACATTTGGCTAGTAACTATTCTTTGTCAAGCGCTGGCCTGCTGCTATATATATAAGACAGACACATACACTGTGTTCCTGGAACTTAGAACCCAGTCAACAAATAGTCATAGCAATAATTACCAGCTGTGATGATTGCTATGAAATAAAATTATTAAGAGTTATAAAGATTGATTTCAATTAAGAATTTCAGGAGGTCTTATCCAAAGAAGGGTAATCTTGAAATGTGATCCACAGAAGAAGAGACACTAGCTGGCCAAGATTGAGACAAACTGGCAGCAGGACAGCATAAAGGGGAGAGCTTCAAGAGTTCAAGGATCTGAAAGAGTGACAAGACCTGGTCTGAGACATCTTCGTAAATGCTGTAATTTACATGTTGTGGGATTTGTGCTTCCCCCCCGGGTCAGATGCCCGAGATGAAAAGATAAAGTTAATCCAAGTCACATATAAACATGAAGTTTTTGTGGGCGACAACATCTGTTTTGTCACAATGGGATAATTACTGAAGGAAACAGTCTAAGTCTTGATACTTGCTTTTACCCTCATTCTGTATTATGACTATCTTGTAAAAAGGCTTACAAAGGTGGTGGGAGGAAATATTAAGAAGTGTTTTGTAATCCAGTCCTCTAACTGGAAAATAGAATCCATTTGTACTCAGAAACAGACATACATATTAGGATCTACTTACTAGGTGATATCATGGTTTGTAGAGGACAGAAAACTGCTCAAAAATTTTCAACAACAAAGCAGCACCTCAACATTATTCTTACCATTCCCATCAATCTCCACTTTACCTGTCCTATACCTCCAAAGAACCCACACCTGTACTCACAAAATTTCAGCACACAGGGCACATTTGTTGCCATGCATCCTGCCATCAGGGCCACGAATTGGGTCACTCTCCCGTGTACAATAAAGTCTTCCATTCCTCACTTGGGTTTCATATTCTTTACAAAAATCCTGCAAAAAGGTAAGTAATTACATTTAGCACTTCTCTACTCTTTAACATAGAAAATACATATCATGGATTTATAGCCAAAGAATATCAGGTCTAGAAGGTGTTGGTAAACATATAACATATTAATGAGGATTAATGAGAAATAGTAATTATGTTATGAAATTACTACATACCTGTATCTACTATGTGGTATATTTATTAAAAGATAAAAGAGCGGTGGGGCACCTGGGTGGCTTAGTCAGTTAAGTGGCCAACTCCTGGTTTGGCTCTGGTCATGATCTCAGGGTCTTGAGATCAAGTCCCCCTTGGGGGGGGGTCTGCACTCAGCGGGGAGTCTGCTTCTCTCTCTCTCTCTACCCCTCCCCCCACTTGCACACGCACTCTCTCTCTAAAATAAATAAATAAATCTTTAAAAAAAGGTAAAAGAGCCTTATAAAAAATAAGGCTGAGCAAATATCTCATAAAACTAGATAGCTCTTATTAACTTTCAAGTCTATGAAAAAAAGATTGCAAAAAATAAAAGATCTTTCAACGAATCCCAAGATAGACATAACAAAATGCAGCTGCCAGGACAAAAGAAAAAAATTGCCAACAAGCAGGCTAGAGAATCTGTAAGATGAGATGCTTAAACACTATTTAATATGGATCAAATCAAGAACAATCTGGTTTGGTTTGCAAGGAAAATGAATAAGGTGGCATCCATTGTCCTCTCTGTGACTCTGTGGCCTTTACTGTTGTTCACTTTTATGTGCTCTGCCTCGTTTATGGATGTCCATTTCTAATACAGTAGGTGGAAAGCACAGAGGGTGAATCTAATTTTCCTTCACTCCCCACTGGAGATAGGTAAAACACCAAGATTAAAATTTCAATTTCAATTTCAAAGGCTGTGACTTCCCCAAATAACCCAAGAAAGGTTTGTATCCAGATTTCCCAATGCTTTGGTTTAGTACTTTCGGATTTTTCTCTGTGTCTGGAAAATTCTACTATCTGAAGTGAAGACTAAACTTCATATTTATAGCTATATTTATATCTCTATCTACCCCAAATTACTGTAAATTTAGGAAACTCTATGTCAATAAACATGTTTGGTAATGGCATATATTACTACATAACTTACAAAACACAACCTACAAAAAAATGCTTCTCTGAGCCTTTTTCAACAATGTGACCTTCATCTTCCATTTCAGCCAAGAAAACATGAGCATAAAGAGTATGGTTTGAAGTGGGAAGACCTGAGCAGCTAGACTATGCTTCTAACTCCTTGGGAGATCACAGCAAACACCCATTACCGTAGACACCTCTATCTTACCAACTACACAATGAAGTTTTTGGAATAATGCTCTTTAGGGCCTTTTCTAGATGTAATATTCTCAATGTTTAAAATGTAACATATTTCATTAGGACACTTTAAAAAAGAATCCTAATTGACTCCTAATAAGAAGGCATTTGTTTTTGGAGGAGCAGTGGGTGTGCTCCAAACTTCCTGGTTGTAACAATCTAGGAATAAAGACACGGAAGACAATCCCCTGATAATCATAGCATGGTAGGAAAATTACTGTTCAATGGTTCCCATAAAAGAAACAATGATAATTTCAGTTTATAAGTTGTGATTCATCTGAGGAGATTCTGAAGAAATGCTTTTGTGAGCAACCCACTGACGGGTTAATTATGGGGCAGATATTGAGCCATCACCATAAAGCAGTCGCATTCAACACAGTCACGTCCAGTGACCCCACCAAAACAATGACCCCAGCCACAGAGGAAAAGAGGGAAAAATAAACAAGACCTGATGATAGATAATGGAAAAGAACTGTCCATGTTTATGGAGTAATAAAATGCTCAATATTACAAGATGACCCAAAGGTTTTGACTGAAATTTAACAACCAAAAGAACTGCTTTTCAAATCTCAGTTAGTATTGAACAAATTACTGAGAACATGTTCCTTCATTGAAACTCTGTTGAACACCCTATTTAGGGTGGGAAATGTGCTTGATTGAATAGCATCATGAAGTAGAAGTTTAGTCCTTGACTACCAAAAACTAGACTTGTGTCCATCCTTAGGAAAACATATGCCCATCATCCACAAAAATAGTATACTTGTTGTGCTGTCTCTCCCAATTGGATGGGGCCCCCCAAATGTAGGGCGTCCGGATGGAGTGGGGGCTGGTGGCACGAGTAGTGAAAGAATTCACCCAAGGCAGAACAAAAGAGATAAAAGTTTGTTGGATACACTGCAAAAAAGGCCGGGAAGGATAGCAAAGTAAAGACTGTCTGCCACGAGGCAGTGGGCGAAGGCTGTATTTAAAGGGGGAAGGACAGGAGGTGTGGGAATGTATGGAATTTTCCTTTTTTGGTACCTATGTCTGGGTGTAAGTAGCCCATTGGTTAGTTAGGGCTGATGGATATTTTGAGGTGGTCGCTTGATGGGCCTGTTTGTATTCAGCCAGTGAATACTGTACTCAGTATTCACTGTGGGCCCTTTTGCCTTGATCAAGTTTCCATTGTTCAAGCCTGTTTCCTTAAAAGAGGCCTTGACACTTGTATTAGCACTACAGGGTATAGGGTGTGGAATCACATTCCAACAAGAAGGTAAAAATGAGGTCCTTTATCCAACCTCCTTAATTCGGGACAAAGAAATTGAGGCCCAGAGAGAAGAGATGACTTGGTCAGTTTCACACAGCCAGAGCATAACAAAACTGTGGGTAAAACTAAGTTGTTCTGACTTCTCAACAAAAAGCTAGTCATTTAGCAAAGTAACTGCTATCACTTAGAATGAAAGTAGGGTTTAATAACCTTGGTGATTTAGGGAATCCAAGCTGTATGACCTACAATGTTTATTCAATTACTAAAAGGAACAATTTTTCATACTAAACAAATCGTATAATAATTTGAAAAAACTTAATTTTAAGGGTACTTTAAAAACCACAACATCAATATTTGTTTGATACCTTTCTTTAAACAGAAGCTAGACCTTTATAAATGCAGGCCTCATTGTAATAACCATAACAAATAACTCCAGTTTGTATCAATGAGATGATACATAAAATGCACCAGTGGATACACTGTTTAAAAGACTCTAGAATTATTTTAAAGTTATTCCTGTCTAATTTATATTATGTTGTATTAAAAAAAATTTATTCAAAGCAAAATTAATCTAAGCCAGAGAGAAGTCTGGTGGAAATGAAGCAGAATTTAATTTGCATATTTTCTGACTGATATTCTTTCTTTCCCTTTTTCTTAAAAATAGCATATTTTGAACTTTAGGTGGGAAATGCAATTTTAATCTAATGATTAATATACTTGAAATAGTCAACTTGGGGAAGTTTGAAATTAAGGGAAACAATTTATTGTAAAAATTAAGGACAATGACATTGACTTACCTCAAAGATTCAAGCTTAACTTTGTTAATACTTTGGCCACAAGATCAAATTATGTTGGTGAGGAATTTACCTTTTCGGCACTTCGTCGAATTCTGGTTTCACCTTCTCTTTTGGCGTTTTCTTGAGCTTCTTTTAAGCTGTTAAGAGAACAGTTGGTCAGTTTACGGCTCAATCATATTTTCAGTGTCCAGTCTGTGCTAGGCACTTTCATATCCTTGGCCATTGCTTGTTAAACCGATCCACTTAACATGAGACAAGCTTTTCCCCCGTCTCAAATTTGAGCCAGAAAATTGCCAAAGATAAGGAAGGGTGTGAAACTGACTCACTGACAGTCAATTAGAAGCTTTGTTCTGTAAAAGTAGATGGGTGTGACTCCTTGACTGACAAACAGAAGATTGTTGGGGAAAAGTCCCTTTAACTGGCAGAACCAAGAGCTTTTTAACACAATGCTGTGACAAGGGTGAAACCGAACTGAGCATTTGAAGTACTGCCATCCACACCCTTATGTAAAGCTTTTCTATACCTTGTAAAGTATTTGTTTGCCTTCATGTAAAATCACTGCAGTTAAAAAAAGTGACATTGAACTGAGCTTCTAAGTCCTCTCCTATCTATTACCTAATTACAGTCCCAACCGGAGACAGGCATTATTAGTTCTACAGAGGAAGAAACCAAGAGTTAGAGAAGTCAAATCTCTTTTTTAGCTAGTGTGTGAAAACAAACAGAAAGTCACAGAATTGGGGCATGTTGGAAAACTAAACCCACATGTCTCCTGATAAGAAAGTAGAAATTAGGCTTATTTCCTGTCTAGAAACCAGATATAATCACTGTTTTGTAAACCTGATAGGACGTGCCCTTGAATTCTCTGGCAGCACACTGTAATTTTCAAAGGCAGGTGTGAAATTTATTAATCTGTTAGATCTTTCTCTGTGATGATTTTAAAGATCCGTGGATGTAAATGGAGCACTTGAAAGCCTGCTGACATATAGAGAGTCTATATCTTGTTTAACAGCTAGAATATTAAAGACTCTTTGGATCTTCTTCACATCTCAGCCTCAATACTCACAGATGTCAGGCACTCAGAGAAAGTTAACCCTATCCTTCTCTTCCCTAAAGTTCCACCATTTATAGTAATAATGAAGGCAGCCACATGACATTATTATTATTATTACTTTAAATTAGATTGTCGCATTTAGTAAGAGTCTCTGTACATATACAAATGAAGCAATGCGCATCAAACGAATGACCTAGTTTATTCCAGGAAAGTGTTTTCTAAATTGTAAAATATTGTGCCTTATAAAATACTGTGCATTGTCCTATCATTATAATTAAGCAAATTAAGAGCCTTGAATTTAATAACTAACATAATTACCTTAACCATGCCTTTTGAGAAACTCTAGCAGATGATATGAATTAAAAAGAAAAGAAGCCATTCAGAGAGCAAGGACGATTTCACTTTAAGAAGACAAAGAATTGTATGCTTCATGAAAAGGACTGTATCTCTCTGTAGAGTGGTTCTCAGGACAGCAACCAAGTGCATCCTCATCAAATCCACCTACTTGGCCTGCATGGGGATGATGATACTTACAAGAGCTCAGCACACATGGCACACTTATTGCCATGTGTTTTGCCATCAGGGCCAAGGACTGGATCATGTTCCCTTGTGCATTCAAGTCTTCCATCCTTCACATAAGGCCGAAAAGCACTACATACATCCTGAAGAACAGGGAAAAGAACTTAACATCCTGATTGTAATGCATTCCACACGGTTTTCAGAATTTTATAGTACTCAGTGCTTCTCTGCCCAATGCACACTAGCCACTTAGAGCAGTGCCAGATGCCTAGAAGTAGCTCAGTAAGTGTTGCCTAATTCATGAGGTTAAGTATGGTACTCATTTACTTATTCATTTATTAGTAAACACAGATACCCTAGTATGTGTTAGAACTAAGGCGGAACACAGTCCTTGCACTCAACTTGCTCATGATCTACTGGATGACAAAAGAGACATTTAAAATATGATGTACTAACTGCCCTGATAGGTGCTCTAGGAGCATAGAAAGGGCACCAAACCTTGACTTAGGAAAAAACATTCAGCTAGAAAAAGTCAAGTGTGACATGTCTGAGATACTCATTTCTTTCTCCTATAATCATAAGTGCACAGAATGTTAGCAAAGGGAAAAGCTATTTAATCCAAATCTCATTTTTAGATATGGAAACACTGGTACAGTGTGGGTAAGTAATTTACCTAAGGTCTCCTGACAGCAAGTGACAGTGCTAGGGTTTCAATTCAGATTACGTGACTGAAGCATAATGCCCTTTCTACTATAAGTGTAGTTTCCTTTTGATGGATGGATGGATTGACTGACTGATTGATTGATTGATTTTTTTTTTTCATAGAAAGCAGAAATAGAGCTGAAAAGTCTAACTACCAAAGTCACCTGCTCCAGTTACAGGAACCAGCAACTGCTTTTCAGCTAAACAAGCAGGGCCCCATCTTAGGTAAAGCAAGAATTGCTTCCTTCCTAGTACCCCACCAAAGAAGGAAGAGGAGAGCATCTTCTTTCTCTCTGAAGTCAGCCTCCCAAGATTTCCCACCATTTTGACACTTGTCCTCACCTGCTCTGGATTATTGGTCTCACATTCCCCTTCACTTTTTATGCCAACTTGGGACCTGGTTTTACTGGAATTGAAAGTTAGTAGACACAGAAGTTTAGTATCACAGAACTTCCTACCGTTCAAAAGTAACTTATTGTCACTGTATTATAATTCTCCTTTGCCCTTGAAAACAAATGTCACATCGCATTCTTTTCCTCATTTACTCTTTCTAATGAGAGCCTGTGTTTATAACTTGGAGTTGAAGAAATAGAATTATGTTGGAGGGCTAATAAGAGTCAGGTCTATAAATATTATTTCTAGAATTTTCTTTCCTACGTCTAAAGAGGATCCATATCAGAAGAGAAGGAAAAAATACACCTTATAACTAAAAACAGCAAAGAACTATGCTGTTGTTGATGATGGTGTTTTAAATATACGAATTCAAGTTTAAATGATCTAACATCCTGCTCTATTATTCTTTGTTTGGGTTATGCTGACTAATATTTTAGTTGTCACGGAAAGTACCTTAAGTCCCAAGAATTAAGTTTATTCAGTCTAATAGAGCTTTAACGCTAACTGAAAACAAAACCATAAATGTAAAATACATTTCCTACTTTTTGAAAAAGTAAGGCAGCTTAAAACCACAGCCTCTGTATAACAATAAAAAAACAACAAAAGCAATATAAAGAGGAAAAGGATGTTATTAAAAGTTACAAGAAAAAAGTTATATCAAAAGATATCATCTGAGGGAAACAAAAAAAAAATTGAATCCCAATGTTATTGCAGAGTCCCCTAGTAGACAAAGCTAAGGAAGAAACCCAATGAACAGTATGGCTCTCACTGTATAATGAAGGAAGTATACCAGAAATTAGGGGTGAGACACTTAGACCTGAAGAGATTTAAAGAATCTATCACAGGATCCCCCACATAAAACATAGTAGTAATTAAATGTACAGTGTGCTCATAATAGTATTACAAAATACATATCTAATAAAACCTGTCTGTTCTCCCTATGTCTGTTTGTGTTTTCCGTTTATGTTGACCACTGGTGAGAGGTGAAGGCATCATTTCAGAGTGCATCTCTGAAAATGCAATAATGCAGGGATCAGAGTGATTTAATTCAGTTGTATTTTGGTAGAGATACTTATTACAAGGAGGGATAACGCTTGCAGAACCCTGAAGACTGAATATTTATCATACCTTTTATTAGTTTCAAGCACTGGTTGTTATTATGTGTGCAAAAAGTGGAGAGCAGACAATTCAAGACTGAGGCCACAGGCCAGAACCTGTGAAGCAGGTGTGCCATCTTGTTGACTGACAACCGACAACCAAACTTAGCACTGAGGGTGGAGAAAGAATCAAACGGGGACAAAATGTTGGACAGTGAGATGCTTTAGCTATGTGACAAAGGTCAAATCAATGGCAAGAAGTTCAATATTGAAAGTTCCAATTATCTACTCTAATATTATAAATTACTGAGCACTAAATAAAAAAATCATTTGATGATTAAATAATTCTCTGTAAAAAAAGATATACTCCTAGATAGATAGATAGAAAGGGACAGATGTCTGTCTGTATATGTATGTGTATATAAGTGTATGTACATACATGTGTGCTTATATGTGCATACAGGTAGATACTTAGATTTAGATCTATCAGATGTCTGTCTACTTCACAGAGATACTGATAACTCTCTGATAAACTGCATACAAAAGTGCTTTGTAAAATATAAAGTGTTGCACTTCATATTTTTTCCCTTAAGAATAGTAAAAGGAGTGGTCCTAATAATTTCTGGATGGCTAACTTTCACAAAATGAATTGATATTTTAAAGACTGTAGGAAAAAATTGTGTCATGTACTTGTATGGAGAGCATGCTTTAGGGAGAAAGCCTGCTGCAGATACTCACGCGTTCTCGGCACACAGCGCACATTTGTTGCTGTAGGTTTTCCCGTCTGTGCCACAAAGGGCTGCGTTATCGAAGGTACACATAAAATCCCCACTTCTCTCGTCTTTCCTGAAATCATCACAATTCAACTGCAAGAGACGTTATCAAGGAACATCAAAATATAAGAGATAAAATATTCCTTAGATACATAAATACGTGAACATTTTAAACCCACAACAATGTAACTTACTGGAAAACAAAACAGACTGAGGAGACTACAGTGCACGAATAACATCATGAATAACAAAACATGGCCCCAGAACAGAGACGTACTTAGATTTTAGGAGAAAGAATTGGTATTTGATTTCAGCCACTTGCTATCTGGGTGAGGTAGGCCAAGTCTCCCCTCTGAAACTTAGCATACTGTTTGTCAAATCCTGCCGGCCTTCTTAGCAGAGTGATAATGAGGTCTAGTGGATAAGCATAGGAAAGCTCTCTGTAAACTCTAAGCTACAATGAAGTTTTTATTATTATAGATTAGGGTAGTGATCAGGAGCCAGATTGCTGGGCTTATAATTCTAACTCTGCCACATACTGGCTGTGTGATGTGGGAGTTACTTAACCCCTCTGTGCTTTAGTGTCCTTATTTGCAAAATGTGTACAATATTACTAACCTCTCAGCATTTTTTTTTAAAGATTTTTTAATGTATTCATTTGAGACACAGAGATAGAGAGAGCATGAGCAGGGGGAGAGGCAGAGGGAGAGGGAGAAGCAGGCTCCCCGCTGAGCCAGGAGCCTGATGAGGGGCTCGATCCCAGGACCCCGGGATCATGACCTGAGCCGAAGGCAGACGCTCAACCATCTGAGCCACCCAGGCGCCCCACCTCTCAGCATTTTAAAGAAGTTTCAGGGTATGAATACATGCACAGCATTTACAATGGCGCGTAGCATATCATAACCCTTCACTGTTGTTATTGTTGTTGTTATTTTAAACATTTTCCTCACTGACAAGCAAGCCAATCATGAAACATGTTTTGGGGATGATGGAAGAAATCTCCAAATCTCAGCTCAAATAATATGACGCATACTTAGGGACATACCTGTATGGTGAGGAAAACAACTACACTAGGTGGTTAACTGGAGACTAGGGTTTGATTCTCACATCCGCCACCCACTCACTCCACCTCTTTGAACCTTACTTTCCTTGTCTGACAAATGGAAATTCACACCCCATCTGTCCTACAGATTTGTGCTGAGCATCAAATGAATACTTAGGAAACTTTATTTGGCAACACTATTGTGACATGAGCTAACTAAAGAAGACCTAGACTTAACTTGAATTTTGTTTCTATCCAAAAGCAAAGAATGACACTGGAGAATTTTTTAGTTATTATATTGCATGACAAAATAAATTTTTGATGTTATTGTCATAATAAAAATATTTTAAATATAGATATGGAACACTTAGAATATAGACCTGTGACCTAGTATGTTACACAATAGAAAGAATAAAAGAACAATTACAAATACATAGTGAATTTGTGAACCAAAAGGTTACATCAAGGAATACTTCTGAAAAACAATAAAAAAGGAAAAAGAATTTAAAGTAGAAAAAAAAAAAGCTATGGAACATAACCCACTGTTCATGTCATCTGTTGGGGAAGAAGTTAAAATAGAGGGAAGATAAGTAATGGCTATATGTGTTATTTCATTTATTCGGTTGTTCATTTGTTCCTCAAAATCCACTATACATCTGCTAGCCTCTGGGCTTCTACTAGACGAAGACACTGCCAAAAAAAAAAACAAAAAAAAAACACCTTGGAATATATGCTCTAAGGAACTTATATTCTGATGAGAAGGTAAAGACCATAAATATGATAATTTGAAATAAAAATAAATGCTATTAAAAATAATCTGAACAATAACTAGAATGATGGCTATTTTAAATATAGTGTCAAGAAAGATCTCTCTGTAAAGGTAACATTCGAGGTAAAATGGGATTAATGAGCAGAAGCCAGCCACTGGAGATCTGAGGGAAGGACATTCCAGGCGTAGAGAACTGCAAGTGCAAAGGATCTGTGATAGGAACTAGACTGTCCTGCTTCAGGGGCACAAAGGAGTGTGGCTGCTGCATGAGGAAAAAGCAGAGAGCAGCGGGTTTTCTCTCTAGGGTCATTTCTTTTTTTTTTTTTTTAATTTTATTATGTTATGTTAGTCACCATACAATACATCATTAGTTTTTGATGTGGTGATCCACGATCCATTGTTTTCGAAACTTAGCATACTGTTTGTCAAATCCTGCTGGCCTTCTTAGCAGAGTGCTCCATGCAGTATGTGCCCTCCTTAATACCCATCACCAGGCTAACCAATGCCCCCTCCCCCCTTCCCTCTAAAACCCTGTTTGTCTCTCAGAGTCCATAGTCTCTCATGGTTCATCTCTCCCTCCAATTCCCACCCCCCCATTTTTCCCTTCCTTCTCCTAGTGACCTCCATGCTATTCCTTATGTTCCACAAATAAGTGAAACCATATGATAATTGACTTTCTCTGCTTGACTTATTTCACTTAGCATAATCTCCTCCAGTCCCATCCATGTTGATGTAAAAGTTGGGTATTCATCCTTTCTGATGGCTGAATAATATTCCCTTCAACAGATGAATGGATAAAGAAGATGTGGTCCATATATACAATGGAATATTACTCTAGGGTCATTTCTGGAGAAACTAATGAAGCATGGGTGATATGGATTGATTTTATTGACTTGGGACAATCACTGCTATTCCCCTTCAGCAAAAGCAAGTGTCATACTAGGTCACAGGTGTTGGCAGGGTGATGACGGGGCAGATAAAAAGTGCAGCTGTGAGGCCCTGAGAACAGGTGTGGGTATTTACTCCTCCTCCCCCGCCTCCCCCTCCAAACTCCAAGGACTGGTAGGTCACAACCTACAGAGAACACCTCTTCCTAATGCTAACAGTTTCTGAGAGCTTACAGATGGATTCCTAACCTGATTGGAGTAGCAACAAACTGGTTCCAGAACCTTCTGATCTAGGCTTCATCCCTTTTCCTATCCTTATACTCCCCAGGAGAGGCAGAGACTGAATGTAGCCTTGAACACCATCTCACTCACTGTAGCAGAAAAAAATAACTAAAGCTATTATGGAATGTAGAGTAGAAATACCTGTATATGTAAGGAACAAAACATAAAAGAAATACGGTAATGTGAGCAATAGTATCAGTTGAAGCAGAATTATCAGAATGCATAGAAAAATGATTTTTCAAGACTGTAACTATGCTTTAGAGAGATAAGAGAAAATATCTGCAATATGAAACCAGAAAAAAAGAAGCTATAATGGGAAAAAAGTGGAAGTTTTAGACATAGAAAATATTTAAATGGTAATAAATAAAACAATAGAAATAATAAAAGTAGGATAGGTACATGTACCTAAGGAATTTGTAAACCAGAAGATTAGATCAAGAAACTCTCAGAGAAGCAATGGTAAAGGAAAATGAATTCAAAATAGAAGAGAAAACCTAAAGAACATGGTGAATAGAATTAGAAGTCCCCAAAAGGAGGCAACCATATATAGGAAAAATATTTGAAGAAATAGGGAACATTTCTAGAATCAATGAAAAATGAAAAAACAAAGAAATAGAGAAATAGCCATAGCAACTCAAAGATAGAATCTGGTCAATAACAAATTAGAGAGGTTTAGGGATTTTTAACCAAATAAAAGCAAGCTAACATATGTTAGGGGAGAAGATACAGATATTAACAATAAACAAAGACATTAGTAATAGTGATGATAAATAATTATAAGTAAGGATATTTGGCTGGGAGAGTCATATTAAGAGCAAAAATAGATATGCAGCATTTAACTCATCATCAAAGAAAAGCTGGAAGGAAGAAACTACTTTTAAAATAATTTTTTAAAAATATGAAAAATTAGGAGAATCAAGTTCTAGTACAACAGAAATAACAACTGTAAATGAGCTAAACACACAAATTAAAACACAATTTGTGGTTGGATTTAAAAAAAACAGGATCAAACCAGGTATGGATGATAAGAGAAAATTAAAATTAAAGAGCACACAGATATTAAAACAATAGGATAAGAAAAGATATGAGGTAAAAATGAATGAGAAGAAAACAGATGCAGTAACATGAATACTAAAAATATAGAATTCAGCCCAAAATGCAGCATAAGTGACAAAGGACACTATATAAAGTAAAAGGAAAAACAGAACATGAAGGTATAATAACCACTGAGCATTCATTCCCTTAATAATACAGGCTCTACCTCCTTCAGACTGCAACCAAAAAAATGTGATAGAATTAGATAAATCAGTAACTGGACTTAGGGATTTTAGCATATACTTCTGAGAAATTGATAGATCAAGAAAAAAATTAAGATGCTTAAGCCAGGGCGCCTGGGTGGCTCAGTTGGTTAAGCGACTGCCTTCGGCTCAGGTCATGATCCTGGAGTCCCAGGATCGAGTCCCACATCGGGCTCCCTGCTCAGCGGGGGGTCTGCTTCTCCTGCTCCCCGCTCTTGTGCTCTTTCTCTCTCTCACTCTCTCTCTCAAATAAATAAATAAAATCTTTAAAAAAAAAAAGATGCTTAAGCCATTAGATTTTTATAGAAAACTACATCCAAGGAACAGCAAATGAACATTTTTTCCAAGACATAGGAAACACTTATAAAAGTGGAATATTTATTAGACCACTAAGAAAGTCTTAGGAAAATTTCAAAGGACTGATATCATATGGTCTATGTTCTCTGCCCAAAATTCAGTAAAATCAAAGTTAATTTAAAATAGATGAAGTGCAATATATTTGAAAATCAAATAATGTATTACTTGGAAGGGAGGAAAATTAAGGAATGTTTGCAAAGAATGACAAATGGAAACACTTCCAGCACAAATCTTGAGATAGATGATCATTAATATCTTCACCTACTCTTGTCATGGAATCTTAGAAGTTAAAATTTTAAAGACTAGGTATTGCTCAATCCATTACAAAATGTGCAGCAGAGCAAACATAAAGAAATAGGTATAAGTGACACAGAAAACAAAAATAATTGAGAAGATTAACAAAAAAGCTGATATTCAGATTTTTATGACAATTGATAAGAGAAAGAGAAGATGGAAATAAAAATACATGCAATGATAATTGAAAATAACTGTATAAAACTTGAGATATACATACAATAAAAGCATATTATCAGTATCTATATGCTAAAACATCTGAAAACCAAAATAGAGATGTGGCGACAAAAAAAAGTGTAAAATACCTACAGTGGTTTAATAAGAAAAGTTGAACAGACCAATAGCATTAATCCCATTGATATACTGGTCTGAGATATTCCTTCCCCAAAATGCCCAAGTACTAATAGCTTTAAAATCCATTTTTCTAAACTGTTAAGAAAAAAGGGAAACTTGTATTGAGTAATAATAATTTACAAGTTATTCCAAAAATTGAGAAGGTATGTGAACTGAAAAACAATTGTAGACAGTTTTATTGAGGTTTTACTTACATACCATAAAATTCATGAATTTTAAGTGTACAATTCAATGATTTTTGGTAAATTTATGGAGTTGTATGGCCATCACCATAACCCAGTTTTAGAATATTTGTCACCCTAAGAGTTTCCCCTGTGCCTGTAAATTAACTGTAAATAGTTAATCCCCGTTCCCAGCTCTAGCCTTAGACAGCCACAGAATTTTCTGACTATAAATTTACTTTTTCTGGATATTTCTTATAAATGGAATCATAAAGATGCAACTGTTTGATTCTGGCTTCTTGCACTTTGCATAATATTCCTGAGGTTCATCCATGTCATAACAGTGTCAGTGGCACTTTCCTTTTATTCCTGAATAATATTTCATTCTGTAAATGTAGCTCATTTTGTTTATCCATCACCAGCGGACCTTCAGACATGTAGATTGTTTCCAGTTTTGGATTATTAAAGAGAATGCTGTTATGAATATTCACATGCCTGGCTTCGGATGGACATATGTCTTCACTTCAATGGGGTAGATTCCTAGGACCAAATTTGTTAGGTCATATGGTAAATTTATGTTTCACTTCTTAAGAAGCTGCCAGACTGTGTTCCAATGTAGTTGCACTCTTGAATACTCCTTCCTGCCATCTGTAAGTGTTCCAGTTTGTCCACAACCTTAACAACATTCTATATTTTCTGTTTTTATGATTTACAGCCATTCTTGTGGGTGTGTAATGGCACCTCATTGTGGTTTTAATATGCATGCCCCTACATAATAATAATGTAAAACATCCTTTTAAGTGCTCACTAGCCATTAAGATGTTTTTAGTGTAATGGCTTCTAATTGAGTTATCTTCTTATAAATGAGTTGTAAGAGTTCCTTACATATTGTAGATAGAAGTCTTTTACCCCATATATGAGTATTTTCTCCCAGTCCATACTTGCTTTTCTATTGTCTCAATGATTTCATTTGAAGTCCAAATGTTTGTACAGGCATACTTTGGAGACACTGCATGTTTGGTTCCAGACCACTGCAAAAGGCAAATATTGCAATAAGGCAAGTCAAATGCATTTTCTGGTTTTCCAGTACATGCAAAAGTTATGTTTATACTATACTGTAGTCTATTAAGTTTGCAATAGCATTATGTTTAAAAAATACAATGAACATACCTTAATTAAAAGATACATTTTTTGCTAAAAATTTCTCATCAGCATCTGAATTTTCAGTGAGTCTTCATCTTTTTGCTAGTCGAGGGTCTTGTTTTGATGTTCATGACTGCTCACGGATCAGGGTGGTGGTTGCTGAAGGTCGGTGTAGCTGTTGCAATTTCTTAAAATAAGGCAACAATGAAGTGTGCCACATCGATGAACTCTTCCTTTCATGAATGATTTCTCTGTGGCATGTGATGCCGTTTGACTGCATTTTACCCACAGCAGAACTTCTTTCAAAATTGGAGTCAATCTTCTCAAACCCTGCCACTGCTTTCTCAACTAAGTTTATGGAATATTCTAAACTTTTATTGTCATTTCAACAATCTTCACAGCATCTTCACCAGGAGTAGATTCCAGCTCAAGAAACCATGTAAGTGACTCCTCAGGGTGTGCAAGTGGTGCAGTTGGTTAAGCTGCCTGACTCTTGGTTCTGGCTCAGGTCATGATCTCAGGGTCCTGGGATGGAGTCTCATGTTGGCCTGTGCACTCAGTGAGGAGTCTGCTTGAGATTCTCTCTTTCCCATTGCACCTCCCCCTGCCCCCCCAAATAAATGAAAAAAATATTTAAAAAAGATAAGTGACTTATCATATGTTCATTTTATCATGAGATAAATGTAATTCAGTCATAATCAGCCTCCATTTCTAATTCTAGTTCTCTTACTATTTCCACCACATCTGTAGTTGTCCCCTCTGATGAAGTCCTATATCCCTAAAAGTCATCCATGAAAGTTGGAATCAACTTCTAAACTCCTGTTAATGTTGATACTGTATTTTGACCTCTTCCCATGAACCACGAATGTTCATAATGGCATCTAGAACAGTGAATTCTTTCTAGAGGTTTTCAATTTACTTTGCCCAAAGCCATCAGAGAAATTGCTATCTATGGGAGCTAAAGCCTAACAAAGTATGTTTCTTAAATAATAAGACTTAAAGTCGAAATTACTCCTTGATCTATGGGCTGCAGAATAGATGTTGCATTAGCGGCCATGAAAACAACATTAATCTCATTGTACTTCTCCATTGAAGATCACTGATCACAGATAACCACAACAAACTTATAATAATGAAATTTTGAAATATTATGAGAATTACCAAGATGTGACACAGAGACATAAAATGAGCAACTACTATTGGAAAAATGGTATCAATAGTCTTGTTTGATGCAGGATTGCCACAAACCTTCAATTTGTAGAAAACGTCTGAGAAGCACAATAAAGCAAAGTGCAATAAAATGAAGTATGCCTGTAATTTTGATAAAGTCCAACTTAGCAATTTTGTATTTATGGATCAGCCTTCTGGTTTCATATCTAAAAACTCTGTCTAACCCAAATTCATGAATTTCTTCTGCTACATTTTAGCCCAGAAATGTTATAATTATGGCTCTTAAATTTGAGACTCTAATCCATTTTGAGTTAATTTTTGTGGATGATGTAAGGTAAGAATCTAAATTTATTTTTATGGATATTAAATTTTCCTAGCATTTGTTTATCTTGACAAGTTAGTCAAATATTTGACCATAAATGTAAAGAAGATCAATTCCATTCCACTGTACTGATTTTTATGCCTGCCCTTGAAGCAATAACACACTGTTTTGTTCACTGTCATTTTATAATATGTTTTGAAGTCAGTTACAGTTAGGTGTCCCAACATTTCTACATAAACATTAAAATCAACTTGTCGATTTCTACCAAAAAAAAAAAAAAAGCCAGGATTTTTGTAGGGGATATGTTGAATTTATAGATTAATTTTGGAAGAATTGCCATCTTGATAATAATTTTTGGATTGTTCATTGCTAGTATACACAAATACAATTGAGTTTGCATTACTGATTTGTATACTGAAATCTTGCTAAACTCATTTATTAGTTTCTTGCTAAACTCATTCTCTAGTTTCTTTTTATGGATGCTTAGGATTTTCTATATATAGTATCATGTACCTACAATGAAAAACAATTACTTTCCTTCCAAGCAGAATGTCCTTAACTGATTAAGAAATTTTGCCTTATTATATTGGCTATACTCTCCGGTTCAATGTTGAATAGAAGTGGTGTGTTGAATAAAAGTGATGAGAGCAATCATCTTCACTTTCTTCTCAGTCTTAAGGTAAAAGTATTCATTCCCTAACCATTAAGTATGATGCTAGTTATAGCTTTATCATAGATGCCCTTTATCAGCTGAGGAAGTTTTTAACTATTGGTAGTTTTTGTGCATGTGAGTGTGTGTGTGTGTGTGTGTGTGTGAGAGAGAGAGAAAGAGACACAGGGAGAGTTTTTTTTTTATCTTGAATGACTGTTGGATTTTGTTAAATGCCTTTTCTGCATCTATTGAAATAATGACGTAGTTTTGTCTTTATCAATATGGTGTACTAGATTTACTGTTGTTAAACCAACCTTTCTTTCCTAGAATAATACCCATTCGGTCATGGTTTTATCTTTTTGTTGTTGTTGTTGTGGATTCTGTTTGCTAATATTTTGTTAAATATTTTTATATGTATGTTTATGAGTAATATTTGTCAGTAGTCTGCTGTAGTTGTGATATCTTCCTTTGGATTTTGTATCAAAATAATACTGTCTGGTAAGTGTTATTTCTTCTATTTCCTGAATGAGTCTATCAAAGATTAATATTATTTCTTCTTTCAATATTTGGTAAGGGTCATCAACAAAATCTGAACTTTTCTTTCACTTAATCATGGATTCAATTTGTTTATTTGCTATACATCTATTTTGATTTTTTATTTCCTCTTGGGTCAGTTTTTAGTAATTCATGTATTTCTAAGAATTTGTCTATTTCATGTCAGTTGTCTACTTTTTGGGCACAAATTTGTTCATAATATTCTAATATAATCCTTGTAATTTCTCTAGGGTATATATTGGTATTTCATATTTCATTCCTGATTTTGGTAATTTTTGTTTTCTCTCTCTCACTTTTTTTTTTTTTTAGGTCAATTTGTCCAAAGGTTTGCCAGCTTTTTAATCTCAAAGAACAAACATTTGGTTTATTAACTTTCTACTATTTTAATGTTTTGTATTTTATTGATTTCTGCTCTAATCTTTATTATGCCCCTCCTTCTGCTTGGTTGATGTTTAGTTTGCTCTTCTTTTTCTAAGTTTCTTAATGTAGAAGTTAAGATTATTAATTTGTGACCTTTCTTCTTGTCTGATTTAGGTATTTAAAGCTCTATACAATGCTTTAGCTAAACTCATAAGTCTCAAATTGTGTTTTTTGTATTTATTCAGTTCAAATTATATTCTAATTTCTCTCAAGATTGTTTCTTTTATCCACCAGTTATTTAGAAGTATTCTACTTCTTACTGTCCAAATATTTGGGGATTTCCCTAATTTCTTCCTCTTGTTGGTTTTCTATTCAACTCTATTTTTCAGAAAACATACTTTGTATGATTTTATTCTTTTAAATTTATTGAGATATATTTTATATCCTAGTATTTAGTATTCAGTCTTTTTGTAGAATGTTTCATTGTTCCTTGAAAAGAATGTACCTTCCGCAATAATTGGGGAAACACTCTCTATATTTCAGTTAGTCCCTAGTGTTGTTCAAGTATTCTATATCTTTGATGATATTTTGTCTAGTTCTATCAATTTTTAACAGTAGAATATTAAAATTTCTAACTATTATTGTTGAATTGTCTATTTCTTCATTTAATTATAGCATATCTAGTTTCATACATTTTGAGCTTCTGTTAGTAGGAGCATATACATTTATAATTGTTATATCTCCTGGTGTATTAATACTTTTAAATTACAAAATGTCCCTATTTGTCTCCAATAATATTATTTGTTTTAAGGTTTATTTTGTAAGATGGTAATATAGCAAATACTGCTCCCTCATGTTATATTTGACATGGTATCACTCATCATTTCATACCTCTTGTGTCTTTGGATTTAAGGAGTATGTAATGGAGATAGTTTATAGTTGCTTTTTTTAATCATACAAAAATCTCCACCTTTTGATTGGAATATTTAAATCATTTACATTTAGTATAATTATTGATATATTTATATTTGCTACATATCTATTTGTTTTCAATATGCTCTTGTCCTTTTCTACTTCTTTATTCCTCCACTACTGCCTTCTTTTTGGTTAAATATTTCTAGTGTGTCTTTTTAAATCTTGTGTTGATTTTATATATTTATTATATATGTCATTTTCTTGCTGGTTACTCTAGTAATTGCAATATGCCTCCTAATTTATCACAATCTATTACAGATTAATATTTAATTCTGTTAAAATATAGAAACTTTGCCCTAATACAGCTCTATTTCCTTTATTCCCCTTTGCACTATAGTTATCTTAAATATTTTATCTATATACCCAATAAAACAGAATTGTAATTATTGCTTTATGTAATATTATATCTTTAAAAGAAACTAGGTAAGGGGCACCCGGCTGACTCTGTCAGTAGAGCATGGGACTCTTGATCTTGGGGTTGTGAGTTCAAGCCCCACATTGGGTGTAGAGATTACTTGAAAAAATAAAATCTTTAAAAAATTAAAAAAAAAAAGAAACTAGATGAAAATAAGGGAAGTATATTTACAAAGTAGTTCATATTAACCATATATTTATCATGTCTGGTGCTTTTCATTTCTTTCTGGAAGTCCAAGTTACTATCTAGGAGTCATTTCCTTTCAGCTAAAGGACTACCCTTATTATGACTTAGTAAGACAGGTCTGAAGGCAACAAATTTTCTCAGATTTCATTGATTTGGAAATATCTTTACTTGACTTAATTTTTATAGATTAATCTTGGTGGATATAGAATATTGATAAACATTTTTTTTTTTCTGTCAGGACTTTGAGCATGCCATTCCATTGTCTTCTGGCCTTCACTATTTTAGATGGGAAGCCAGTCATTAATTGTAACCAGTATAAAGAATGTGTCATTTTTCTTTTGCCACTTTAAAAATTTTCTCTTGATTTCAACATTTTGATCATGATAGGCCTAAGTTTCAATCTCTTTATATTTATCCTATTTGGGACTTGCTGAAATTCTTGAATGTAATGAGTAAAGAAAATAAAAATTCTTTCTTATGCAACCTCAAAGCTGCTTTTAACCTCTCTACTGAATTGTATGCTTGTCAACTCCAGAATTTCCATTTGAGATATATACCTTTGTCTATCTCCATCTCTAGCTCCTGAAAATTTCTATTTGTTTATTCATTGTCATACTTTCCTCTAATTACCCAACTATGGTTTTCTTTAGTATTTGAACATTTTTAAAATAGCTGCTTCAAGTCTTTGTGAAATCTAACATCCAGAGACACTTAGATAGTTTCCATTGGCTTTTCCTTCCCTGAGTATGGGTCATACATTCCAGTTACTTTGCGTATTTCGTAATTTTTGTTGAAGATCGGAAATTTTGGATAATGATTTCACTATAAAAATTATTTTTGTTGTTTTATTGTTTATTTGCATCTTTGGCTGGGCTCTCTGATTTCTTGCTGTCCCACGGTGTATAGCTGTTGATGTGTCTGCTATGAAAATGTTTATAGCTTTTATTTTTTTAAGACTGGCTCTCTAGGTTTTTCTTTCTCTATCTCTATAACTTAGTGATTGGCCAATGATTAGACACAGTTTGGGCTCAAACACCTCAGGCTAATAAGGCTTCTATTGCATGGGGGAGGGCATTCAAAATTCAGGATATAGTTACATCTACCCCAGCATTTGCTTTCCACTGGGATTTTTTCATGTGTGTTTTCTTTTTCTTTCTTTTTTTTTTTTCTGGTGCAAAAAAGGTGGTTTTATTAAAGTACAAGGACAGGACCTGTGGGCAGAAAGAGCTGCTTCATGTGTATTTTCTAAGTGCTTGTGCACGGTCTTATGCAGCTAAAACTTTGTGAATTGCTTGGTCCCTCTTTGCTCTCTGCTGCCCATGTGTGAAAACTCAGCCAGAAATAGGCTTGCCTCAACCATGCTATAACTTTAGGCCACTATCCTTACTCTTATTGAAGATCATGACAGCCACTGAAAACATCTCTGGAAATGATTGTTGCCCACTACTCTAAATTACTTTAATAAAGACAGTGCAGTTCCTGACCCTCATAGCCTGCCTTAGGAAGGTAGACCCTCCATACCAACCAAGCAACAGAAATGAGATGGGAGTATCCCTGAACAAGAACATCACAGACCCCCCATTGTTCCAGTTAAAAATTTAGCAGTTTTTCAAGCACACATGCTTGTCAGAGTGACATAGGCTAGTCAGAGTGACTCAATTTCCAGAGTGCTATAACGGTTGTTTTGGTCAATTTTGTCTCAATTTATAGTTGTTTTTTGGATAAAGGATTTGCTGACCTCCTTATTCAGCCATAACCTTAGGTGCTACCTCTCAGGGTAATTTTATATTGATTTCAAAACCAGACAAGAATAATTAAAAAGAGAAAAGTATACACTCGTTTTACTTATGAAAATAGTTTCAAATTTTCTAAATGAAATACTAACTATCCAAATTCAACAGTGTATTAAAAATGTATTATGGTTAAGTATGATTTACCCTAAGAAAATATTAATAGTTTAACATAAGCAAATTTATCAAGAAATTTATTACATTAATAGACTGAAAAAGAAAAATCAGAAAATTATTTTAACAGTTGTAGAAAAGACATTTGGTAATGATCAAAAGAGATTCAGGAGATTAAGAACAGAAAGGAATTTTCTAAACTTGCTAAAGTTTATTTATAAAACACCTACAGTAAGCATAGTTAATGGAGAAACTCTAGATATATTCCTTTTAATATATGAAGAGAGGGCAAGCTGATATTCATTATCATCACTACTGTTTAACTATGGAATTCTAGATCCTGGCCAATGATATAAGAAAAGAAAAAGAAATAAAGGAGTGAGAAAATGGAAAAGGAAGTTATAAAACACCTATTATCTCCTTTTATGCAGATAATGTGATCAACTACCAAGAAAAAAATGATAGAATTAATAAACTATCAGAATCAACACAAGATATCATAAAGCTGTTCAATGTAAGATCAACCTGTAGAAATCAATAGAATTTGTCTATACCAACAATAACCAGATAGAAATACCATAAACAACAAAATACCAAACAAAATATCAATAAAATGACAAATTTTCTAGGTATTAGCAAAAATTATAAAAATCTGTGGAGAATACTTAATAGATTTCATAAAGTAGACAGAAATTATTATGAATTAATGATAAGGTATTCTGTGTTCTTGAGTTGGGCAAGCTAATATTATAAAAAGGTCAATTTTACTCAAATTAATTGATAAATTCTTTGTATCCCTAATCACTTTGGGTTCCCAAACTCAAGTTGGATTTTACATAAACTCAATAAACTTTTTATTTCTAGTATATGGGAAAATATATGTCTATGTATAGGTAAGTGAACTTGGAAAAAGATGAATTAAGAAAGGGGACCTGCCTTATTAATTATTAAAGCAATGAGCTCATCTGAACAGACTAGGGAACTCAGAAGCACACATATACACACATATGAACTTAATATCCTACATAGTTGGCAACCTACATCAACGAGAAACATTGAATAAATGAATCAATCAATTTAAAAAATAAAATTCTCTACATGGACCAAATACATTAAAGATTATGAGGAATTGGACTATGGGTGATAAAAATGAAAATGGTGAAAAAAAGTCATATTTGAGATAGACTTTGGAGACAATACCAATGAGAGTTGTAAATGGATTGGATATTAGAGTTGGAAAGTGAAAAAATGACATACTAGTGAAGAAGAAATTGACGATGCAAGTGAGAAAGGCTGTCTGTAGGAGGAAAATTCTTGAACAGGAAGAGCACCTTATTCTGAAAGTGAGCATCAGGGTTGATTTTTGATGGGAGGAATCTAAGCAGAGAAAGTAGTAGATTTTTCTCTCTTATGGGGGAAAGTAACAACAAAAATAGTGTAATAACATGAACTCATTCAAACACAAACAAGTAAAAGTCTAAACAGAAATTACCCGAAGGGCCTGCAGCCAAATATGGACTACCTTAATTTGTAAGTACATTCCTAGGTAGCAAAACAAGTAATCATGACTTAAGAGGTAAAAATTATAACTCAGGCACAAAATGATAACAGAAAGGTATAATGTTTTAGAATTCCAAAATTTTATTTCTTAAAAATCTTATTTGATTAAAATTCAACATTTACATCTGACTAGCAATATTTAGAAATAGTTTTGTTAGAATTGGTATGTATGTGTATTTCATTTTTTCATTTGTCATTGGTTTGTGTTTTATATCTTAAAACATCATTGATCAGTTTCTCATGAAGGAAAAAGATGGGGAGGAGAGGGTGGAGAAGGAGAATAGACCTTAGTGAATGAGCCTCTCTCTAAATGTGACAGCTAAAGGCAGAATTGGAACTTACCAGGAAATTTTCTGATCTTCAGAGATTTTGTAGAGCACAGAAGCTGCTCGCTGTTGCTCAGATAAAGCATTTGCAGTGACTGACGAATTGAGCGGTGACTGTGTTATTGTTTTAAAAGTGAAACCAGTTGAGGGCGCCTGGGTGGCTCAGTTGGTTAGGCGACTGCCTTCGGCTCAGGTCATGATCCTGGAGTACCGGGATCGAGTCCCGCATCGGGCTCCCTGCTCAGCGGGGGGTCTGCTTCTCCCTCTGACCCTCCCCCCTCTCATGCTCTCTCTATCTCAGTCTCTCTCTCAAATAAATAAATAAAATCTTAAAAAAAAAAAAAGTGAAACCAGTTGAGTTCAAGCAAAGAATGTGGTTGAGTAGATTTACTGTGGAGGCTAAGATTCTCAGACATTCCTAAGTAACACTGACGGGGAAAATTTTAGCTTGGTAAGTCCAGGGATGTTACAGTAATTTGGGTGTGTCTCCCCTGACTGATTGTTTTAATTATGTGTCAGGGACAGGAGAGGAGGAACAGAAAGAAGAAACTACCCAGGAGACCTGGGGTGATATGAATAGTTGTCAGGATTCCTAGTGATAACCCCCAGCTTGGTCAACAGCTTACTGTGACACAGTGTAGGCCAGAAATTTCCCTCAGTCCGGGTCTAGGATTTTTATTTTTTTGTAGAAATTTAAAAAATTACAAAGTGAAATCATTGTGTGGGGGCTTGCATCTGTATGGTTTCTTTCATTTTATTCCATTTTTTATTAAAAACCATTTTTTAACCACAGAATAGTTTTCTCAAACAAATATTAGCCTGTTTTCCAAAGTGCAAAATAGATATAAATAAGCAACTCTAGTTGAGTTAGGGAAACTCTCTAGGTATCAGAAAGGACATGCAGTAGGAAGTAAAAGAAAAAAGAAATAAAATGAATCAGATGCTTGCTAACATATGTTAAACACTGTATTTGGCTTTTTAAAGTTAGTTTCTCATTTGATCCACATTCCTTTTCATGGATGAAAAAAATGAGACCCCAGAGATACATAAATTGTCCAAGTGATACAGACAGTAAGTAAGAATTCTGACATTTGAAATTAGTTCTGATAGTTCCATGAAGGTTCTTGTTGAAGCTGAGACAGGACAGGAAGAATGAGAAATGACCATGGAAGGCAGACATCACACTGACTTACTCCACCTCTTAGTGTCTGTCAGTGCCCTGAGTGTTTTCTGAGAGTTGGGTCATGGGTTGGGCATACGGACAAGATGTACCAGAGATTTAGCCTACCCCTGGACTAAGCCATGTTCCCTCCCTTCTAAGCAGTTGGCTTCACAACAGGTATGACCTAGTAATTAGGAAATAAACAGATAGCTCTAAATAGAGTCAAACATAATCTTGAAAGCAATTACAACAAGTTGACTTCAAATAATCTCACCTCTTCTGGGGCAGTGGCCGGGGAGGCTCTTGTTAAATAGCCGGCCCTTTTCTGGGATTTTGCGTCTTTTTCCCTGGAAGACAGCAGGAAGTAGCATAGCTTAGACATGCTTTCCCAATTTGGGGGAAAGATTTAGCATACATGTCAACCTTAATTTTGACTCTTTTCCTCAGCTCAATCTAGTGTAGCAGATGTGGAGGTGGTACATGCAGAAATTAGCTCAGGTACCATAAGTCTCTCCTCAGTGCTGAAAAATATCTCAGACATGGCTCTACAGGAGGCAAGAATCTCTACCTTTAACCGCACAACCAACAGACTACTCCCCGACCCCTTTAAAAGCTTCCAACATCCAGGTGGTAACCAACTCTAAAAGCCATCTCTGCCATCGTTGGAATAGTCTCTTCGAAATACCATATTCACACTGAACCAAAATCTATCTGCCTGTTTTGGTTCTGGTTCTAAACTGTAAGGTCCCACAGAGCAAACTCAGAAATTTAAGGAGAGCTTTTATGCCTTGTACATGTCCTTTCCAGTTTAAGAAACCAAGATTTTTCCAACGTAAGTTAAATAGGTAATAAAAACAATACTTGAGTTAATGACTTCAAATAGATAACCTGTCTTATATGTCTCAAGGCAGTTTATTTTTGTTTTAAATTATTTTTCAGTAAATGTACTATATTCATAGTTTCAGTCCCCTTTCAAGACACCCTATATAACAAGAAGGAAGCTTTATAGTAAATAATACATCTGCTGGTTTACATTCAGCTTTCAAGAGAATAAGAAAAAATTGCTCAGCTTGCCCTGGGTCTCCCTCATCCCCATCCCCTAAATCTTGCCCTTCTTCCTCCATCTTCCACAATTTCTTCACTAGGCGCAGCATGTGTGATCACAGCTTCATTATCCCAATATTATTGACTAGATCAAATTAAATCCCCTGAAACATACTCCCTGGCATTTAAAAAGCTAATTAGAACAACACAATTATCTTGAATGGATAAGCTTAGTATCAGTGATGAAGTTTTGATGGTGGTCACAAATTAAAGATGACCTCCTTGTTCAAAAACAGATTAGAACACTCTGATTTGAGGATTTTCAATGGATAACAAGCCTTTTTTCACCTTTGGGTGTCACTGAAGAGAAGGAAAGAAGCTAAGAAGCACTGCATAGATGTCAGTAAACCTCCAGGACACTCACCCTTCCTGAGCTGCAGGGAGGTGCAAGCTAAAATCAGTTCTTTAGACTATGTCATCCTAGCATAATCCGAAATGTCTAAAGACGCTGGCAACTCACAGGATCAGGGTGTGTCCTGCTAAAGTCTTTCTACTGGTTGGCTGCCATAAGGAGAGTTTGGCATCTTTCCCGGGGGGGCTTTTCTTAGTCCCGAGGACACAACAGAGTCAGGGCTTAACAAGAATTAAGAATTCTTTTTTTCTCAGAGTCAGGAAACTCAAATTGGAGCTACTTCCTCAAAAGACTATTAAGTGCTACATAAGGTATTAACCCTGGACCCTCTGGAATGCTTTGGAATACCATTTGAGTGATCATTAAAATCTTTTCTGGTAGGTGGCACTTATCCAACTTCACCTGATAAGAGGTATCAGAGTGATCTGCTAAGCATTTTTATTTAATCTTTTAGAGTTAGAAAAATATATTTGACAGAATATAAAAAGAATACATTTACTGGTCCAGAGAATAGCTGGGAACTCAAACACTTCAAGAGGACTTTTACTCACAATATCATTTTGCACGTGGCACATCTGTTGATGAAGGCTATTCCATCAGGGCTCTGAAAAAGTTTTTTATCTTGGGAACAAAATAATTTTCCATTTTTCATTAATGCCCGATACTGATCACACGTTTCCTAAGGAAAAGATGAAAAAAAGCGTGTTTACTGAGATCTCATCAAAGCAAGACTTTACCTTCTAAGAACTTCCTTGAGCAATACTATTGAAAGACCAATACCTGCTTTGTATAGAAGCCATTCACTCAGTCTACACAAATAACATAAACAAAAACAATGACTGGATTGTCCATCTACTTAATAAGCTTTCTTCCAAAAACAATTAGTGAAATGGAAAGACTTGACCTTATATTCCAGGGTTGTAGTTTACAAGCCCAATAGCCATAGCAAATTAACTTCTCAATGGCTAACTTATCCTATCTGTAAAAATAGAGGATATAATTTCATATGTTCCATACGTATTGTGAGGATTAAATATTCTAAGTATGTATAACTTTCAAAGTGCCTGACACATAGTACATAATCAATAATTACATTATCCTCCCCCCTCTTCTTTCTCCTTTTTTATTATTGTTGTGATTACTATTATTGGAATATGACACATATAAAATACCTAGTACACAGTAGGTCAATAATTGCTGCCAAAAGGAACACAAAAAGATTGCTGAAAAGGTTAAGTCAATATATTTTATGGAAGCCTTGCTATATGTCCCTCTTAAAATCAATGGTGCATTTGCACTATCTCGCAAAGTACTGATTTAATATGTTATACTCCCTATTAGTTTAGAAAATCCAGTGGGCCTTTAGAGCAAGCCTTTGGAATCTAAGTTATGTGGTTTTTTGGTTTTATTTTGATTTTGCCAAAAAATAAAAAATGGGGTAACAGGGTGATGGGCATTAAGGAGGGCATGTGATGTAAGGAGCCCTGGGTGTTTTACACAACTGATGAATCGCTGAACTCATCCTCTGAAACTAATAATACACTATATGTTAAATAATTGAAATAAAAAAAAAGAATTCTGTCCAGCCTCTTATATCTTTATAATAATCATTAAATCAGTCTACAAAACTTCATTATGGTATTAATTTACTTTGCTAGGTGACACGGATATAGCTAGGTGCATGGATATAGCAATAAAGCAGAAGCATCCTTGCCTAAACTGTGCTTACCATCGAATGGATAATGATGTACTTCACCTAGCCTCTTAAACATGGGAGGCAGTTGGTAGCCCTTGCAGAATGATTAATGGTGAAGAAGAATAAATAAATAATATCAGAGACCAGCCCTGGGAAATTCTGCCAGTGGGGTGACCTACCAAAATATCTCTAAAATTATTATCACCAGCCAGTGATCTTATCTGAGTAGCCCAGCAATAATTTCTGGCAACAGTCTGACGACTGGGCCTCTTGAGATGTGTCTGGTCTCTGACTTTACAATATCTTATGCCAACATTGCAAGTTACTGCTTAGCTTGCCAGATATAACTGATTCTACATAGTCTAGATAAAACTTTGTCATAGAATCAGAGAGGAGCCTGGTGTTTTTTATGATAGAAACATATCCCTTGTGAGGCAGGTCTTAAGAAAGTATTGAAAACAAAGATTCATGAAACACTAGAATGAAGCTTTTTATAGTTTTCAGTGGTCAGTTGAAAAAGAACATTACCAATGAGGATAATTCCTGAATTGGACTTCTCCAGTGTCACAATGACATGAATGCCTAATTTCTAGAAAGACCCGCCTTTTTTTTTTTTTTTTTTTTTTTACAGATGGACAACCAAGACCCAGAGAGGTTAAGATTAATTATAATTAGTTAAGATAGAACTCAATGCTGTTTTTCTGAGTGATGAAATAATCCAACGTATTCTCTTGGCAAACAGGAAAAGGCCATACAAATTGAAAGCAAGAGGTGGGTTTTCTCTGGGAAAGAAGGAATGTCCTCTCCATTACCCAACCATGAGAGAGGGTTAAAAGAAGAGCAGATCTACACCAAAAAGGCATCCTGAGGTGGGGAGATCACTTTTTAGCAAGTGTTTACTTGCAGTCTTTTGGCTTGTTTCCATTTTGTTTTGTTTTGTTATTGTTGCTGTTGTTTGTGTTTTCTCCACATGTCCCAGAAAAACTAAGGCCCTCCAGGGCCAAACTCCTTCCTTTACTGGCCCATTGTCTTCTACCGACCCTCCTTCAGCAGCATAGTAAAATCCCCCAGTAGCTGGCATCACCCCCACTCTGTGTTAGGGTACCAACAAGCTCCTTTTGGCTTTATAATAACTCTTCTGTGATGACAAATTTAGGTATATGGTAAAGATCCTTGCAGGGCACTACAGTGCTTTTCTGTGCTGTGCTGGCTCACGTTTATAATATTTAACAGGCTTTTGTGGCACTAGTAAGAACTCAAGCTACTGAATTTGGAAAACAAAAATTCCAGCACCATAAGAAAGACTAAATCAATAGTTTTCACTTCTGATGAAATATACAAAGACTGTTGTAAGAAATATTTCCAGAGACATATTTATTTCTTTGTGTTCTTGCTTATGCCAACATAAAGGGTGGCTAAATTTATTTTTAAACTATTTTCCAGTGAAATCGAGTTTAATGGTATAAAAAGTCACAGTTGCAAAATTAAAAATATCCACCAGAATCACCACCCATTATCAAAGACTCTGAAAAAGAAAATTATGACTTCATGCACAGTGAGATTTACACAATACTCTTCTTTTTGCCAGTATAAAACATGCAAGTAAGCATGATCTTTGATTCCCCCAATCCAACATTTTTTCTACTCTACTCTACTACTCTATTTATTTCATAAAGGTTTTTGAACCTCTCCTTACACAGCAAATTTAGATGAAATTATATAAACTACAATGAAATTTTCTAGAACATTCCTGAAATGTTTCTTTAAAAAAATGTTACACTAAAATATAACAAGAGAGCATTTTAACAATAGTTCTAAGAGTTTCATTATAGAAAAGCATTGTTTTACTGGTTTATTATTTTAATGTTCATGGCTTTTAAGAGACATAGCACATATTTCCTATATACCTAGCACTATTTTAAGTGCTGAATTAATGGCATAGGGGTGTGTGTGTGTGTGTGTGTGTATTTGGCTCTGGACTTTTTTTTCCCAAATAGATAAAAAAATTAACTTCTAGAGAAAATGATTCTTTTATTGTTCAAACAAAAGATCTCTGAGAATTGGCTAAGCACCCTCCTGAGCCAAGGCCTCTATCATCCCAGATTTTTCTCCCTGGTCTTCTGTCACCTGCAAAAATCTTCAGGACTTACTACCTCCAGATCCTTGGTCTAATACTATCTTTTCAGAGAATACTTACTTGAGTATCCTAAGAAGAACTGATATCACCTCATCCCCAGAAATTCCTATCTTCCATTCTGCTTCATTTTCCTCCTAGCATTAGTCATCATTTAATGTGCTATATATTTTACTAATTTACTCATTAACTTATCTGTTTTCCTCCACTAATACGTAAGCTCCACAAGGGGAGGACTCTTGTCTATTTTCTTTATTTTCCAATATCCCCAACAACTCAAACAGGGTCTAACAAATGATAGATACTCAGTAAATATTTACTGAATGAAATATAGACAATGACCATATACAAGGTACAGACAACCCATTTACACATATTTCTGCTTTCTATGTTTGTTATGGCTTTTTCGGCTATTAAATCTGACAATGCTAATTCACTGCTTTGTTTATGGAATTTGAAAGCACTCCTTTAGCATGGTAGGTTGCCTCTTGCAGGCATCCATCATCATTAATACATTGATGTGTATGTGTGTGTGTTTCTGTGTCTGTGTGTGATTCATGTCTTCCTTCATAAAGACCTGTTTCTGTGTTTTTAACAAAAGCTATTAGTACCTATCAGTATAATATGTCTGTATTATTAATGTGAAGGTGTTGGTCACAGGCCATTTTTCCTTACAGATTTTGGAATGGATTCAATGAACAGAAAAAGCAGGACTAACCTGATTTTCATCCTCACTGGCAGCATCTGGGACAAAAATACAGAAACTTAAGTTAAGGGAATGCAAAATATTCAACAAATAAACAATTCACTCAGTGTAGTGCCTTGCTTATTTTAATGACTGCATGTTATAAAACCACAAATTGCTTTTGAACACGTTAAAATTTACCATGGCAAATAAAATGGGGGCACTGCACCAGGAAATCAGTACATGTACTCACAGAGGTCTAGTCACTCATAAAAGTCTAATTACTTTGGAAAACAATACTCATGTACTTTCTTACCCCCTTCAAAATATCTAATTTCAAAGAGATCCTTTCACAGCAAAGTACGGCAGACCTCTTTTAAAATTATAATATAACAAATATATCATGTCAATTATAATTTGAAAGTATAATGTAGCATAAAGTTTATATCATAGTGCACATAAAATGAAAGTTTCTGAATTCTGGCAAACTTGTCTCCTTATTAGAGCTACAAAACTCAAAGATCTGACAAAAATCAAGATTAATTAAAATCATAGGCTATTATACTCTCTCATTAGCAGACTCCCTTTTGTACTTACGCACTTATTTTAGGAAAGTGGGCATCATTTATGTATAATGATCTCCTGACTCTCCATCTCTGAGATTTTCTTTTAAAAAATACAAATGCTTCAGAACAAGATTGAGCCTAGGAAATTCATGTTCCCTTCAAATTCAAATAACAAATACAAAAAACTACCTTCTACTTCCCACAAAAGTCTCTTACCTTTTAGGAGATATGCTTTCAATCCATTTAGGATTTGGTAACACAAAAATAAAATATGCTAGAAGGCATTACTACTTTAAAATAAGAATAGATGATTAAATTTGATTTTTAATAGTTTATAAATATAGTATTATTTATAAAATATACATCTAAGTTTTAAATATCTATTATATGCATAATTCCTATCAGTATGAATTGATAAGCTTAGTATCATCTATATGTACAGTATATATAATTTCCAACAGTATGAATGAATATGCTTGGTGAGAGGAAGATGAAGAAGAATCTATTAGCTTTCAGAACCAATATAGAATTAATAGAAGGATTTCTCATGGATAAAAATTCAGATTATGTCAAACTATTTGCCAGTTCTAAAGTTAACAACATAATTATTAAGCCACATATATAATTCTTCAAAACTCTGTGTCTGGTTAGATATTTCAAGACTATACATACACACATACATACAATCACACAAACATACTTACATATATACACATATTTGAGGAGTAGGGGGAGGGAGACAAGTCCCTGCCCAGGGCTTTGCCATGTGTCGAAGAGGCTTAGATTCCATGCAAATTGCTCACCTTGTATGAGACAAAGGGCCAGGGTCAGAAGCATTGGCACTTTGGCTATCTTCATGTTGAAGATGATGTAAGTCGATTACAAGACGGCTCTGGGCATTGCTCACCAGCTGGTGCTCTAAGACTGAACCCATGGAGATGCAGCTCACTTTTTATATACTTGGTGACACCCACAATAACAACCAACATTACAAAACCAGTTGTTCTAGGTCATGCTAGACTTAATATACCACATCAATTTAGTTTCCATCCTTGAGCATCCTGTCAAGGTGGCAGATCTGAACAGATAATGTCTATTTCCACAGTTCTGATATGTTTTCATGATACCTCCCCCAAAAGGCAATAGATTGAGTCCAAGAACTCTATTATAAAGTTTAACACTCCATACTCCTATGTAAGAACTGAATTCTTCACCAAGACCAGACATATAACTTTGCAGACAAACATGTTTCTAACTGGGCTCCCTTCATAAGTGGGAGGGGAGGAAAGAAGACAGATGAGTTATCCTACTAGTCAGGTAGAGACTTACAGATTCCCATATCTGGAGAAAGTTGCTGAGAGTAAGAGAAGCTAGAATTCTTCTTGCTTCCATCTGCAGGTGTTTTGAAGGGTCTCAATTCAGTGCCACAGACTCATGTACAAGTTAGAGTGAACAACTCAAAGACATAACCCAGCAAGATTTTAACACTGAGTACATGGTGAAGCCAAAATCCAGAAAAAAGACAATGACTTTCCCAAGAGCACATAGTTTAGATGGAAGAGGCAGAGGTGGTACTTGAGGAAGATCACTTTTTATTTAACTCCATACACTGCTTCCATCACACACTGATAAAGGCAGAAACTATGTGAAATCAAAGCTTGCACATAACTGCTTTCAGAAATTCTCAATCTGAAGGACATTTTCTATTCTAAAGCCTTATCTTTTAGTCTAACCAAACATTGTAATCACAAACATTAGAGGCTCAAACTTTAACTTTCTACAGCCCATCACTCCCCAAATTACTGTTTGAAAAACGTGGCTCAATCAATTTCCCCCTAAATTAAGTTTACTCCAATAGTGACTCATTATTTACTCTCTCAGGAAGAAAAGAAAATTAAATACTTAAAAATATAAATATAAATAATCAGTGTAAGATTTTTCCAGAGAAAGTATTTTCTCCTTAGTTATCTTCTCCTTAGTTCCTTCTTCCATTTTACAAGTAATGCCTTTTGTCTACCAGCTTATTCTACTCTAATACCTGAAAAATTATGCAAAAATGATTGAAGCCACAGCCAAACGGTTTGACTCCAGTACTCCAAAGGGTCTCCATATCCACAGAGGGAAAGTTTGGGACTTTATGGGATCAAAGCCCTTTTAAAGATTCTTCCAGAAAACTGATCTAAGGCTAGCCAATTTGATGATGATGTCAATATTCTGAATGCCATTAAAGCCAGAGTATTTCCTTTTTTGTGTGTGTGAAATAACTTATTTCCTCTAAAAGTGTAATCATTGTTTTCAAGGTCTGTGCTTTGTTTCTTTCCAATGGTTTAATAAAATGAGTGCCTATGGAAAGCAAGCTCAAACTACATTATTGTTACAGATTAGAAAATTTAATCCATCATAGCTTAATAGAAAGAGAATGGAACAGGGAGTCAGGAAATCTGTTTCTATTCCTGTCTTTGCAACTACACAATGTAAGGAAAGGAGCCTGGCTTTGACATATGGTAGACGTGGGTTCAAATCTTGACTCACCGGTTACTAGCTATGTTGCCTTGGGCAAGTCATTTATTTTCTCTCTGTCTCGGCTTCCCAGTATGCAAAACAGGGGTCATAAAATTACACTGTACAATTGTTGTAAGAGTTAGAGGTAATTCGTGTGTGTGTGTGTGTGTGTGTGTATGTAAGGTTTAGAACAATTTTGAGTATAGTGATAAGTTTTATAGTTAATGATAGCTGGTCTTGCATTTTTATGTCATTACAATGATGTAGTTGTATTATTAGGTAATTTCAAAGGTACAAGAAAAGTCAACATCCTTGCACATTGACCTCATCAACAGATTTTAAGCTTACTCAGCATGTAATGACACCCCCAACACATTCTGAAGTGAAATTAAAAAGTCAAGACATGTCTTCTTTTTCATTTTGTTATTATGTTCTAAACCACAATACCTAAAACAAATCAAAGCATTTGCTGTTTAAAACCTGTCAAAGTCATTGCAAGATTTCAATCAGCATTGATTTCTTAGCTTTCTCTGTGAAAGTGTCTTCTAGGGCGGCTGGGTGGCTCATTTGGTTAAGCGGCTGCCTTCGGCTCAGGTCATGATCCTGGAGTCCCTGGATCAAGTCCCGCATCGGGCTCCCTGCTCGGCAGGGAGCCTGCTTCTCCCTCTGACCCTCCCCCCTCTCATGTGCTCTCTCTCTCTCATTCTCTCTGTCTCAAATAAATAAATAAAAATCTTTAAAAAAAGAAAGTGTCTTCTAAATATTGACATACCAGTACTAACTCTTTATTTTTTATCTGTTCTGTCAGATCATATGAAATGAGTCCCAACAATACACTCTGTCACTGGTGGTAAGAAAGTTTAGCACCTATTTTTTTTTTTATAATATAGTTAGGTTTATTTGTTTTAATCTGCATTCCATCCTGGCTTCCCCTGACAGCATGGTTAATTAAAAAATTTACATACAATAAAAGTCACTGGTTGTGCTATACAGTTTTTTGTTTTGACAAATTCAGAGTCCTGTATCCACCACAACACCAATACAGAGGAACCCCATTAACCTAAAAATTCCTTTGTATAAACTTCCTTTCCCTAAACCTGGCAACCACTGATCTGTTTTCCATCCCTATAGTTTTGTCTTTTCCAGAAGGTCATATAAATGGAATCATACAATATGTAGATTTTTAGGTCTAGGTTCTTTCACTTAGCAAAGTGCTTTTAAGATTTGTCTAGGTTGTTGCACGAACCAATAGTTCATTCCTTTTTACTGCTGAGTATAGATAACCTTATTACATGGACATACCACAGTTTGTTTGTCCATTTATCTGTTGAAGGACATCTGGGTTATTTCTAGTTTTGGCAATTGTGAATAAAGCTGCTATAAATAGTCATATATGGGCTTTTGTATGAACACAAGTTTTCAATTCTCTTGGATAAATACCCGGGAGTGGAATGGCTGGGCTGTATAGTAAATGTATGTTCATAAGAAACTGCCAAACACTTTTCCAAAGTGGATATTGTGCTTTGCAATGAATGACCATTCTGCTGTCCCACATCTTCTCTAGCATTTGGTTGTCCACACTCTTTTTCAACTGGAAACTGCTGCACCACCCCAACTCCAATAATTGGTGCCTGTGTAATATGCTCTGATGAATGCCAAATCTAGCCCAAATAGATAGTATTCCCAGGAGTGGAAGTGGTGTGAGGGTAGAATGAAAGAACCTAAAGATGACTGTAACTCTGAAGAATCCATGCTTTGAGGAAAGCTTGAGGAGTTGGTTTCCTTCTTACTGGAAAAGTGCTCCTCACTGCCACCCAGGTCATCCTGAAATGATGAATAAGAGGTTTGAAACTGAGAGCCTCTTCTGTGAGGAGAGGCAGCCAAAAGAAGATTCCAGGAGCCCCAATGTTGGAAGGATGGTCAGCTGCCCCTTGGCATCAGGACTCTTTCTCCATTTCATTTCAGGAATGTTTTATATCCAGAGGTGATTCACTGCATACTCTGTTAATCACTCCACATTTCTGAAAACCACAAAATTTAAATTCAGATGAATGGGTGGGAGATTTTAGAAAATTGGGGTTTGGGTTATCAGGTGCTTTTTGTGTGTGGTTCTGAAAACCGTTTCTTCTTTATTGTTATTTTGCAATGTTGCATCACTGTCTCTTCCATGCACGTGAGTGAAAATGTCCTACTGACAGAGAACACTGTGGTTGGGTCAAAAGGCTGCTGGTAACAAGAGTGACACCTAAAGCAAAGTTTCAACTTAAGGTTAAAGCACATAGCCTGGCAAATGCCTGTCAGGGAAAGCAGGGTCAGCAATATTCTCATCAGAGAAATCAGAGTTGAATGACAAAGGCATTAAAGATATGGAATATCATGTAAGCCCCTTTGGCCCCTACCTCCACTCCTGACTTCCCTGACTCCTGTTGCCCCTTGAGGAGAATGGATCTTGTACATCTTATTGTATCCAATGTAAACTACCCATTTTCTGTTTTTTCCTTAGCTCTTCCTTGACATATCTCCACATTCTCTCATCATCTCCTCACTGCCCAAGTGCCTTTCCTTTTTTTCTTTTGTTTGAAGTTTTTATTTGAGTTCTAGTTAGTTAACAACATATAGTGTAATATCGGTGTCAGGAGTAAGATTTAGTGATTCATCACTTACATACAACACCCAGTGCTCATCCCAACAGGTGCACTCCTTAATATCCATCACCCATTTAGCCCATCCCCTGCCCACCTCCCCTCTAGTAACCCTCAGTTTGTTCTCTATAGTCAAGAGTCTGTTATGATTTGCTTCCCTCTTTCTCTTCCCCCCTCCCCTATGTTCATCTGTTTTGTATCTTAAATTCCACATATGAGTGAAATCATATGGTATTTGTCTTTCTCTGATTGCCTTATTTCACTTAGCATAATACACGCTAGTTCCATCCATGTCATTGCAAATGGTAAGTGTTCATTCTTTTTGATGGCTGAGTAATATTCCATTGTATATACACACCACCCCTTTTTTTTTTAAGATTTTATTTATTTATTTGACACAGAGAGAGAGAGCACAAGCACAGGGAGCAGCAAGCAGAGGGAGAGGGAGAAGCAGGCTCCCCACTGAGCAGAGAGCCCAATGTGGGGCTCAATTCCAAGATCCTGGGATCATGATCTGAGCTGAAGGCAGATGCTTAACTGACTGAGCCACCCAGACACCCCATTCCACATCTTCTTTATCCATTCATCAGGCAATAGACATTTGAGCTCTTTCCATAATTTGGCTATTGTTGATAATGCTGCTATAAACATCAGGGTGCATGTGTCTCCTCCAATCATTATTTTTGTATCCCAAGTTGCTTTTCCTGTAAGTTGTCCTGATAGTCCTTGGGGGAATCAAGGGGTACCCCTGTCCATTTTTCTTTTTGCTTTCCTGGGCATGTAATCTTCAGCCAGGTCCTTTTTTGCAGCCCACTGCTGACTTTCAGGCTTTGCCTGGGGTTCTGGCTTGCTGTCACATAGTGATTTTCCCTCATTTTTGGACTTGCCTGGCTTTTCTTGCTTTACCTCATCTTCTGGTTGTCCCTCATCATCTAGCAGTCCCTCATTATCTCGCTGTCCCTCATTCTGGAACCCTCCCTCATGCCCTGACTTCCCCTCCACTTTCAGCTTTTCTTCCTCACCCGATTTTCCTTCATCTTCAGGCTCTACTTCATATTCTGGTTTTAGCCTCGCTTCTCTTTTTGGCTTTCCTTACTTTTCATTGTAGAATTTTTTCCATGTTGAGATTTCCCCTTCTTTTCCTGTCCTGCAGGGATTGTAGACTGGTTTCCTCCCCCTGTTCTAGCCTTGCACAGTGCTGGGGACTAACGTGCAGAGCTGCGGTCCCGGCGGGGCTGCATGTCCTAGGGCCTAGGTTTCCGGAAGCCCCCACGCCCCTGCCCGCCTCCCCACCCCTCTGCCACTTAGGGACAGGTTTCCAGCGGGCGGTGGGAGCGGAGGAGGCAAGGACGTGACAGCCAAACAGGCCAGCGAGTGTGAGTACTTTTCCTTAAGTTCCAAATTGCATCTTCTTTTCTTCAGCTCTTAATTATTCATCAAACATGTAGAAACTTTTTTTTGTCTCATCACAAAGGAATGGAGCTTGATTATAAGAAGTACAAACTTTACAATTCAGAACATGTATCAAGCGACCTAGAATCTGAATTCACATCAAGGATATTGACACAGAGGGAAGAGATGAGAAAACTGTAAAAGTAAACAAGGTTTTGTAGACCAGTAGTGTTACTGAATACAAAGGTTATTTCAAAATCCAAGGTTATCAGACTATTGTTCAAATCTTCTCTTTTTCTATGTAGAAATATCCTTGATGATCACAATAGTTTAATAAATAACTATATTATAGATAAAAATCACTTTCTGCATCTTTCAAAACAATCTGCCATTATTAGCTCTCTTTGTTTATGCAATGATATGAGGTAGCAAAGAAGGTGTTATCCTTTTCTTACCTGCCTGAAATGGTACCATGAATGAGCCCCACGGCAGGAACTAGCGTGGAAAGTAATCCCAGCCTTGCCACCTTGTACACCCAATGTGGCTAACCCAGAACCTTTCAGGGGGTTCAGAGAGAATCTAGACATTATGGTGCTATAAACTAGGGACAGCATGCTATTGCTAATGTAGTTCATTCTTCTAATTCCTCCTCTCGCACACTCATACAAATGCCATGTGCGCGCGTGCACACACACACGCACACGCACACAATCATATACCCATAATGACTAGGGCAAAAAGAAATATGTTGTGATCATGACTGAAAAATATATGTCCTAACAGGTCTTAGAAGATGAAATAATTTATTTCTTGTTTTCTTAATTCTTAATTTCCTTTCCCATAATTCTCATATTTCCCCCCATTAATTTAGCATGTCTGTATCCTTTTTTTTGAAAGACACTAACTGGAAAACAGCCTTTACCCACCTTCTTATCTTGCACTGTTCTGTTAACAGCCAGCTTTACTCCCTCTCTGAGAATTCCTTTCTGTTTGTCTACAAAAGCAAAGAAACTATAGAGATAGGCATCTCTTTTTATCTAAGAACAAGATGGATGGGCACTGTTGGATCACAGACCCTGCTATTTATAGATATAATTGTTGCTTTTATTAGATTAGGATTAAAAAAACAAGAAAGTTTCAATATCTAATTTTTTTTTTAAAGATTTTATTTATTTATTTGACATAGCGAGAGAGAGCATAAGCAGGAAGAGCAGCAGAGGGTGAAGCAGGCTCCCTGCTGAGCAAGGAGCCCGATGTAGGACTCGATCCCAGGACTCTGGGATCATGACCTGAGCTGAAGGCAGACGCTTAACCGACTGAGCCACCCAGGCATCCCTCAATATCTAATTTTTAATTGGATTAAGTTTTATGTTTTGGTTTATATTTGGTTCTTAAATACAATATCCTTACAGTTGATGCTACAGGAACTCTGTTACGTGACTACACTGTCACCTGGAGATTCAGTACATTCCAAAGTCTCCTAGGATCCACTCTGACTATAGGAAACAGAAGTTTGTGGAGTTACAGTCCTTTGAAAAAAATCACAGTGAATTAACTTTGAAGTAGCTAGTATGAGGAATTTTGGTGAAAAATGCTGCATATTTTATATGTGAAATATTTACATGTGTTTGTGTATACAGTAAGCAAAAACAAAACTGTTACATTTATAAACAAAATTTGGAAAAGATAATTTATGTGTTTTTTGACATATATCTTTATAAAACTTTTTGCAAAGAAATATAAAATTTGCTGGCATTTATTGTGCACTTACTGACAGGTATAACAATAAAGCTAAAGAGTAACTATTTCTGTTTTACAGGTAAAGAAATTGAGGTTTGGTAAAATACTGTAACTTTCCCAAGTTCATACAGCCCATAAGCAGTAGTCTCTGCAACTGATAACCATCATTGCAAATAAAGGCAGTCAAACTCCAAAGCCCATGCCCTTAAATACCACACACTGTAGAGACCACATTACCTACATCTGTAATTAACTTAGCTCAGACACTCAATTGTTATGGTCCCAGTTGTGTCTCTCCAAAATTCATATTTTGAAGCCTTTATACCCAGTACCTCAGAATGTGACTGTATTTGGAGATGGGTCCTTTAAAGAGGTGATTATGTTAAAATAAGGCCATTAGGGTTGGGCCTGCCCCAAGCTGACTGGTGTCCTTATAAGAAGAAGAAATTTGGACACACAGAGAAATACCAGTGACCTGTGTGCACAGTGGTTTACACCAAGCCACCTGGCTCGTAGGTGGTTAAGCTAAGATTCATATCTAGGTCTTAAGATTTAAATTTCATTCAATCAAGTAACATATTGATTATGTCATTAGACAGAAAAAGGCAATAAAGGAATGAATAGAAATCATAGAGTTCTCAGGTAAGGGACCAAATTCCTGAAATGAGATTTAGAAAGTTAAAAATATAAGTCCAAAGTGAGGTGTTATGGTATTCCAGTAGATTCCGTAATACTCCACACATGAATACAACAAATATTGACTAAATGCCTACATTTGCCTGGCACTGTTTGAGAGCCTTGTGCTAAATTTGTGAATAAAAAAGACATGATGTCTGGTCTTTAAGAGATTATAATCTAGTGGAAGAGGTGGAAAATGATCATACAAATCATTGTTCAATCAAATCTGTGAAAGGGTTTTTATTTTTTAAAGATTTTATTTATTTATTTTAGAGAGAGAGAAAGCATGAGTGGGGGGAAAGCAGAGGGGAAGGGAAAGGGAGAGGGAGAGAGAATCTGAAGCAGACTCTGTGCTGAGCATGAAGCCTGATGCGGGGCTCCATCTCATGACAGCAAGATCATGACCTGAGCTGAAACCAAGAGTCAGATGCTTAATTGACTGAGCCACCCAGGTGTCCCAGTGTGAAAGTGTTTTTTAAAAAGATGTCCATGGAGTAAAGCTAACATAACAGAGGTTCTAGCCTCTGGAGGGGGATTCCTTGATGAAATCAGGCTCAATTTAAAAAATGAACTGGGATTAAAAAGATATATAAACTCACCTATATGAAAAATTCAGCTAATCAGAATGAATCATTCCTTTAATAATTATGAGAACCAAAGTTTTGCTCTGGTAATTTCTTCTGACATTTTCAGTTTTTACTGTATCTCTAGTTAGTTATCTAACAGAGAGGCAGGAGTTGAAATTAAAATTGAATATGGGAATGATTTTGAATTTAGTGGGTTTTTTGGTTTATTTTGAATGATATCTCCCACATGATATTAACACATTCCAAATCCTTACTAAAAAACTGATTTAGGGCGCCTGGGTGGCTCAGTTGGTTAAGCAACTGCCTTCGGCTCAGGTCATGTTCCTGGAGTCCCGGGATCGAGTCCCGCATCGGGCTCCCTGCTCAGCAGGGAGTCTGCTTCTCCCTCTGACCTTCCTCCTTCTCATGCTCTCTGTCTCTCATTCTCTCTCTCTCAAATAAATAAATAAAATCTTTAAAAAAAAACTGATTTAGTTAAGAAAATATTTTCCCTTAAAAGTAATTTTAATATTTCTGAGCAAGGAGCTGTAAATAGTGGACAGTTATTTGCCAACCACATAAGCAACCTTGGAAAATGCAAAAACTAGCTTTAGTCTACAGTATAAGATAGGGGTTATTTTTTCTCTCACATAGGAAATACTACTTATGCTTTTTAGCTTCCTTGGTCTCCCCAACTCTCAGCTATGTATCTGCATCTAAGGGAGACTGGAAGCCTCCACCTTTGTTTTCTTTCTATGTGTAGCTTACTTAGTATTTTTTCCCTTTCCCAGGGATCACTGACCTGCACTATTTGATGTCCCATGTCAGAAAACTATGTCTTTTTTCTGTATTTTTTTTCATTGTTTCAGGTGACAGGAAATATCCTTTCTTTGTTACTCCATTGTAACCAGAAGCATAAATCTTACTTTGTTTTTAAATGATATTTATTTTTCTCTTTCAATGCATTTGGTGTCCTTCTGTTCTCTTTACTTTTTTTCTGAATCCATGCCTCTCTTTTTACTCTCAATATTGTTTGTTACTCAAGGGTTATAAAAGAAAGAAAGGGGTGCCTGACTGGCTCTGTCAGTAGAGCATGTAATTCTTGACCTCAGGGTCATGAGTTCAAGCCCCATGTTGAGCATAGAGATTACTTAAAAATTTTTTAAAAATTTAAAAAAAGAAAAGGAGAAAATATTGAGAGTACAAAAGATTCCAGCCAAATGAAGTAAAATGTTTCAGGATTTTCCTGATCTACAGGTGGAGCCAGACAATGTCTGGATAGAGAAGATCAGTTCTCCAAACTGTACCATAGACCAGTGATTTTTTTGGAAATGTGAGACTTGCTGGCATTTCGACCTCAGGCAAACCATGATAAGAGTATCATCCACTTGACAGCATTGTTGAGCAGACTGAGATGATTATGTGAAAAACCTAAAGCAACTATTATATTGGTAACAGTGCAAATCATATTGTTAAGACTACCTGAGAGCCAGGACATAAAACTTTGAAGTTAAGTGTTTGGCTTTGCAGTGATACTACTTGGGCTTAGAAACTGGCTTTTTTGATGTGTTACCAAGGACAATTTATCTCAACTCTCTGTCTCAATTTCTTCACTGCTAAACTGAGAATTATAACAGTGATTGCCATGAGGATTCAGGAGGTATTCATGTAAAGACTTAAAATGATACCTGATGTATGGAGAGTGCACAGTGTTAGGTGGTTTTTGTGTGTGTGTATTTATTTATTTATTTGACAGAGAGAGACAGCAGAGAGGGAGCACAAGCAGGGGAGTGGGAGAGGGAGAAGCAGGCTTCCCCGCTGAGCAGAGAGCCTGATGTGGGGCTCAATCCCAGGACTCTGGGATCATGACCCAAGCCGAAGGCAGACGCCCAATGATTGAGCCACCCAGGCGCCCCCAGTGTTAGATGTTATTAGAAATGTCTTCTTGTTAGCCTCTTGACAATACTGAATTAGGGATCACAGTGGGGAAATCCAATTTTGGGTCTTTGAAAGTACTGAATATTTTATGGGAAGTGCCAAGAACCAGTGCCTAATTTTAGGGGCACTAACGAATAACCTCCAGGATAGAAGAGTCATTTCCTCATTAGTGCCCCTTCCTTTGGACAGCTTATTATACTCCAGGTGGTGAGGCCTTTGCAAGGAATTGGGTCACCCTCAATGAACAATAGCCACATGTGTCTGGATGGACTGACAGGTTATTTGAGACGTGAAAAAGTGACACCTTTTCAAATAGGTCAGAAAACCAAACAGCTCATTCTAACCTCTTAAATTTTCAAATATTTTCCCACTTTAAAGAGAGGAAATGTCTTATCACCCAACTGAGGATGGGGGTGGGGCAACTGCCTTCTCCTACTGTTATGAGTCCCTTCTAGACCTCTAACTCATTAGCAAGTTCATGAATATAGTCAAATAGTATCTAATGTAGAATTAGGGAGTCTGTATTTTAATTCCAGTCCTCACTTTTAGCTGAAGCAAGACTGTGAACATGGATTATGTTCCTAAATTACTGATGAGGTGTGAGGCACATTGGAAAATGGACAACAAGGGGTGCACCTGGGTGACTCAGTTGGTTAAGCGACGGCTGCCTTCTGCTCGGGTCATGATTCCGGGTCCTGGGATCGAGCCCCTCATCAGGCTCCCTGCTCAGCGGGAGGCCTGCTTCTCCCTCTCCCACTCCCCCTGCTTGTGTTCCCTCTCTCACTGTCTCTCTCTCTGTCAAATATATAAATAAAATCTTTAAAAAAAAAAAGGAAAATGGACAATGGGGACAAAAAGAAGGAAGGTAGACCAATTAATTTTTACTAATCAAGTATATCAACCAATGTAATAAAAATACTGTCTTCACACAGAGCATTTTTAAGATAGTGAAACTGCTCTGCATGATACTATAAGGGTGGATACATGTTATTATACTTTTGTCCAAGCCCATAGAATCTACAACACCAAGAGTGAACCCTAAAGTGGGGCACGTGGGTGGCTCAGTTGATTAAGCGTCCAACTCTTGATTTTGGCTCAGGTCATGATCTCAGGGTTGTGGGATTGAGCCTTACATCAGGCTCTGTGCTCAGTGGGGAGCCTGCTTAGGATTCTCTCTCCTTCTCCTCCTGCCTCTCCCCTTGCCCATGAGCTCTCTCTTCTCTTGCAACTAAAAAAATAAATCTTAAAAAAAAAAGAGTGAACCCTAAAATAAACTATGGACTTTGGGTGATAATGATGTGTCAATATAGGTTCATCAATTGTAATGAATGCACCATTCATTCATTGGTGGGGATGTTGATAACAGGGATGTTGATAACAGGGGAGGCCCTGCACGTGTGGGGGCAGGAGGTATATGGGAAACCTCTGTACTTCCACTCAGTTTTGCTCTGAATCTAAAACGTCTCTAAAAAATAAAGTCTAATAAATAAAAAAATTTTAAAAATATTGTCTTCAAAGTCAGCAATACCTGGAACATAGCAGCATTCAGTAGACAGTGAAGTAACTGATGACCCTTTTGATCAAAACATTCTATCATTAAGTCACTTAGGGAACCACAGTGAAAAAAAAGCGTAAGATTTGGAGTAAAAAAACTGGGTCCCTTAAATTATCTGTGTGATTTTAAACATGTTTACTTATATCCCTGAGCCCATTTTCTCATTTAAAACATAAAAATAATATTGCCATCTATAAATCAGTTTTGTCATGAAGATAAAATTAAATAATAAGAGTGGAAGTAGTCCATAAACTATAAGGTGCTGAACAAAAGCTCATTGCTCTTCTTGATCCAAACTGGTATTGTGTGCTTCAAGCTGCCTCAACTCTTACTTGATCATATTCACTTTTAAGGCTAACTCATTACATCTCAAAATCTTAAAAAAAAGGGGGAGTAGGGAATAAGGAAAGGAAGGGCTAACGCTCTTTTTTTTTTTGCCCTTAGATTAATTAATATATGCAATTTTAACTAAAGTTAGTTCTTAAAAAATATAATTTGTTGTCATCTGGGTGTGGTTGTATAGTAAGATGCCACTGCTCTGAGGGTGGCTGGCAATGGTACCAGGCCAAGTCCATTGTGGGTGTGGAGACATCTAGAATAATAAAGTATCACTCCACCCAGCTGTCTGTCACCTAATTAACTGGTGTGCTCTGAAAACAACTCTTGGGAGTCACAGTAATCTCTCATCTTAAAGTTGTGATGCAATGGAAAATGGCAGCCTACTTATGGCGGAAATGCAGAATAGCCTCCAACATTTGTTTCCTGGGAAGAGAGGCAAATGGAGAGAACTGGGCTCCACAATTCCCCTGGAAGTTCACCCTTGATTCTTTGCCCACTTGGATTACATTTGTGAGCTTAGCAAAAAGTGCTTGCCTTACCAAAACTGTTTAGCCCTAGGCCTCCCTTCTAGAAAGAAAGAAAAAAAAAATTGTAAGGCAAAACAGATGCTTTTGGCAGAGCACACTTTTCCCTTCCATTTCTCATAGAATTAAACAGTGAGGGTAGATATAGCAATGAGCCCTGTTAGAAAAGAAAAAAAGAAAGAGGGGAAACCTGTCAGGTTAGGCTTGACCAGAAAACACTCAGCCCTCTTGAGTGTATAGTCTTTGAGAGAATTCAGTACCCAAAGAACCAGGTGAGCATTTATGAATGGTCACAAACTTATCATAGTCTTTGAACGGGAATGGGTCTTGGCATATTCTAGTATATTCAAATATCTTCATTTTATTAGTAAGGCCAATAAGGGGAGCCATAGATACAAGGACAGAGAGCTAGAGAGTGGCAGAGTTGGAACTCATTCCACATCTCCTGACTTCCAGCCCCAGTGTGCTTTCTCCCACACCACTTTTTTTTTTTTAAAGATTTTATTTATTTATTTGAGAGAGAGAGAATGAGAGACAGAGAGCATGAGAGGGAAGAGGGTCAGAGGGAGAAGCAGACCCCCTGCTGAGCAGGGAGCCCGATGCGGGACTTGATCCCGGGACTCCAGGATCATGACCTGAGCTGAAGGCAGTCGCTCAACCAACTGAGCCACCCAGGCGCCCTCCCACACCACTTTTTCAATCACCTACTCATGCCTGATTGGGATTGACTCTTCCTTCATTACCCTGTATTTTGGGAATAAACCGAGACTCATCTCATATGCAGAATTTTGTGTAATGGGTTTGAATTCCAGGTTACATTTTTGTTAGCTTTACTCTATCTTAACTGGAGGCAATTTTGTCTCTCCCCACCCCTAGCCAGGGGACATTTAGCAATGTCTGGAGACATTTTTAGTTGTTACAATTAGGGACGCTCTATGACACTAAAGGATAGTGGCCAGGGATGATGTTAAACATACTGCAATGCACAGGACAGCACCTCCCACCCCCAACAAAGAATTATCCAGTCCAAAACTCCAAAAAAGATGTTCAGAAACCCTGCTCCATACTTCTTAACCAGAATTAGTTTCCAAGTTTTATTAATTATCTTGGCGATTAGACAGTTGCTTCTGCAACAAGGGATTCTGCTATGACACACAGAGGGTATAAGGGTACCAATAGAAAAGCCAAGTAATATTTATTCTTTAATGATTTACTAGATTAGCCAGTTTCTCATTTCTGATTTAAAAAATCATATCTTCCCCTGAGTGCAGAATGCATGTACAAACATTGATTCCATCAATAACCTGTCTCGGCCAGAGAAAGACTTTCAAAAGCAGATGTAGAATACTGGATATTTTACTTTGGCCTTCTTTCTAACCCTTTCCTCCATGTTTTCCAATCATTATTTTGTCATTAGCATCTCTGCAGTTGAACTCCTCTGAGATCTAACTTCCAAGGATCTTCTTTGAGTGGCTTCTCACCTCTGCTGAAACTTCACCAAGCTAGCTAGGTATTCACAGTTGGTCACACTGTAAAGGTTTATTTGTATTTCTGACTCTCCTCACTGTTATAACCATGGTATATTTCAAATTTGCACCCCAAAGACTGCTTCCCTAACTTCCTCTCTTCTTGCTCCTAAAGAACTTTCCTACGGGTCTTCTGTTCTTTCTCTGGGGCTTACAATGTTTCTGTCTTTGCTATATTGAATTCTATGCTTAAACAAAATTTGTTCAAATAAGATCATGAGTGTAAACATAACATACATAACAACTGAAAGTGTTTCGTTTTCAAGTAGAAAGGGAAAGACCAGTGTGCCTCACCCAGCTTCCCGGTCATTACACAGAGGATAACTTCCTAATTTTTTAAGTTTTTATTTAAATTCCAGTACAGTTAACATACAGTGTAACATTACTTTCAGGTGTACAATATAGTGATTCAACACTTGCATACATCACCCAGTGCTCATCACAGCAAGGGCACAGAGAGGATAACTTTCTAAATCACCCATGTATATCTAGTACAGGGAGTACATGCAAAGAAGTTATATACATACTTATTGATCAAAATGAAAGAGGGAAAAGGTATAAACAGTTTCAAAGTCACAGTGATGCCAGGTGTGGACTTTTCTCCCTGCTATCTTTTCTCCCACATCTCAATCACTCTGAGTATGTTGAATCTTGTATCAGTTGAATATTACTCATGTTATGAAGAATTGTCTTTCCCCACTGAACATGTTACTGAGATTTCCTACCCTCTTTCTTCATTTTTAAAGTTTACTTCTCATTTTCCATTATCTCTATCAAGATGATTATTCATTGTGCTCACTTCAGTAGCACATAAACTAAAATCATTCATTAATTGATTCACTGAGTCATTATTGATCATCAATTTCAAAGTCTGTGGACGTTACTAAAGATGAACCAGCTATAAACCTTGCTCTCAAAGATCTTCTAATCTAAGAGGGTAGATACGGTTAACGCCCAATATAGCTCTACTTTGAAATAAACAGGGATAACTGCCAGAAGATAAAATACCATGGGAGTTTGGAGTGGGAAAATTTACTACCAGCTGAAACATTAAGAAAAGATATGTAGGAGATACGAAATTTGACAAAATCCTTGAGAGATGAGTCATCTGAACATAAAGACATGCAGGTGAGGTTCAGAAGTATATTTGGAGGAAAAGTGATATTGTGGAGTTTAATTAGGCTGTAATAAAAGGTGAATGAAAACAATGATAGATACAATTAGAATAGGACATTGGGACCAAAATATAAAAGGCACAATACCTAAATCTTGAGTCTCATTCTGCTTTATTCCTCATGGCTTTTTCTACATGATATTTTTAAATAGCAAATATTTTCTTTACAGGAACTCTGTAGGCTGGGTTAATATTCTATTAAAATAAACATCATGATTGGGCGCCTGGGTGGCTCAGTCGTTAAGCGTCTGCCCTCGGCTCAGGTCATGATCCCAGGGTCCTGGGATCGAGTCCCACATCGGGCTCTCTGCTCAGCGGGAAGCCTGCTTCTCCCTCTCCCACTCCCCCTGCTTGTGTTCCTGTTCTGTCTCTCTCTGTCATATAAATAAATAAAATCTTTAAAAAAAAAATAAACATCATGATTAACTCTTCTGCTTTAACTGTCTCCTGAGTATACACAAACACTGATATGCACATTGAACAGTAATCTAATATATCTTTATAAGTTAGAGAATATAATCAGTGGGAATGGTTATCACTTACATATAATCAATAAGGAAATATTAAAAACTTGGCCAAAGATGGGGCCTGGGTGGCTCAGTTGGTTAAGCGTCTGTCTTCAGCTGGGGTCATGATTCCAGGACCCTGGGATTGAGCCTCATGGCGGGCTCCCTGCTCAGCGGGGAGTCTGCTTCAACCTCTCCCTCTCCCCCTCCCCTGCCCCCATGAGCGCTATCTCTCAAATATATAAATAAAATCTTAAAAAAAAACCCAAAACTTGGCTAAAGTTAGCACAAATGACATTTAAAAATGGAATTGACTAAGCAATTTTACTGAAAATGAGGCAAGCTTTATGAATAATATTTTGAAAAAAGTAAAATGAAAAATTATCAGTTATTTAAAAAGAACACTGTAAGCTTGTGGTTTTTATGTCTATATCGACTGGTATCTGTCACTATCTATCCAGACATTCAGTGGTGATAACATCTACTATGATGAATGCAATAAGAGATTTGTACTGTTAAGAAAAAGCTGCCACATGCTAGTTTTTTTTAACAATGCTGATTATCAGGGGTGCCTGGGTGGCTCAATTGGTTAAGCGTCTGCCTTCAGCTCAGGTCATGGTTTCAGGGTCCTGGGATTGAGCCCCACATGGATCCCCAGGTCAGGCTCACTGCTCAGCGGGGAGTCTGCTTCTCCCCCTGCTCCTCCCCCTGCTCCTCCCCCCTGCTTGTGTTCTCTCTCTCTCTTTCTCAAATAAATAAAGTCTTTTTTAAAAAACAATGCTGATATCACAATGATAATACCTTGTATAGGAGAAACACTGGAAGTGGAAATCTAGAGACACAAACTACAACCTTGGCTACTAATTACACGTCATTTGGCCTTGGACAAACTGCATTGTCCTCTTAGAAAAGGGATTACTCATTTCTGCCATATTGAGACTAGACCATAAACTTCTAGTTTCAAATAATGACAATAATAGTAATTTTGTCTTCCATGATGTCAGACATGTCTACAAAAAATTGCCCCATCCAATTTCCTTGAGGAAAAAGAAGCTCTAGGCTGTTCTTTCAGAATGGGGAGGCATGGCTACTACTCAGACAAAGGTGGACATGTGGTCCAAGGGCAGCCAATCCATAGGCTGAGGATACTTTGCACAAGGGCTTTGGTACAATAGGGGCAATGGATATATTTCAGCTAAATAATCTCCCCTGCTGGAATTTGAGTAGTGTAATATGGAGATAATCAACATACTGATAATTGGAAAAAGAAATAAGATACAGAAAAGTAGCTGAGGCCAGGATAGTGGTGTCAGAAGAACTAGTGAAAGGGATGGCAAGAAAATCCATTGCTCCCACAGATGAAGGCAGGTGTCCTAAACATTGCAAATATATTGACACACCTCTCTACAAAATACAGAATTCAAAATTGTAAGATTACAAACACCAAAGCATGTGCACAGCAGTCCAATACGCTTGAGTTTTCCCTTTAGGACTATGCACTGACTGAAATGAAATATCAAAACCTTAAAAAAAAAAATTCTGGTACCTTGTCTTTGAAGGTCCCTGATGCACATTCTCAGTCTTTCCTATTGGATCGTTTACTTGAACTGCTTTTGATTGTGAACCAAAGCCCTTCCAGGGTTTTTCTTTCTTCTTCTTTCTTTCTTTTATTGTGATAGAAATCATATAACATGAGGTTTACCCTTTTAAAACATTTTTAAGACTCCAGTATCATTAACTATAAGCACAATGTTGTACAGCAGATCTCTAGGACTTTTTCGTCTTGCATGACTAAAACTCTATATCCACTGAACAACACCCTGTTTCCCCCTACCCCTCAGCCCCTTGCAGCCATCATTCTACATTCTGTTTCTGGGAGTTTGACTATCTTAGATACCTCATGTAAGTGGAATGATGCAGTATTTATCCTTCTGTAATTTTCCTATTTCACTTAGCATAATGTCTTCAAGTTTCATCTATGTTGTAGAATGTGACAGGACTTCCTTCTTGATGAAATCATATTCCATTGTATGTATATACCACATTTTCCCTCTGAGTCCCTTCTCTCTTATTGTCCTATGTTATTCTCACAATACATACCTGTTACTAGAGGTAACTTGGGTAAAACCTCTTCTCCTTGGAACTTAGAGAACTAACTAATAAAATTTTTTCCACCTGTCATCTAATTTAATGTTCCTCAAAAACCTATGGGTATTTTGATCTCTGTTTTAAAATTAGAAACTGAGACTCACATTCTTATCCCAAATTACAAAATTAGACAGTGGCATAGACTGCCTTCAAACCTAGAAATGTGTGACCACAGAGGCCATGCTGTTGTGGTGCCTTCCAAATGTAAAGTTCCAATGGGCTGTTATCCCACACCTCTACTGAAAATAATAATAATGTGATATTTTTCATAATACTTCCATATCTTTAGCCCATATCTTCATATTTTTGTTCCAATGTGGGAGATAAATGAGAAAGGTAATATCATTTCCATTTTGCAGATACAGAAACCTAGGATCCCACCCAATCTGCAGACTATATAAAGCAAACCATTGCAGAGGAAAGGACACATGCCTGTCTTCTCCACTTACCAGCTATACGAACTTCTACACTTCACTAATAGGGGTTCTATGTCAATAATGACATTGATCTCATAGAATAATGTGAGGATTCAAATTAAATGAATCCTCTAGGCTTTAGTAGGTACTCAATAAATGGTAACTATTATTCATTCATCATGACATTGATCTCATAGAATAATGTGAGGATTCAAATTAAATGAAATCTAGCTCTACAATTGGCAAAAAAAAATGTCCAATAGATGATCTTTCTCTTCTTTTTTTCATCCCTGATCCCACCCACCCTCTTTTTAAGAATTAAATCACACTGTGTTTAATATCCATCAAACTCTCCAAGGTCAAATTATAATGTGAAATATGTGAAGTATGATTCATCATATAGGATTTCCTTAGATCAAAGAGTGTCATTTTATCCAGGACTACTCATGTCTATTTCTGCTCACTTGCTAATTTATTTCCACCCCGCCTTGTTCTAAAAAGCATTTAAGGCAGATAACTCAACTTAAATTGCCAGGATATAAACAGTGACATAAACATGAGAGAGCTCATTCCTTCAGTGGTCTCCCAACTTAAAAACTCCCTGTAGAAAAGGAAAGATGTGCTAATCTGAAAGCCAGAAACATTTAGAATTGAGGATAATTTCATCATCCAAAACACTAGATTTCACGAAAATTGCCCTCTCTGAGTCTCAGTTTCCACTTCCGTGAACTGAGGGAGTAGGATTAGCTGATTTTTCATTTTCCTCCCAACTTGTATGCTGCAATGTTATCATGGGAGCAGAACATCAATCAGGGAATCTGGCCGCTACCTTAAAACTGAAGCGGAGAGGAGTTTCAGCCGCTATAAGGAGACTTCCTGTCCACCTGGGAACACTCCCTCCACTGACCTCCTCTAGCACATTGACTTGATCACCCATTTGATGCATTATTTTAATGATTAAATTATGAGTTGGTTTTTGTTTTCATAGGTGTGTAGTTAACAGAGAAGACACATAGTTAACAGAGCCTTATACACGTTCATAACTACAATACCCGATAGAGTATGTAAAGACAGTGAATACTTGCTGATAAGGGAAACTTCTTTTCGTGTTCTCTCAGATTTAAAATTTAAATACCTTGAATGTGTTTACAATTATGTGTTCTCTGGGTCACACAAAATAGTTTCTGTTGTTAACATTGGTCCCAGACATTGTAAAACCTTTTCACCTTAATTATTAAGTTTGATGCCTCCAACAGTCTCAAATCTTGCACAGTGATCTACATTCTACTACTGATCTACATTCCTATAACACTTACAAGCAGGGAAGAATGGCAAGTGAAAAACATGGGCTTTAAAATTAAATTAGGTTCTCGGTCCTGAATCTACAATTACCAGCCATGAAAGCAACAAAGAATTATTGAAATTTCTGAGTCTTGGCTGAGATTAAACTATTCTATAGTTATCATGAGGACTGATTAGATAATATCTGAAAATTTCTAGGCTTTAGTAGGTACTCAATAAATGGTAACTATTATTCATTCTACAAAATATTAAGGAATATAGATAAGGAAGAAAAACATAAAATTGTCTTGTCACAGATGTGACTGTCTATGTAGAAAATGCAAACAAATAGACAAAAAAAAAAACCTCTTGGAACCAATAAGTGATTATGACAGAGTTGCAGATTAATATGCAAAAGTCAATCACTTTTCTGTGTTCCAGCAATGAATAAGTGGAATTTAAAATTAAAAACACAACACCATTTACATTAGCACCCAAAGAAATGATATACTTAGGTCTAAATATAACAAAATATGTTAGAGACCTATATGAGGAAAACTACAAAACTATGGTGAATGAAATCAAAGAACTAAATAGATATCTCATGTTCATGGATAGGAAGACTCAATATTATCAAGATGTCAGTTCTTCCCAATCTGATCTACAGATTCAATGCAATCCAAATCAAAATTCCAGTAAGTTATTTGTGGATATTAACAAACTGATTCAAAGTTTATATGAAGAGGCAGAAGACCCAGAATTGCCAATTCAATGTGGAGGGAGTAAAGCAAAGTGAAAAAAAGAACAACTTGGAGGAGTGATGCTACCTGACTTCAAAGCTTACTATCAAGCTACGGTAATCAAGACAATGTGGTATTGGTGAAAGAACAGACAAATAGATCAATGGAACGGATTAGAGAGCCCAGAAATAGACCCACATATATATGGGCAATGGATCTTTGACAAAGGAGCAGTGGCAATACAAGGAAGCAAAGATAACCTTTTAAATAAATGATGCTGGAGGGGTGCCTGGGTAGCTCAGTTGATTGGGCGTCTGACTCTTGATTTCAGCTCAGGTCATGATCTCAGGGTCTTGAGATCAAGCTCTGTGTTGGGCTCTGTGCTCAGTGCAGAGTCTACTTGGGATTCTCTCTCTCCCTCTGCACTTCCCCCCTCTCATGTGCACGTTCTCTCTCCCTCTCTCTCTAATAAATAAATAAATAAATAAATAAATAAATAAATAAATAAAATCCTAAAAAAAAGAAACAATCTGATTTTAAAATGAGCCAAAGACCTTAACAGACACCCCACCAAAGTATATGTATAGATAACAAACAAGCATATGAAAAGATGTTCCATATCCTATTTCATTGGGGAAATGTAAATTAAAACACCAAAGATACCACAACATAACTATTAGAATGGCCAAAATCTAGAACACTGACACAACACCAAATGCTGGCTAGGTTATAAGCAATGAAAACTCTCATTCATTGCTGGTGGGAGTGCAAAATGGCACAGCCATTTTGGAAGACAGTTTAGCAGTTTCTTATAAAACTAAACACACTCTTACCATACAATCCAGCAATACCACTCCTTCGTATTTACCCCAAAAGAGTTGAAAACTTACATTCACACAAAAACATGTACATGCATATTTATAGCAGCTTTATTCGTAATTGCTAAAATTTGGAAACCATCAAGATGTCCTTCAGTAGATGAATGGATAAATGAACTGGTATATCCAGAAAAATGGAATATTATTCAGTCTAAAAAGAAATTGGCTTTTAAAAAGAAAAAGCTATGAATAGATATCGAGGAACTTTAAATACGTATTACTAAATGAAAGCAGTCAATCTGAAAAGGGTAGGTACTGTCAGATTCCAATTGTATGAAATTGTGGAAAAGGTGAAAGTATGGATACAGCAAAAAAATCGGTGGTTGCCAGGTGTTAGGGGTGGGGTTAGGGATGAATAATTAGAGCACAGAAGATTTCTAGGGCAGTGAAAATACTTTGCATGATACCATAACGATGGACCCATGTCATTACACATTTCTGAAAACTCATAGGATGCACAACATAAAGAGTGAACCATAGTGTAAACTATGGATTTTGGGTGATGATATCTTATGCTCATCAATTGTAACAAATGTTTCAGTCTGGTGGGGGAGCTATGCTATGCAGGTTGGCAGGGGGTATACGGGAAATCTCTGTACCTTTCCCTGAACTTTGCTGTGAACCTAAAACTGCTCTAAAAAATAAAGTCTTTTTTTTAAAAAAGATTTTATTTATTTATTTATTTATTTATTTATTTATTTATTTATTTATTTATTTGACAGAGAGAAACACAGTGAGAGAGGGAACACAAGCAGGGGGAATGGGAGAGGGAGAAGCAGGGAGCCCGATGCGGGGCTCCATCCCAGGACCCTGAGATCATAACCTGAGCTGAAGGCAGATGCCTAACGACTGAGCCACCCAGACTTTATTAAAAAATGTAGTCTTAATTCTTAAATCTTATCTTGTGATTTCATCCACAAAATCTTCCAGCAACTCCTCCCAGCCTCAGAATCAAGATCTCCCTATTCATCTTTGCTTTTCAAAGACCGCATAATTTGTGTGCAGCTTACCTGTTGGAATATATGGGAATCTGCGTGAATCCTTAGACCTTGACAACCTAGCTTTTGAATACGTCTTCTTGTCCCTCCATTTGTCACTGTAGACAGATTAAAGATTTTAAAGCTAGTCACAGACACAAAAACTGAGATTGAATATAGGCTCTGCCACTTCATACCTCTTGGGATCTTACGGATTCCACTTAACCTAGCTCCATCTGTGAAAAGGTGATGGTAATGTAAGGATTGCTGCTAATACCTATATTGTTTATAACTCGGGGCCTGGCACATGGTAGGCACTCAGTAGTTGGCAGTGATGGTGATAATGAGGAGGAGGATTTTCTGGCCACTGAGCCGAGATGCAGAAAGTAGAAAAAAATTCTCTCTTTCAATACTTTCACCGAGTTTTAACTAAATCAATATTGACTTATTCAATGCACACGTATTTTTCCCTAACCAGTACACAGACTGACATCTGAACCACATATTCTATTTCACGTTGTTGTCTTTATATAAATATAACATTCACCAATCAGGTGTCTTATAGACTGTTAACAGAATGTAATGATTAGAAGGATGGATTCTGGAAGTAAATTGGATTTACATGGCCACTAACTGTTAAGCTTGGACAAGTTACTTTCTCTCTCCTTGCCTCCGTTTGTTCATATGGAAATTCTGGATAATAATAATAGCTATCTCTTAAATAAATAATTAAAATTAAATAAGTTAGCACATGTATAAAGTACTTAGAATGGTTCCTGGCAATCATAAGCTTTCAGTAAGTATTTGCTATTATTATTATTATTTCATTCTTTGTTCTGTCTGATAACCCTTTCACCAGCCACCTCCCAAAATATTTAGCATTAGCTGGCCACAGAGATGTCCTGAATATTTAATGGCTTGAAATTGGATGTAATTTGAATTTACAAGGCTTAAAAAGAAAGACACTGACAATGGTGGAAGAGTTTGTGGAAACACGTACAGCCATTCTGATGAGCAATGTAGAGAGTCCGCAACTATTTTAAATGCGTATCTTAATCTGTAATCTAACTTCTTTATGCCAATGACATAACAGATCAAATTCGCTAACCTAAACATATAAGTCTGATAGTTGTATAGCTCTGTATACAAGAAAATAACAACTTAAACGTACACCAAAAGGAAAATGGTAAAATAAGCCATAGAGTATTCACAGTTCAGCTATTTAGACTTGAGCCCTTGAACCCTTACTGTACTCTGTTACCTATCCTACCTATCCTGAGCCTCTCAGTAAATGTATTTCTCAAGCCAAAAACCTATGATTCTTATCTGACTCCTTTCTACCCAATCTTCCAGTAAGTCCAGTCAAGTTTTCTTCTATAACATACTGGCCTCTACACTGTGACCTGACCCAAACCATCTCTCATAAAGACTGCTGCTCCAGCATCCTCATCAGTTTCCTTGCTTCCATTTTGACCCCTATGCCAGTCAGTTTTCCACACAGTAGTCTGAGATATCTTTTAAAAATACAAATCAGATCAATTAAACCACCTTCTCAGAGCTTCTGATTGTTTTCCATCAGACCTCACATTGGAATTAGATCCAGACTTTAAGTTCCATCCTACAAAATGTTAATGAATCTTTCCAATGTCAACTTGTACTATTGTTTCTTCTCACTTATTATAATCTGTTACTATCAGCCCTTTTCCTGTTTCTCCAACATGCGAACTCATTGCTACCTTAGAATCTCATGAGTTTAACCTTTTGCCTAGAAAGCTCACCCCCTAGATTGTGAGGGGTTGACTCCCATATGGGCTTCAACTTAAATATATATATTTTTTTCAGACAGACATTTCTTTTACAACAAACTCTAAGCAGACCCTCCATCTACTGCATCCCCAATACTGGTCATTTCATGACAGTTTATTTTATTTTCTTTGTAGAATAATCACTAACTAGAATTCTCTTGTTATTAATCTGTTTACTTCTTTACTATTTGTCTTCCCCACTAGAATAGGCTCCATAAAGCAAGGACCTTCCCTAAAGAACTCTTTCTCAGATTTCACTCCCTGAGGATGTATTTCATGGTTATTGTTATTGGTATTATCACTGTCATTATTATTATTATTTATTGTGTTACTTGAGAATTTCTGCTTGGTTTCCCCTATTTCAGAGCAAAAGTAAGAGCATTGCTTTATATAGATCACATAAACCACAAACATAATTTCTTTCACTCATTTTTTCTTATGCTCCCATTAAAAAAAATAGCAAATCCATTAATTTGGTGCTGATGGTGTTTATTTTTCCTTAAATCTTCTCATCCTTGATCACATTCCCAGACTTCTTTTTATACATTGTAATTTTTCTATAACAATAGGACTCAAAGTATCATTTATATCTATGTCAGTCATCTCACCTATGGTGTCTCATTTAAATACCCTCAACAACCTGAAGGGGTGGGTATCATCAGGCCCATTTCATGAATAACAGCTAACATTTGTTGACTGATTATTCCATACTAGGCACTGTTAAAAGTGTTCTTCTTATGTTAACCAAGCTTCATGACAACTAACATTTTATAGGTCAGGAAGCCAAGGAGAAGAGAAATTAATTAACCAGTATCATACCATACAGATATATTATATCTGTATTATATCTGTATATGTATTATATCTATTATATCATATTGTACAGATATTGTTAATGACAATTTCAGGACTCAAACCCCTGTCTGACTCCAGCCTCATTTTTTTAACTTCTATATTATATTGTTTTCACATATAACAAAAATTTCCTTTGGGAGAGTTTGAGGAATTTGAGAATAAGTGGCAGAACAGGGTTTGAATGAAAAACACAGACTCTAAACCATTCAACTAGTTTGCTATCCCCAATGATATTTAGTGCTTCAGTCAGGACTGTGAAATGTTTTGTGACCAGACAAGTTGTTAGAACTCATTTCTCATCCCCTAGACCAGTGCTTGCTCTTCTCTTTTACTTGTCCCATTCCATTCTCTATTGGACGTTTTCTTCTTCATAGGATTGATTAACAGTTCTGTGGCTGTTCCCTACCCACTGCTTATGCCCACCTTTGTCCCAGCAAATGTGAACAAAGGGGACTGGCATACAAAGGAAGTTCAGTGAAACAGTGTAGATGCAGGTGACTCTGCAGTCTGTCAAGGCTAACAGCCATCCTAGACGCAGCTCTACCCATGTGCCAGGCACGGTGAACACTCTGCATGCGTTCTTTCATTTGGCTCTTCACAGCAGCCCTGTGAGGGAGCTAGACTTATCTCTGTTTCCAGGCGAGGAAACACAACCTCAGAGAGATTAAGACTTGCCCAAGGTCACACAGGTAGACGTGAAGCACCAGGATTCGAATATGAGTTTTCCTAACACCATGGATGACTCTTAAACTCTTTTTTTTTTTAAAGATTGTATTTATTTGAGAGAGAGAGTGAGAGAGCACACACGCATGCACACACAAGCGAGCAGGGGGAGGGGTAGAGAGGGAGGGAGAGGGAGAGAATCTCAAGCAGACTCAGAGCACGGAGCCCCATGTGGGGCTTGATCTCACGACCCTGAGATCATGACTCCAGCCAAAACCAAGAGTTGGATGCTTGACCAACTGAGCCACCCAGGCACCCCTTAAACTCTTCAACACTACACATACGGATTTCTAAATGAAATTAGGAGGGAGCTTTTCACTAGAGTTCTAGCTTGTTATCAACAGTTTTTTAAAAGTGTAATATGGGCAATTCAACTTAGTAAGTCACACAGAAAAAATGCTGAATAGGGGAGGACCCAGAAGTCAGTGAAGGCATCCTGAGATAGAACATGGTTTCTGTCCTTACATAACACATGTGCACAAAATGTTCCCAGCCCAGATATGCAACATGAAAGCTCTCATTGGATTACACTTTCAAAGGTGTCATTCCCAATGTTGTTATGGTGTCATGGCAACTGATTCAGGTCAGAATTCCTGCATTTTAATTCTTGCCTAACAGTGGAAAGAGCGTCTCACTTACTGTCAAAACTCAAGAAGCCCTTAGAGACCATCTAGCCCAACCCCTTTCATTGTATTGATTAAGAGACTGAAGCCCTACTGACTTTAAAACACGAGGTAGCAACTTGGATGAATCTCAAAGACATTATGTGGAGTGAAAGAAGCCAGATACAAAAGACTACATGGCCACCATGTAATGTTTTTATACAAGAATAGAGTGGGTTAAGCTTGTTAAAAAAAAAAAAAAAGACTACATTGTATATAATTCCTTTTATATAAAGTTCCAGACAAATGAAGCAGTTCTGTGGTGATAGAAGTTCCAACAACTGTAACCTCTGTGGCTGGGGAGGGGGAGGGGGGAAGGCATTGACTATAAAGAGGCACAAAGAAACCTTTAAGGCAATTTCTATACTTTGATCTGAAAGGTAATTACACAGGTCTATGCATTCATAAAAATGCATCAAACCGTACACTTAAGTCTCGCAAATTTTATTGTATAAAAATTATATCTAAAAAGAAAATGAAAAAAGAAAATAACTGCCTATATACTAAGAGGTCTGTGGGAATCTCATCTTTTACTGAATAATACTCAGAGACCATTTTGTAGTACGTTGAGAATTACATTGAGGATTGCGGATGTGGAAAATCGCTCTGTAGAACAGGGAAGAAATTTACTCAGGGTCATGGAATAAGGAAAAAACTAGGTTTGGGTTTTACTTTTCATGCCATAATGGCTTAGAAATTCCGGGAATTATAAAGAAGTTTCAATGGAGGCCCCTGCCATACTGTGGAAAAAGCACAGTACTTGAAGGCAGATTTGAAGTTTGAAGGCAGAGAATTTGTATTTAAAGATCAACTTCACCATTATTTGTATAAATGACAATTTATGGCACGTGGTAGGCATTCAATTTATTTTTAAGGGGGAGAATGTGAAAGGATGATCGAATGAAATATGATCCATAATTTAGCCTCTGAATTTAGGAACAATAAAAATAAAAATCTTTTATATATTCTAAAGCAGTGACCTTCAAAGTACGTTCCATATAAGACCAAATATTTACCATTTGTACCATTACAGAAAAGCTTTTTGGGTCAAATGTGGTTTGACAATCTTGATTTAAACAAATTGAATAACTTTGCTTTAGCTGCAGGACTTCTTTCAAGTGCTAATGTACATGTGAAATCCCTAGAGAAAAATTAGGTATACAGCATTTTCTAAAATCACTTAACCACTATATTATCATTAGATTGGAATATTAACATCTCACAAAACAAAAATGTATCATAGAAGGAAAAAGTCCTATCTTTTTAAAGGATGAGGAAAAATGTCAAACTTAGTCCATGATACCTGGATAAAAAATGAATGAAATGAGATGAGATTTCACTTTTACTAACTTCCAAACCCAAATTTAAACATTTTTAAAAATTAATAACTTTAAAAGATGTGATGCCCTGGGGTGCCTCGGTGGCTTAGTCTGTTGGGCGTCTGCCTTCGGCTCAGGTCATGGTCCCAAGATTCTGTGATCGAGCCCCATGGGGGGGCTCCCTGCTTGGCAGGGAGTCTGCTTCACCCTCTCCCTCTGCCCCTCCCCTCTGCTCCTGCACTCTCTTTCTCTCTCTCTCACATAAATAAAATCTTTAAAAAAATTTAAGTCTTTTAAAAAAATAAAAATAAAATAAACAATGTGATGTCCTAAAGTTAAATATATTTGTGGGTTTATTATATATAAAGAAATTAAACATGACCACAATGGTATGAATGACTGGAGAGAGGAAATGAAAATATATTACTGTAAGGTTATTACATGATGAATTATTGACATATTTAATCATAGACTGCAAACGCTTAAAATGTATATAGAAAACACTAGAGTAAAACTTTAAAATTTTTTAAAAACGTATAGCCAATAATGGTGGAGCAAAAATGGAATCATAAAAACTATTCAATGCAAAAACAGCAGGAAAATGAGAAAAAGGAAAAAAAACCAAGAGGGAAAACTTGTAAAATATATAGTAAGATGGTAGATCCAAATCCAATTATTATCAATGTCAATTATCAATTATTAATAAAACAAAAACACTAATTTGAAAAGACATAGGCCCCCCTATGTTCATAGCAGCATTATTTACAATAGCCAAGATATGGAAGCAACGTAAGTGTCCAATGATGGATGAATGGATAAAAAAGATACACACACACACACACACACACACACACACACAATGGGATATTACTCAGCCATAAAAAAGGAATGAAATTTAGCCTTTTGCCACCACATACCAGACCTAGAAGATATTATTCTATGTGAAATAAGTCAGACAGAGAAAGATAAATACCATATGATTTCACTTATATGTAGAATCTAAAAAACAAAACAAATGAACAAACAAACAAAAAACAACAAAAGAGAAACAGACTCATAAATACAGAGAACAAGCTAGTGGTTGTCAGCAGAAGGGGGTGCAGGGATAGGTGAAATAAGTGGAGGAAGTTAAGAGGTACAAGCTTCCAGTTACAAAATAAATAAGTCACATGGATAAAAAGTATACCATAGAGAATACAGTCAATAATGTAATAATTTTGTATGGTGACAGATGGTGACTATACTTGGTGAGATTTGTGTAATGCGTAGAACTGCCAGATCTCTATGTTGTACACCCGAAACTAATATATGTCAACTATACTTAAATTAAAAAATAAATTTAAGAAGTGTTTAGAAAGAACTTTTTTAAATAAAAAAAATGTAATGCCATTTACAATAGCATCAGAAACAAAAATTTTAGGAATAAATATAATGAAAGATGTGCTTTACGAAAACTATGAAACAATACTTGAAAAGAAATTAAAGACTACTGAAATAAATGGAGAAATACAACACGTTCATGGATACAAAGACACAAAATTACAAAAATTTAAAATGTTCCCAAATTTAATGTACAAATTCAGCTCAATAGCATTCAAAATTCTAGTAAGACACTTTGTAGAAAACGAGTAGCTGAATTTATATTACATATGAAAATGCAAAAGGCCAAGTAGAGCCAAAAGATCCTCTGCAAGGATACTGAGGATGGGATATTAGCAATAAGTGGAAAGTTGCAAGTGATGATTCCTAAAATCTTTTCCTTCAAACTCTAAACTTCATATTTCTTTAAAAGAATGAAGCTCTTGGTGGTGAACGTTGACTTCAGAAGACCTAGGTTTTCACACTGGTCACCTTTATTTACTAAGGTAAACAACCTTGGACAATCATTTGACTTCTGTCATCAGTCAGTAAAGTGAAAATAATTCCAGCTTTCTCACATTATTGAAGTGAAGACAAAAACGTGCCAATGGAAGCATTTTGAAAACTGTACCATATGTATTTATTATTGCTTTTATTACTTGAGGAACTGTACTTATATCAGGAGCAAGACAGAAAAACTAGATGACAGAAGCTATTTTGGAAGCTATTAAAAATATTGAGTGGGTAGGAAGCAGCTGGAACTCTCAGGTGGAATGCAAGTGGGAATTTCCTGAGTAGTTATCTGAAGAAGGGAAGAGCTTACCAAACATGGCAGAAGGGCAGCTCAGTTGAAATACCAAAGAACAGAGATGTTTCTTGGGATTCTGAGGACTCCTGCACATACTGGCACTATATTTGACAGACACATAGCCAACTTGGCCATGTGTGACAGAAGAATCAGTTAAACAGTTGGGCCAGAACATTAAGCGAGTATACAAGTAGTAGGAATAATTTTAAAGAACATGATGTCAGTAAGCCAACACCTTAAAGAGAATTAGTTATTCAATATGGTCAAGTTTTCCAAATAATTCAGAATTTACCCTTTGCATGCCATATGGCTTAACCATATCTGGGGAAAGGAAATATTCTAAAAATCTATACACACACATTTTGCCTCCTTGAAGAAAATATAATCCACAAAATTTTATCTATCTTTGACAACTCTATAAAATACAGATACACCCGTTGGATTTTATTAAGGTACATGGGGTTATCTGCCCTGCACTGTTTTATCCCCCAATTTACATGTTCTAAGAGTACTCCTAGCTTTCCTTGTGGAATTTTCTACCATAACAACCTATATGACACAACCACACTCCAGCCCTCACCATTACGTGGATATTCTCCACCCCCAAGATGCAAAACTTGAAGTGCCCTTTCTGATCAGATTACCTCTTTCTGTCTTTCCCACTCTCTAACTTTCATCTTGCTCCTCACATTCATCACACACAAAGTTCCTTCTCCTCTTCCTATTATTGCTAACTGAATATCCTGTCCTAGTTTGCTCTCTCTCTCTTCCAACCTAAATTCAATGCTGAACATATCAGGTACCAACTCACCTTCAGTAACACATAATCTTGAGCTTCTACCAGTTCTCTTAGCAAAATTCCAAACCAATCAATAAAGGTCAGCTATTTTCATGTGGGGGTATAGCTTATATTTAAGAAAAGAGGCTCTAAATTCAGGCACATTTAATTTTAAATTCCAATTCTTCCACTTACTTGGTTTCTTTGAACCAAGACCATTTATTTAACTTCTTTCTGCCTCATTCTCTCTATATGGTATATTCCATGCTGTGGTACCCATAATGGTGTCTTAAAAAAAATCAGATGCAAGGTGAGAATTTGTTGAATGAAAATAAACATTACCCCCCTTAATGTCATGGAAATGGCCATTAATTTCTATTACTGTTCCTTTTCTTACTTCGAAATACATCTACAGTTTCAGTCAGCCTTTCTGTTTTCCATTTTGCCTTAGGAGAAGGATGACGACAATTCTCCAAGGCTAATCTCCCACCTCTCCTCTGTATTCCAAGTTCTCCCACGTCTTCAGTGCATTGCCTTATCAAATTTCCTTCTAATATTCTCACCACAACAGGATGTTCTTCCTTTAACCCACAAACATGCTTTATCTTTCTCTGTAAGTTACTCCCTCAGTTTTCCCTTGTCTCGTCTTCCCAAGGTCCTCCAAAGGGCAGTGTCTACTTATGGCTTCTACTTCCTTGCCTCTCATTCATTCAGCGTTCACCAAATCTAATTTAGCTCCTTTCTTACAATTGGACTGAAAAATATTGAGCATTAGCTATTTAAAAATAAATTCTTTTTTTGTTTTATTTAATTTCTCATAAAAATTTGACATGATTGGGGGCGCCTGGGTGGCTCAGTTGGTTAAGCGTCCAACTCTTGGTTTCAGCTTAGGTCATGATCTCAGGGTCATGGTTTGAGCCCCATGCACCGGGCTCTATGCTCAGCATGGAGTCTGCTTGGGATTCTCTCTCCCTCTGCCTCTCCCTCTGCTCATGCTCGCTCTCTCTTGAATAATAAATAAATAAATCTTTTAAGAAACATTTGATATGATTGTTGCACTTTCCTCTGAACCCTGTGCCTTTCCTTTCAGTGCCACTACTCCCTTAAGCTATGCTCCTACTGAACATTCTTCCTCAATCTCATTTCTTTATTTTCCTTCCTTCACTGCCTAGCTCTCACACCTGGTATGTCTCACAGTTTAATTCCTGACCCATTAAGTTTCAGCTACCTGATGTCAACCCCAAATCATTGTCTCCATCTCAGTGTTCCCCTTCATCCAGACTTCCAACTCTCCATCAGCCATTATTACTCACACATCCAAAACCAAACTCACTATTTCTTCCTCACACCCAAGTCTCCTCCTCTTTTGTTCCCTATAGTTAGAGCTTCCCCTCCCCAGTTAAAAATGTAGAAGTCATTTTAACATTTTTTAATCTTTCTACATATAACTGATAATAACATCTTATTGGTTCTATCTATAAAATCTCAAATCTATGCCTGTATTTTTAACTTCATTACTAATGCTTGCATGTTTGCTCACTTGCTTATATTCATTCAAGGTAGAACTCCTGACTTTCCCTACCCAAACCTGACCTCCACCTGCAGTGCTATTACAGTGAATGACACCACCATTCTCCCACTTGGAGATGCCAAAAACCTAGCATCTGCCTTTGATTTCCCACTTCTCTCACTGGTCACATGCAATCCATCATCCATTCTTGAAGATCCACCTTCGAATGATCAAGAACTAATATGATATTCTGTAGATCTCTACTACATCCTTAGATCAGGCCACCAAGGTCTCTTGCCTCACTTTTAAAATATTAAATAGCTGTCTTACTTTCACTCTTAACCTATAACCCCCTTTCAACTTATTCTGTATACATAAATTGTCAAAGTATTAAAGGCCAGATTGCATTTTAAAAAGTTAATCATAATCAAAATCGTAATCATAATCATAATACAGACACATTGAATACATGCCAGGTACTGTTGAAGTGCTTCACACATGTTAATTAACTTCATCTTCACAACATCTCTGTGAGGTCCAAGGCTCAGAGAAGTAAACTAGGTTGCTTCAGGCCAAAGACCTAGATGAAACCAGGTCATGTGTCTCCTTTCCTAAGCAACCTTCCAACAGATTTCCGTTATATTTATAATTAAATACAAATTGTTTACTACAGCCAACAATGATCTCATCCTTGCCAGCTCTTCATCTCCATCCTGTGTTGCTCTCACCTGTGTTGGCTGGGTTCTGATTGTACTACCTTTTTCTCTGTTTCTCAGATATCACAAACTCCCCTAACTGAAGAATTTTGAGTTAGTTTTTTTACCTGGAAAGCTCTTCTTCCTAGTTCTTTCCATAGCTTACTTACCTCAATTTTCATGTGTCAAATTAAACCTCACTGTTTTCCCTGAAAAACTTAAAGGCCCTAAAATAAATAAAGGCCCTGATTATTTTTTGTCAAAACATCATTTGGATTTCTTTCATGGCATTTATCATCTCTGGAATTATTTTGTTAATTCACTGTTTACATATGTATTCCTTCTCTTCCATTACATTATAAATTCTACATGGTCAGGAACCATGCCATTTTGTTTAATATTGTAGCTTTAGCACAACACCTGACACAGTCTCTAGGACAAGGGATATGCTCAGTAATAATTGTTGAATTATTCACTTGAAAATTCACATTTTAAAAATCTACATTAGTTCCCACTAGGTTCTAAGTGCTTACAAATGATGATAAATGTGGTTTACAAGAATGTGGCCTTGTACAGAAGGAGACAAATAAATAATTACAAATGTGACAGATGCCATAAAAAGGCACTTGTAGGAAGAGAACAATTCTTTCTAAAGGAGAAGTCTTCATGGATAAGTTGACATTGGAATTAGATCAAAGTTTCTCAGATGGTTGAAATTTTGTCCCCCAGGAGACATTGGGCAATATCTGAAGATACTTTTGATTGTCACACTGAGAGAGAGAGAGGGATTGCTATTGGCATTGGGTAGGTAGATACCAGGGACATCCTGCAAAGCACAAGACAGCACTCTCAAAACAAAGGATTAACCAACTCAAAATTTCAATTGTGTCAAAGTTGAGAAACCCCGAATTAGATCTTAAAAGATTAATGAGGATTTTTTTTTACCACCTAGATGACCACTATAGCTTCCTATCTTCCTGAAAACATTCATTCTACACCCAGGGGCCATTAGCTTTCTAAAATATAAATCTATTTATATCATGTCCAGTTCACCATGTTTTCTGATACTAATACCTAATAATTTATTGATTTATTACCACATGCCAAGGTCTTCACAACAATATTGTGAGGAAGGCATTACTGCCCCCATTTTACTGAAAAGGAAACTAAGGTTCAAAGAAGGTAAGTAACCTATAGGGTCTCACAAGTGATGGCTTCCTTTGAAACACCCTGGCCCCTTGGCTTACTGCATAGTCTGATTCCAACTTTCTTTTCCGGCTTTATTTCCCAATAGTCTTCTTAAACACATGACTAATTACCAATTGCTAATTTTACACATTTCCAGAAACACTTTGGAAAACAACACTATCCAGAAAAATTGAAGATCTATGTACCACCTGAGCAAGCAATGCAAATCCTAGATGAACATGTCAGAGACTCTCATACCTCTACACTAGGGAACATGTACAAAAATATTCAAATATCAGTTTTTCCAACAAAAAAAAAGGAGAAAAAGAAAAAATAAATCAATATGAATATTCATCAGCAAGAGCTTTACATAAGTGAGTTGTGATTTATTCACATGGTAGAATAGTACAGAGCAATTAACATGTGATATTTATAGAAGTGTACGTATCAACATAGATAAAACCTTACAAATAAAACATTAAGAAAAAATGCAAGTGGCAAGAATATAGTGTATAATAATATTTATATGCAGTTCAAAACATACAAAAATCAAAACGAATTACCTAGATGTCATATAAGGAACAAACTTTTATATGTATGTATAAAAAAGCAAAGGAATTGCAAACAGCACATTCAGGACAGTGGTTATCTTTGGAGGGAAGAGAAGGTCATGAGATCTAGGAGCTTCAGTATATTTGGGTATAGGCTACTTCTTAAGATTAGTATTCATTATATTCTTTTTATTCTATATAAGCTTGGTCTATGCACATATTATTAGTATTTCTATTCTTATTATTTATATGTAGTAATGTTTAAATTTATACCATTTAATTATTTTTTAATTTATATTTTCGTTCTTGCTATTTCTTTTGCCTGAAATGACCCCTCTCTTTTTCTACCTGGTGGAATCATACTCTTTTAAAGGTACTGTGGAAGTTCAGAGGGAGAAGCTTAATTCAGGCTGGGTAGCCAAGGAAGGCCATAAAGTAGAAGTGACATTTGAACTAGGTTTTAAATTTTGAAGAAAAATAAACAGAGTCAAAGAAAGGTCATTCAGGACAGAGAAAACAGCTTGAACTGAAGCACGATGAACAATCACAAGTTCAAGATTCCAGGATGGCTGAAGAAAGGAGTGATGACAGAAGAGGATGGGCTGGAAATTTAGAGAGATAATGAGGCATTTTGAAAGTCATTCCAATACCCTAATAAGAGAGCTGTTTTTTTTTTTTAAAAAAGAGGTGTTTTGGGAAAAGAATGGTGAAAGTAGAACAAAAGGATAGAATGGAGTGGGGAGCCCGGGAAACCATCTGGAGGCTATGGTAAAAGATAGAAGGATCTGGACAAACATGGACTAACCAGGGACAGAACACACTCATTTACTGATAGCATGAGAAAAACATGGGAGTTTTAAAAGGAGTTATCTCTAAATTTCTAAAATTTAAGTATAATAATGTAAGAAATTAACCAATATAACCTCCCTTTTGCTAGACATTCTTTGAAATGAAATCAGCCACACTAACAAATTGCATTAACTCAATAGGATGCCAAATTGACAATTAAATTATATTACCGAAAACCTTTATTTTCTGGAAAGAATAAGTATGGCTTCTCAAGATGCTTACACAACTTTCTATGAGCTATTACTTGTTTCCACAGTAGGCCTCAGAGTTGGGAGGGTCAAAGGCACGCAAAGCTAGACACGGTATTAGAGATTATCTAGTTCTGACGATGAGGAGAGAGACGGCTGCAGAGGGGAAGTAGCACAAGACGAGATCACAGGACAAGTTATTTCATCCATTCATTAAGGTAGATATTTATTGAAATCCTACTTTGTACTAAGTACTGGGTTGGTACATGAGCTGGGAATAAAGTCTGGGTCTCCAGACTTCCCAGCTTTGGGCTCTTGTCTTGCAACCTGTACAACCAAGCATTTCATAGCAAATTCATTCACCAGGGACAAATTTCAGTTTATATTTCTGTAACTTGAGGTCCTTGGTCCCCCAGCACTGGAATCCTGGGCCCTAACATCACCCTACTAACTGAGACTCTCTAGGGAAAGGGTTATAAACCTGCTTTTTAACAAGTTCCTCAGGTAATTCTCATTACTATGACATTTGAGAAACACAGCCCTAAGGGAGTAGACAGGAAAAAGCAAGGATTTAGACCTTTCATTAAATTAGGAAGCAAACAGCTAATACCAGTCAACATATTCCCAGAAATAGGAAAGAAACTGATCCCCTAGTCCAGATTTATGGTATCTCAGAATCTGACCCACTGATTAACCATTTACTTACAAAGTATACTTTACCGTTTATAAGTGCTTTCACATAAATTATCTCACTTGATCAAAACAAAAACACTGTACTATATTGACACAATTCTCTTCTTTCTCCTATCAGGAGAAAATAGCTCAGGAAGGTTAAGTGACTTACAGGTCACACAGCTAAGAGGCTGAAATTCCTTTGACTGCATCACAGTTTCCTCATCTGTCAAATAAAGGAATTGTACTTAATGAAACTTAAAATTCTCGGTATGAGGTATGAAAACTAAGACATGTGTTTGCCAGTGTCTATCCATGTAGTTTCATTCACTGCAGAGTCAAAGTCTATGTTTCCTTTAAAAGAACAGAGGAAGAATGAAAGCCAAGCTTCTCTCGCCAGACCCAGACACAGAAACTGTAGTTGGGAAGAGTATCTCATGATAATCCCATCTTTGGGGCTTTAGCAACTCCCTCCCAGGCTGGCTAGCTGCCGTGTAAACCCTTTCCCCAGCAAGTACTTCCTTGCAGGTGTCTGTCTGACATCACAGGCCTATTTCAAACATTGCCTACTATGCTCTTTCTCCTGGAAAGAAAGAGTCCACATTCCTTCCACTAATAACTAATACTATCTTACATAAGTCTAGTACCTTGTAGTTTTGAAAAGGTCTTCAGAATCTTTTTATCAGACACCAGCTAGTTCTGGGTTGCTAAGTTCTTCTACGAGCTGTTGAGGCTTCTGGGCTCCTGATTCAGATCCACCCCAGCCTAGCACTCTCAGGACTCTCCCTGAGGCACTCTTCACCCTTAGGGGCCTAGGCAGCTTACTTGACTTCTGCTTGGCCTTAGGTCTTATTTACCTAAGGAAACTGCTAGCCGCTTTAAGCTTGGGGATTTGCATTGCTTTTTCTCCACCTCCCCACAGCCCAGAACATGAGGTAGAGCACAGCTATGTGCTAATAGAGTTCTCTGATGCTGTCACTTGATGGGATGCCCAAGTAATGTCCTCTCCACTTCCTGCCATAATGCTTGGCTTTGTCCATGAGAAACCACTCCCCCAAAATTTAACATTAAACTCCCTTTGTGCTAAAGGCTTAGTGATAACAGCAATACAATTTTCTGTGTCTGGGAGATGGCTAAGTGCTTTATATGCAATATCTCACAACAGTACTGTAGGAAAAATATTATTTTCATTTTACAGGTAAGTGAACTGAGGCCACAGAGACTAAATACCTACTCAAGTTACACAGCCAGTAAGTGGAAAATGTGAAATCAGGTCTGTGAAACTTGAAGAGACACGTTCTTAACTAGTCAGCTAGACAGTCTACCTTAACTACTACCTGCCTCTCACTCTACCCTTCTTGGAAATACTGAACTATGTTGGCTGGCTAAAATTCCTAACTGCATCAGCTGCAGCTGAATCCCTGCCCGCCACTGTCCCATCCAAGTGGGTGGATGACGTTCCAAGTTCCAGCCTCTCCCAGTCATTAAATCCCACTGAAGTTAACTAGGCTATGCTTGGAATTATATGACACGTCATCTATTTGAGCCTCCCAAAAGCTCTGTGAAATTGACACCACACAGATCATAAATCTCACTCTCTAGTTGAGGGTGGCTGAGGCACAGATGATTTGACTAGTCTGGGTTTAATATAACTAGCAAGGGGCAAAACCAGGAAACTCAGGTTTCAAACACCAAAACACTGTACGTTAAGTATGCCTCAAACACATTTAAGTTAGGCAAGGAATACAGAAAGTTAAATGCACTGAGTCTGATCCATCATTATGTTGAAGCGCATAGAAATTCAGTTCTGTATTATTGCTTGAGGCTAAGATGTTATCAGCCTCTTCACCCTTACTCATCACGTCTTTGTACCACAGTGGCCCATATGGTAGAACAATAATCCATTCAGTGTATGAAGTAGCCACATCCAATGTTCCAGAGTGTATGACCCAGTAGATTTGAATAAAATTATATAATTAATGGAAGGAGAGAAACAAGGAATGAAGTAACACTGAAGTAAGATCCCAGGTAAATCTGGACAGAATTCAGGAAAGGAAAGATTTTGTTAATGGTATTGAAAGTTTACTGTGATAAAATAAATTTTCCTCCTAGAGTACCCTGGGTTTTCCTAACCAGGTTTGGCTAAGCCAAATCAACATTCGACATTTCCCTAGAGAAGCAGGATCAATCACCACCACTGAAAAAAGAATCAGTGAATATGGAGACTTCTATCCAACCCTTGCTATTTTTTACTGGAAAATCACAAGGGAAAGGAAAAAACCTCCAGAAGCCACTTGTTCTGTGCTCTTGCTTTGAGATATAATCACCTCCATTCAGCTCCTGAGAGTGGTATAGAACCTTTGAGTAGGAAAGGCCTCAAGGGTTATCTCTTGTAACTCCCTCACATTATAGATGATGCAGTTGATGCACAGAAAGAATAAATGACTTGCCCAAGGTCACATGGTGAGTCACTGTCAATGCTGGGCATCAGCATCCAATGTGCTGTTCCTTCCTCTCCAGAGTTATGCAATTGAAGCTTTTCTTTCTTTCTTTGGAGAGCCCCGGGGGGGGGGGGGGGAGAGAATTCCAAGCAGACTTGCCGTTGAGCATGGAACCCAATGAAAGGCTCAATCCCAGGACCCCGAGATCATGACCTGAGCCGAAACCAAGAGTCAGACACTCAACCAACTGAGCCACCAAGGTGCCCCAAAGCTTTTTTTCTTCTTATTTTATATTTTATTTCATTAGAATGGTACAAAACCTGATTATTTATGAGCTAGAAAAAATGAAAGCAAGGTACTAGAGTGATTACTGTGTTATTAGTATTGTGAACATTTGTTCGGTAAGGGGGATGGTGAAAAATTGATATATCCCATTGGCTACAGTAACTGTATTTCTATAGAGTATAAAATGATGACATGACCAACTAATTAATAAGATGTAGGATTAGTCTTTAAATCGAAGTTGGGTTAGACTATATCAGTTTAAGATTCCTGAAAACATTTGAGACTCCATGATCCCGGACAGAGAGTAGAATGAGCATGAGCCTTGGACTGAGTCCAGAGATATCAACTGACATTCCAATTCAAACATGACCAACTCTGCAACTTGAGTTAAACCAGTTAGTCTTCCTGAGCTTCATTTTCTTTTTTCATGTAAAAATACTAATAATCCCTGTCTAAGCCTCAGGCCCATAAGGAAAGTACAAGATTGTGTATTTAGCAATAGTTTATATTCCATATTATTAGTATTACTACTAGGCTGTAATTACAAAAATCCCAGGTACGATATATGTGTATGTATGCATGTCTGGATGGATGGATTCATATATATTTCTGCTTTATCTTTCTGTGCCTAGTTTGATTCAGCTGCACTGTCTCATAATGGCTGCACTCTTCTAGGGTTTACCATACCTGCCCCCATTTTAGCTCCTATGAACTGTCATCTCCCTCCCCTTCCTCCTGCGTGCATCTGCCAAGGTTCCCACACCTGACCTTCATGCCACTGGTCCTCCCAAGCCTGTGGATGTTAAGGCTTACTGTTCTGTTTCTCAGTATTCTATTTTGTGATTTCAGTTTCAAGTTACATTTTTAAAAAAAATTAATTTTCCTTTTGTTTTTGTTTATTTTTCCCAGACCTCCCAGAATTTCTTGTAGAAAATACATGTGTAATTTTCCCTTCTGAAATTTAAGTGCCAATCCTAGATAATAAGCCTGTGAATTAGAAGTCTTTGAACTGAGGATGTGGTCATTTTACTGAGTCTTTAATTTATAGATGGGGCAGGAATAATCTGCTATAATCCTCTGGGTGTATACAATGTCTAGCATAAGCTAGGATTTCAAGATTTGATGAAGGGACATTTTTATGCTGATGTATTATCATTAGAAGTAAATGAAAAAACTGGCATACTTAAAAAAGGGGCAAGTTTTTCAAATTGCTACCTGAAAAGTGGTGACAAAGAATCAATCTGGAGATGGGCAGGAGTGGGGAAGCATAGTGAATAAATTATTAGTTCTAGCAATAATATCATAACAAAAATTACCTTTTCCATGTGGAATGTGCTTTTGTATTTTCAAAGCCCTTTTATTTGTTGTATCTCATCTTATCCTCTCAGAACACTGCTAGAAAGACAAATCAGTGATGTATTTTTCTCATTTTACAAACAAGCATCTAAAGTTAGGCAAGGTTAAATATTTTGCTTGAGGTCCCCTGTATAGAGGGACTGGAGAAGTCCAGACTATTAATTGAGGACTTTCCCTGAAACATAAATTTTATTCCCCAGAAGTGAATTTCCATTGTTTTGTTACTCTTTGGTGTTCTCAGAGCACCCTATTTTTAAATTATCAAATAATTTTTAGGATTTCATGAATCAGAAATTGTATCTTCATTTACTCAGTCTACCAACAATACCTAGTGTGCATACAGACCCCTTAGCAGCTTGCAAAACCCTAGGAACCCCTCCTCGCCACAAAAACCTGAGAACCACTACATTTACATGGTTTGCAAAGTGGCCTTTTGAAAGGAGCCTCCTGTCTCAATTAGGAGATCTGAATCAGAAAGGGAGTCATTATTTCACATAACAGGAAGTCCAGAGGTGGAGCAGCCTTCAAGACTGGGTGACTTGGCACGAAGGCTTGCATCTTCCTGGTGCAGGGGCCAACTGGCTGCAGCAGCACCAGCCATGGGAGCCAGAGAAGAAAAAACCATCTCTCCATGAGGGGAGAGGAAACTTTTCCAGGAGCCCAGGACAGAAACCACCAGCCTGTATGGAGTTCAGGTCATTCCTGAGGCTAAGCACTGGCAAGGGGAATAGTATCTCCCTCATGTCAGTGAGGCCCAGCCTGGAGCTGTGGGTAAGGTCAGCTTCCTAGAGGCACAAGGCTACATGCAGAGATGAACGGAGAACAAAATCAGTCTTCTGTTAGGAGGAGGGTGGAATACTACTGAGTCGGGAAACAACAGTGGTCACTAGAGGCTAATACATGGGCATATCTTCAGTGCAGGAATGGGACCCACAAAAAAGAATGCTTCAGTGGAAGTCCTAAAGTTGGACGATAGCACTGGCTTTATAAATTTCTTTAAAATTGAAGCCAATGCCTGACATTTTAGAGTGATGATACAATTCATACATTTCAATGGTCTATTAATTTGAATGACAGAAAATGATCATTTGTAAAGGATGCAAAAATTACAGTAACAGCATATTATTTTTAGTAAATTCATTTACAAAGTTCATTAATCAATTTAACAGTCACTGAGCAAGTGCTACAGGCTGGGCCGTATTCTAGACAGTGCGTATGCCAACATAAATTCATTAAAGTGTGTGTGTTGGGGGTAAAGGGGTGAGGACAGACATGTAAATTATTGTATGCAATATTTTTCTTTCTATCCTATACAAAGCAGAATGGGAGGATGGTCCAACACATGAGATCAGGGTTAACAAATGGCTATGTACATATATACTGAGAAATCATAAAATAGGTACAAGATCTAAACATATGCATACTTCCAGCTTAGCAGCAGTAGAGTGGAGACTAATGTTCACTCTGTTAAGTAGAAGTGACTTAACACCCTAAGTATTATAGACGTTACATGCCAGCAGAAAAATGGAATTGCATGAAGACCTACATAGGTAGCAGGGTTAGTTTCCCAAGGGCAGCTCTAACCAGACCTGACAGCCAACTACAATGTATGTCTGTTGAAGATATGACAGACAACTCTCTGTCCAGAATATTCTGATCATTAAAAATGGAAGTCAAAACTTAAATAGTTAAAAATAAATAATAAACATGATCCCTTGTGTTAAGTACTTAGCCACTTTTCAAATATAATCTTATTTAATCATCAGAAAGCCCCTGAGGTAGGTATTATTATTATTATTATTATTATTATTATTGACCATTTCACAGATGAGGAAACTGGAACTCAGAGGAGGTTAAGCAATTTGACCCAGGTATATAAATAATAAGAGATGAAAGAATTGAGCTCAGACTCTTTTGTCTTCAAAGCCTGTACTTTTTAATGTTTCAACCACTGTTTTTTAAAATGTGGTCCATGGTCTATATACAGCAAAATCACCTGGGATGCTTGCTAAAAATGCAAATTCTTTAGCTCCATCCAGGCGTACTGAATCAGTGCCTTTCAGATGGAGCCAAGAATTGTGCATTTCATTGCATTTTTTTTTCCTACTGCCTATTAACACATTCCTAAGCTACTCTGCCCTCTGGCATTTAAGACATCGTTATGGGGGAAAGGTGAAAATCTTACTAATAAGTGCACATGAACAAAGACCTTCTGGAGGTTATTCCATCTAGAAGCCTTCATTGAATAGATAGGAAAACCCACTGACTAGAAAGTGTAAGGTCTAAGCTTTATACAACAATCTCAAAATTATACCATGGGTGGGGCACCTGCTGATACCTGAGAATTCTGGAGTTTTTCCCCTCCTTCCTGACTCCAGTTTACTCTAGGACTTTAAAGAGGTCACTTTTTTTTTAAAAGATTTTATTTATTTGAGAGAGAGAGAATGAGAGACAGAGAGCACGAGAGGGAAGAGGGCAGAGGGAGAAGCAGACCCCCTGCTGAGCAGGGAGCCCGATGCGGGACTCGATCCCGGGACTCCAGGATCATGATCTGAGCCGAAGGCAGTCGCTTAACCAACTGAGCCACCCAGGCGCCCCAGAGAGGTCACTTTTTATCTCTGGGCATCAGTTTCTTTACTGTTAGCTTCTGGTGAGCTGACGTGCCCTTCACAAGGATGATCCCAAGATCCACTCAGGAAAGCAGCTCAACCAAATGCTCTGGGGATTTCTAGCTCTGAGCAAAGAAACATTTATCAAGGCAAGGTAACATAATATCACTTCTCATTTCTCTGTTTCAGTGTCCTTGAAAACAATTTCTTATCATTTCCCACCATCCTTAAATTCTTTCAGGAGCAAAACTGAATGTAACACATAAAGAAATGTCCCTCTTAATTTCGCTTAGGTATGGCTGCAAAAAGCAGCAAGTTCAATATCGTTTCCCAAATTATTTAAAGTCATAGAGGAGAAGGGACCTTAATACATTTATTTTAAATCTCTTTGATTTATATAGGTGATAAAACCAGGCAGTAAATGGCAGAGGCAGGACCTAGTGAAATACTCCTGTGTTACTCTACTACATCTGATAAATGCTTATGCCTCCTCGTCTCTGCTTCCTCAGGACAGTGATAGTGTTATTATAGCTGCTGCATGTTTTCTACATCAGCAATCTTAGCCCATGGCCCTGTGGCAGGGCAGAGCAGTGGTTCTCAAAAGTTTGGGACCTCCTACCCTTGTAACCTACAAGAAGATTTAGTTGATTTGGGGTAATGTTGAATCACATTTTTTTTCCACTGAAAAAGAGTCCCATTAACAATTTAAAAAATATTTTTACTTATTTCAAAGAAAAAGTCTCAGGATGGTGTTAATATAACTTTAGAATCTCTGTGACTTGATAATCTCTGTTTTTAAATTAAGTGTGGGCAGTTTTGTTTCATTTTATTCTATTTATATGCCTTCTTTTTTTTTTTTTTTAATATTTTTTATTTATTTATCTGAGAGAGAGAATGGGAGACAGAGAGCATGAGAGGGGGAGGATCAGAGGGAGAAGCAGACTCCCTGCTGAGCAGGGAGCCCGATGCGGGACTCGATCCCGGGACTCCAGGATCATGACCTGAGCCGAAGGCAGTTGCTTAACCAACTGAGCCACCCAGGCGCCCCTATTTATATGCCTTCTTTTTATGCTGAGAGATATAAGCTTTCCAAATATGATGGTGATATGAATTTTTCTTTTAAAATCATTCAATTTAAAGAAAAATATTAAGCAAATAAAAGTATAGGTGATATGATAAAAATTCATGAAAATAGTATGAGAATGATTAGAGTAGAGGAAACACTGATAAAATGGTTCAAAACACAGACTTGGCGTCAAACGCACTTGGGTTTTCCGTCCAACTTCTAGATGTATAAGATTTGTAGTAGCTTATACATTCTTTCAGTAATTCACTTTTACCACTGGCAAAATGGAAATATAGTATTGCCTACCCATAGCTTGTCGTGAGGATTAATAAGATGATCAATGTCAAGCTCTTACCATAGTGCTTAGCATATAGTCAGGGCAACAAGCACTACCTGCGGCTTTATCGACAGTGACAGCACCAACATTGCCTTGGCTGAGGAACGCTGATGTATTTCACCCTCTACAATCACAGATCATAAAATCTAGGGAATGCAAAAAAATCTCTAAGGTTTATATAATCTAACCTTCCCCAGACCTTACCACTCGAAGTTTAAATTTTCTCTAAAGGAGTTTTTCACCTTTATGGTTTTAGCCTTTACGGTTTATGACATTTAATAATCATTTATAAATGATTTCACTAATCTGAAACTAAAATTGAGCACACATTTTAATACAAGCAATATTCTGACTTTGTCACCGATAGAAATCATACTTACAAATTACATTACTTGAAATAGTAATATTCTTTTTTCCTTTTTTTAATTATGTTATGTTAGTCACCATACAGTACATCATTAGTTTTTGATGTAGTGTTCCATGATTCATTGTTTGTGTATAACACCCAGTGCTCCATGCAATACATGCCTTCCTTAATATCCAACACCAGGCTAACCCATCCCCCCACTCCCCTCACCTCTGAAACCCTCAGTTTGTTTCCCGGAGTCCATGGTCTCTCATGGCTCATCTCCCCTCTGATTCCCACCCCCCCCGTCATTTTTCCCTTCCTTCTCCTAATGTCCTCCATGCTATTCCTTATGTTCCACAAATAAGTGAAACCATATGATAATTGACTTTCTCTGCTTGACTTATTTCACTTAGCATAATCCCCTCCAGTTCCACCCATGTCGATGCAAATGATGGGTATACATCCTTTCTGATGGCTGAGTAATATTCCATTGTAAATATGAACCATATCTTCTTTATCCATTCATCTCTTGAAGGGTATATCGGCTCCTTCCACAGTTTGGCTGTTGTGGACATTGCTGTTATGAATACTGGGGTGCATGTGCCCCTTCTTTTCACTACATCTATATATTTGGGGTAAATACCCAGTAGTGCAGTTGCTGGGTCATAGGGTAGCTCTATTTTTAACTTTTTGAAGAACCTCCATACTGTTTTCCAAAGTGGCTGTACCAACTTGCATTCCCACCAACAGTGTAAGAGGGTTCCCCTTTCTTCACATCCTCTCCATCCTTTGTTGTTTCCTGCCTTGTTAATTTTTGCCATCCTAACTGGTGTAAAGTGGTATCTCAATGTGGTTTTGATTTGAATTTCCCTGATGGCTAATGATGATGAGAACATTTTTTCATGTGTCTGTTAGCCATTCGTATGTCTTCTTTGGAGAAGTATCTGTTCATGTCTTCTGCCCATTTTTTGACTTATTTGTTTTTTTTTTTTTCAATAAATGGAGCTGGGAAAATTGTACAGCTATATACAGAAGAATGAAACTCGACCATTCTCTTACACCATACACAAAGATAAACTGTAAATGGATGAAAGACCTCAATGTGAGACAGGAATCCATCAAAATCCAAGAGGAGAACATAGGCAGTAAGCTCTTCGACATCGGCCACAGCAACTTCTTTCAAGACATGTCTCCAAATGCAAGGAAACAAAAGCGAAAATGAACTTTTGGGACTTCATCAAGTTAAAGAGCTTCTGCACAGCAAAGGAAACAGTCAACAAAACAAAGAGGCAACCCATGAAATGGGAGAAGATATTTGCAAATGACACTACAGATAAAGGGTTGATATCCAAGATCTATAAAGAACTTTTCAAACTTAACACCCAAAAAGAAATATTAATATTCTTTGCTATTTAGAAATTATGGTAGCTATTTGAGGGGCTGAACTATTTATTAGCATATTAAGGAAGAACAAATGTATTACTTGCTTCCAGTTTAATGCTCTCTGTACCACAAAGGATCAGAGAAGAAGATTATGGGAACAGCAGGCAGACAGGGCAAGATAAAGGAATGGGACTGTGAGAGTCAAGGAAGAATGAATTAATAATTTTACATTTAACAAAGTGTTTCCATAGAATCTCTTTCTGTTCCAAACAATAACAACAACAACACAACCTGTGTAATATTATCAATACTTTCTTGATGAACAAACACAAGAGACCACAGAATGATTTGTTCAAATTCACAGAAACAGAAGAACAGAGTCAAGATTTGAGCTCCAGAAGGCTGGTAAGAGGCTGCTTCCAGCCTTGTCCTTGCCCCTCCCCTGACAGAGTGGGTGGCACAATCTTCCTAAAGGAAAGATCTGATTATGCCACGTTCAGATTCAATATCTTTCAGAGCCTTTGGGATAAAGTGCAGGACTCAGAGATCCATTTTGATCTGGCTACTACTTATTTCTGCTATGCTAGAGCCAGTTCTTACTGGCCTTTGGAAAATGATTGTTAAAGATGCAGGAATTTTGCAAGTCCATTGAGAAACTGTTGGTAGCTTGAATTTGGCCATGGTGGGAATATTTACACCGTAGAAATTGGCAAAAGTTACAGATGAGGGTTTGTTTTTTCTTTTTTTTAACAGATTTACCAACATACCAGTGCTCCATATCACACATCATTTGACCACACCCTATCTCTTCTTTTCAACCACGCTGAACTACTTTCTGTTCCCCAATCAGTCATGATTCTTTTGCCTAGAACTCAATTTTCCTTCTCCTCTCTCCTTGACTCTACTTTCAGGAATCTTTCAAGTTTCAATTTTTGTCCTGCTTTCTTTCTGACATTCCTTGCCCTCTGACCCTTATCCTACAAGTCTGGGTGAGATGTTCCACCTATGCCATCCCAAAGCACACCATGCTTTCCACCCCTGAGGCAGTACTGTAATTGCTCTATTACTGGCCAGACTGTGTCACTTGACTACAGTTTCTTAGGTGCAGGAACTCCATCTTATAATTTGTTTTAATCCTATTCCCTACCATGTGTCTAACATCTAGCAAAGGCCCAATGTTTGCTAAATGACTATAGTTAAGAAGGTCTCAGGGGACAAGATGCTTGAAAAATAGAACTTTTAACTTATTTATATTTAGAGGTGGGAATAAGGAATTGGGAAAATCATTATTAAACCAGAAAAGAACTTCAGGGGAAAAAAGGACAAAACCAGTGTCTTAAGAGACAGGGTTGTCAGTTTATTTCAGGTTCTAGCCCTGAAATGACAAATACTTATCCAGATACACCACTACCTATTACCAAGGGCATGAGAAGCTTCCATGTTTGCTCTCTGTACCCTTTTCTGCTGAGCCCAGGAGACCCCTCAATGCCCGGGCACTGGCATCAATTAAAGCTGGCATTTAAATTGAAACTCATTTGCCAATCTGGAGAAGGTCCTGAGACATAATGACTACTGCCTTCCTCCTGAAACCTTTCTGCCCTACTTTCAAGTGTCTCACCAGCTTGCTCCCTTTTGGTGTCAAGTTTGAAACTGGGTGAAGAGGAGAAGGAAGAGAAGTGTGGAATCGTGTGGGAGGGAGAAATTTAAGCAGAGGCAGTTGGGGAGGGCCACCTGTAACCTGCTCTCATATTCCACCTCCTCCCCTTTCCTTCTTTCCTTGAGGTTCTTCTTTCTCCTCACTAATTCTCTCTGTGATTGTTCTCTCACCTGCCTGTGTCCTTCTGAGTGTTGGCTCTTTGTTAACCTACACTTTTCACTCTGTAGCAGCTTCTCCTTTCGTGTGTGTGTGTTTATGTGTGTGTGTGTGTGTGTTTTAAGTAGGCTTCATGCCCAGCATGGAGCCTAACATGGGACTTGAACCCATGACCCGGAGATCAAGAGCACATTTAACCAACAGAGCCACCCAAACGCCCCTCTATGTCATTTTCTGATATCCCTATCTCCTTTTCTCCTCGGCCAACCTCCTTCCTTTTCAACTTCTCTTTTTGTCCTACATTTCCTCCTGCCTTTTAACAGGTTCCATGAGCATTCTGGGAACTTTTGGTTTCTTCTTTCATTTTCATCTCTCTCCTTCTCAGCTAGATTATAAAAGAATTATCTTTATCTTGAACATTACTCTCCTCCTCTTCCCCTGGCCCTACTTCTACTTTATCTTTCAATTTCACCTTCTGTATCCCTGACTTCCTGACATCCATCCCCTCCTAGCCCTCAATTTCCAAAAGAATGGGAAAAAATTTCTTTAGAGCACTGCTTTTTTTCTAATAGAGGTTTCAGTTAAATATCAAAATATTTTATTTAATCTCAAGGCAATAGATAAAAAAAAACATTGCATCACATACACAGTAATGTAACCTTGCAGATTATTTTCTAGCTGGCTTTATAAATCTTACATATCTTCTAAATCAGTAATTTCATCACACATAGTTTTCTTTAAATTAAAACCTAACAGCAATGGCCAAGAAAATTAATCCTGTCATTTCTTGAGTGCCTACTATTGCTCAATATATTACTCAAGTTTGCTTTTCCTCTTTAGACCTACACCTAATCTGATTTCTAAAGATATTTCATGGGAAAAAATTTTTCTAAATGAGCACAGGCTAATTAGAGCATTTCACATTTGTATTGTCCTGCTAATAAACACTGAATGCCTGTACGTTGTCCTGGGTAGAAAAATTTGGCATGGCCTCCTAGATGCCTTTGGAGTAGCTGCCTTAATGAATGTGCCTTATCTCTCATTAGCTTATAAATATAAAAAAATGCAATGCGGTTTCTTTAAAAATGAGACACAAGAATTCTGAGTTAAAGCCCAAGTGTCACTGCTAGGAAGAGGCAGCCAGTCACAAGCAAGGCGTCCTGTAGAGGGTGGGGAACTTTGGTTAACCTTGTTTTTAGTAGGAACATATCAGTGTTTCCTTAAAATGTCATTCCAGTGACTGACCAAATGCAAAAAGCTTACAGCAACAAACAAAACAAAAGACATTCAGCAAGTCTCTTAAGAAAAGCCCCAAGTATCAGACCAAAAAAAGTCAATCCTACAGAGAACTCTCTTATTTCCACCAAAAACCGAGTGTCAATTATAGAAGAGCAATTAGGGAACATTAAATTCAAATTCACCACTTCACCCGCAGACAGTTCGGTTATAATTATGAATATGAGCTTTAGAGACACACAGAGCTGGCTTAAGCTGTCACTCTGAAACTCACTAGCTGTGCTCTAAGCTAACAATATCACTGGCACTGAGAAGCTATGAGCATTAAATAGATGAGGCTCATAAAATTATGGCAACATAAGAAACCTTCATTCAACATTAATTATGAATTCCAGAGAAGGAAAGAGGACTTCCTGATGTCACACAATTGGCCGAGAACAGGGTTAAGACCAGACCACCAACAAATTGGTTTTTATGCCAATCTTCTTTTGACTGGGATTATCAAACTATGGCCTGTGGGTCAAATCTGCACTGCTGCCTGGTTTTGTAAATAAAGTTTTATTGGAACACAGCCACACTCATTCATTTAGGTATTGCTGGTGGTTGCTTTAGTGTCAAGATGGCAGAGTTGAGTGGTTGCAATCAGCAAAGCCAAAAATATTTACTTAAAATCCTTTACAAAAAGTTTGGCAAGACTTGTGCCCATGTCTAAACTTCAAGTCTAGATCCCTTGGGGAGATGGAGTAAGCTTCACTATAATTCTTCCTGTGCCCTTGGGGGTTTTACTCAAAAAGGCAAAGATTTTTTGGTGAAATCTGACCTTACCAGGTCTTAGTTTTTATTGTTTAAAACACAAACAAAACAGCTTATATAACCAGAGCGTAATCCTTTCCTGTAATGAATAGACTTCAGATTCAGAAAGATGTTCAGAATCAAAATCTTTGTTCACCCTGGCTTTCTAGTTCAACTCAAATCTCCAATCTGTACTCCATTTTCTTTCCACCAACCTGAGAATCTCCAAGTGCATATAAAACTGCTAGGCACCCCTCTGACCCCCATGCAACTATGTTTTCTTCATCAGGGTCAAGCAATGTTGGTGCTAAATCTGTCCAACCTTCTCCAAACTTCAAGACTCTTCCTTCCTCTCTTGAGACTCTTTGTTCCCCTGAGATTCCAAGGCTAGCTACTGCCATTCCCATTTCTCTTCTTTTACTCCGAGCCTGAATATAATCCCTGTTCATCAGAATGATCCTCCTTGGGGTTGGAGACTAGATTGTATTAATGCTGTACTAACAGAGCATGGCCTAGTTCAGACCCTAACCCAGAGATCAAGAGCAAGCAACAGACAAGCTTGGAGGATGTGATGAAGGAATCCTAAATCTCTGCCTTCTCATGCCCACCCTCATGATGAATGGGGGCTGTATCTTAGTCCAGTTACCTTATCTATGTGTCTCCATTTTCTCAACCAGAAAATGGGTGTAATAATACTTACCTCATTAGGAACATGCCATTAAAATGTTTTTAGCACACAGGTGCCAAGTCCATAAACGTTAGCTACTATTATGTTAATGATGATCACCAAGAGAAGCTAGCTAATTCCCTATCAGCGCTAGTACAGAAATTTAACCAGACAGTTAACTACTGGCTGTTTTCACCTATTACTTTATCGTCAGAATCCACAGCGTAGCAAATGGCACAGAGTTACACTTGACAAATACAGATAAATGAGTAAGAATAATGGATCTGGCAAATACCTTCCAGCTGCCCAGATTTTAGGCATCCCTGGGGAGCAGTGATCTCATACACACCTGGGTAAAGAGCCTAGGATTTCTGGGACAGGCATCCACGTTTCCTAGCCACCTCCAGAACCAGTATCCAGGTGCACTTTCCTACAAGGGGCTGCCTCTTTTCCTAGATCTCTTTATAACACCAGGCAGAACTAAGATTTGCAGTGAAAACTGACTGCAGCTTGGGGCAAACACTATGTGAGGTCACTCCCTTGGTTTGGGCAAAAACAGCTGGTGCTGTGAGTGTTAGAACCCTGGCACTCGAGACACATCCAGCCAGACCCTTGCTGGCAGATTAATGGATTGCCGTGATCAAGAAGCCACTCCCTGTAACAACCATCCGAGAAGTCCTGCAGCTTCTCTGCATAAGATGAACCTCATTAAACTCCATGAAGCAAGAGCCACACATTCAAGCAATCAAAATCTTAGTTTTGTACAGCAAGGAAGGGATTGTATATGGGTGGAGAAGTCAGCTTCCAAAGCTGCCCTCCCAGGCCACCTCCTCCTTCCCTAGTTCTCATCACTCCCATCTATCTCTCAGAATAATGAACTCAGTAGCACAAACTGGTCCCATTGTGCCTGGACTGAAA
>NC_138375.1:104592144-104614976 GCF_054177405.1 Leptonychotes weddellii
ATTTAAAACTAGCTTTGAAGACAAAGTTGCCAAAATGTTTTCCTTTGTATTGTCTGATCTTCACAATAACCAGGTACAGTGGTCCAAGCTGAAGTTATCATTTCTTACCAATCTGATACCAAGAAGTATCAGATTCTTCAAAGAAAATTACATTTGTGTGCTACAGACCCACAGGCAAGGATTACTTCACCTATTTTGCTTACCGAGAAAGCAATTAAGAAAATTTGCCTGATTTTATTTTTATTTTTATCTTTATTTTTTTAAGATTTATTTGTCAGAGAGAGAGAGAGCACAAGCAGAGGGAGTGGGAGAGGGAAAAGCAGGCTCCCCGCAGAGCAGGGAGCCCGATGCGGGACTCGATCCCAGGACCCTGGGATCATGACCCGAGCCGAAGGCAGTCGCTTAACGACTGAGCCACCCAGGCGTCCCACCTGATTTTAGATACAATTGTCACAGCTGGGCTAGCACTAGAATACAGACAATCCCCAACTTAAGACCTATGATTTTTTGACTTTTTGATGGTGAGAAAGCAATATGCATTCAGCATAAACCATACTTCAAATTTCAGATTTGGATCTTTTCCTGGGCTCATGTGGTATGATATTCTTTCAAGTTGGTAGGCAGCGGTAGCGAGCCACATGATCACAAGGGTAGACAACCAATACACTTACAACCATTCTGTACCCATATAGTCATTCGGTTTTTCACTTTTAATACAGTATTCAGTAAATTATATAAGATATTCAGCACTTTATTTTGAAACAGGCTTTGTGTTAGATGATTTTGCCCAACTATAGGTTAATGAAAGTGTTCTGAGCATGTTTAAGGTGGGCTAGGCTAAGCTATGACATTCAGTAGGTTAAGTGTATTCAAGGCATTTGTGACTTAAATATTTATTAACCCCATCATAAATTGAGGAAGATCTGTACAGGTGCCCTGATTCTAATAATACTCCACTGCCTCCTTGTGACATTTGGGGAACAGGAGAATTTTGTAACTTTTGTGCTAGTGAGCTAAGGAGTGACCCAGCCAGCGACCCATGTACTACTCAGCCCACACACACAATGACTCTCTGGTAAGGCATTCAGAGAATCTGCATGCTTTATCTGGTGTTGAGAGGGCAGACATGCACTCAGCTTGGCATAGTTACACTTCAGTTAATTTTCATTCCAAATTTTAGAGATAGCTAAAACCTGCCCAGGAAATTTTCTGTGACTGAGTAGCATCTAGAAAAAAAAAATTTAAGCTTTCTTGGGCACCTGGGTGGCTCAGTTGGTTAAGCAACTGTCCCGGGATTGAGTCCTGCATCGGGCTCCCTGCTCGGCGGGGAGTCTGCTTCTCCCTCTGACCCTACCCCCTCTTGTGCTCTCTCTCTCTCTCTCAAATAAATAAATAAAATCTTTTTTAAAAAATCTAAGCTTTTTAACTGTGAACCAGATGATCACAGTGGTGTAAGGGAAGGACAAGTGGACTAGAAAGAAAGAGATGTTTCTTTGTTCATTTTTCTAGAGTCTCCTAACTAACTGTAGCTCCAACCCATGGTTAATCCCCCCAAATACAGAATAATAGAGATATGTATGTTCATGATCTTGATGCAGCACTACTGAATGGAAGAGGCTCACCCAGGGACATGGGGAAAGCTTTTGCCCACAAGATGGGACATCACGTTGAGTTGGCCTTTCCCACACTTCTGCAATGTGGTTTCTCTTGGAACCCTCCTCCAGGCTGTGCAGTTCCAGCTTCATGTTCACTGAGTTCTTTCCCTCTAACTTTACCTTGCTTCATCCCTTCCCTTTGCTTACTTTGATATTTTCTATATCTCCCACTAGTCTACAGTATTCCTTGAAGACAGGGACCATGTCTCCTTCTTCTTTACCTACTTCCATAGTACAAGCGTGGTATTTTTCATAATACCGACTCAGCGCAATTTTATAAAGTAAAACAAAATATAACAATGACTATCATTTGTGGAGCACTGTGTGCCAGGCAGACTTATAAGTGCTTTACCTATTTTATTTTTTTTATTTTAATTTTATTTATTTTATCCTTACAGCAATCCATTAATGTGGGTGCCTTTGGTCTTGCTTTATAGAGGAGCAATAGAAGCTTTAGGAAGTTAAATAACTTGCCCAAGGTCACATAATTAGTAACCAGCAAAACTGGGACGCAATCCATATTTTTTCTGATGCAAACACAGAGCAACTTACACACTAGTCTAGGCTGCCTCTTTGTACTGTTTCACTATAAAATTAGAAGAGAAGAGCTGGAAGGTTGAGACAGAGCTAGACAAGCAGGCACTTGCATTAAGGAAGCTGGACCAGTTGAACTGCCAGGCAGAGTCCACATTCTTGATGTGTACCTGGGTATTAGAGGGTGGGCAGGTATCTGTGGGAAGGAACTCATTTCAAATGGTAAGCTAGTTCCCATCCTCTTTTAACACCAGACAAACAAACTGAAAGGGAGCTGCCCTGTGTTCAGTGTACTGAATGCTAATCCTATTTTCCCTGGGAGAAGAGAAGGAGTAGGAGATGCTTTCTACAAGTCCTTGCCTGGTTTTGCAGAGAGCTGAGTCAGAGAGAGAGTTGGCAGAAATTGTGGAAAGACACACTGGCGGCCGAACCCAGGGTGGTGCAGAGCTCTTGATAGTCAACCTTTCCCAGGAGTTGGAGAGCAGGATGCTATTGTCATACAGTGAGAGTAGATATTTAGTAACTGTGGGAGGTGTATTGGTGGAAGTGGAATATGCCATTGTCACTTTGGAAATCCAAGGTCTTGAAGTTATTGAACAAATTATGGAAGTGAAAAAGCTAAAGACAGCAAAAAGGGGGTGTGGTATAGTAGAACAAGCACTAGTTAATGGACTTGGTGAAGTTGTGTTTTGGATTTTAAACAACATGAACCTTAAACATCATGAAGATGGATAATATCTTGAAATGTTAATTAATATTCTTTTGTTTCCAGAATTTGCTTTAATCTTTGTTCTTTCCCTCATTTAGTCAGCTAAGCATTCTTCATCATTGTCTTAGAGATGAACTGACAGCAGGAGAGAAAACAAAGAGAGTCAATTGTTGGCTTCTGAGTTTAGCAGCTCACCTGTTCTGACACATGAGATTTTGAAAGAATATATGATACAATAATGATGTGAATAATAAAATTTTCCTACCTTCAAGATAAAGGATGGACTTCCAAGGCTTAGAAGAAAGAGATGGGGGAGACTTAGAGATCAGTTGGACAAAAAATGAGGGGACATAGCCAGAGGGACCATGAGGACAGTATTGAGTCAACATCCAGGGAATGCCCAGTGTCCATCTGAGTGTGCATTACCGGTAGCCAAGGCCCAGGGGCAGAGACTAGTGCCTTCATAAGTGCAGTCTTATGTGTCTGTACTGAGGAGTTATCACGAGGTTCTCTCTTTGACAGAAGTCAGTAACTAGCCCACTGATCATCTAGCAAGAGTGATAGCATTTATATCCTCACCCTTAAGCTTGTTCTGTTCCCATTCATCTTACCCTAGAATTGTCAACTCTTCATCAGCTTCCCAGGACACTTGTATACCAATTAAATGGGCACTGAGAGGGTGGTGATGTACAAGAAAAGACCTGTCACATAGATTTAGGTGGGAATGAATGAAATCATCTAGGGATTTCTCTGTGTAACTGACAGTCCAAAACAACAACAACAGGTTACCACCAATGACAGAATAATGGCCTCCAAAGATGTCCACATTCTAATCCCCAGAATCTGTGAATATGTTACTTTATATGGCAAAGGGGATTTTGCAGATGTGATCAGGTTAAGAATCTTGAGATAAAAAGATTTCCCTGGGCTTTCCTGGTGGGTCCAATGTAATCACAAAGTCCTTATAAGAGGAAGGTAGAGCGTCAGAGTCAGCAGGGAGATATGACAACAGAAGCAGAGGCTGAAGCGATGTAAGGCCGTGAACCAAGGACTGTGGTGGAAGCTGGAAAAGCCAAGGAAATAGATTCTTTTCTAGAGCTTCCAGAAGGAAGCAGCTTGTTAGTAACACAGTATCTTGAACCCTTCTTTAGATCTACCGAAGTAGCTGGATTTGGGCCGAGATTTATATATTTTTTAGAAGTTATCCCAGGTTGGGGCACCTGGCTAGCTCAGTCAGTAGAGCATGCAACTCTTGATCTCAGGGTTGTGAGTTCGAACCCCACATTGAGTGTTACGTAAAAATGAAATCTTAAAAAAAAAAGTTAGGGGCGCCTGGGTGGCTCAATCGTTAAGCGTCTGCCTTCGGCTCAGGTCATGATCCCAGGGTCCTGGGGTCAAGCCCCACATCGGGCTCCCTGCTCAGCGGGAGACCTGCTTCTCCCTCTCCCACTCCCCCTGCTTGTGTTCCCTCTCTCGCTGTGTCTCTCTGTGTCAAATAAATAAAAATAAAATCTAAAAAAAAAAAAAGTTACACCAGTTTATTCTGATACAGCCAGCCTATAGGAGCCCATGCACAGCAGGTCGAAAAATACTGAATCTAAACTGACAAATCACTCACCACTATCACATTCAGAAATTCTAATAACCTTTACCACATAAACACCAAGCAGTCACTCAGTTTCACAAGAATACCTAAAGGGATTATGATCTCATCATCTTTTGAATAATAATAACAGCTTCCATCCAGTGAACATATTCTAAGACAATCAATATGCTAATATTTTAAATATTAAATGTTTTATGCATTATCACATTTAATCTTGGAGCAAACTTATAAAATAACGATTGAAGTTATAATCTATAACAGAAAAAAAAGACCTAGACAAGTTAACTGTAACTGGATGGGAAGGGTAGGAGAATAGAATTATTGTTTTGAATGAGATTGGGGAAGAGCAGGCTGGATCTCTCTCACCAGTTCTGTTTTCGCACTAAGGCAGAGAAATGAGGCTGCCCGTCCATATAAACATTCCTCCTTTCAGCATTCAGGAGACCTCCTGGCATTTCAACTGGGTCTTAGAACATACCAGACAAACAAAAGCTTTTTCCATTCAGGGCATGTTGGATGGGGCTAAACAAACTATGGGTCCCAAAGAGTTGTTCCTCTTACAGGACAAAGATAAGCACTCTGCTAGTGTTTCGGTAGAGGGCCTCAAAAGGAGGTGATGAGGATAGCTAATATAGCTCTATGGCAGGATGATTTACAATACTGGTGAAATTGCCTAATGTGATCCCATGATCTGCATTAAGGATTTGGCTCCCACCTTGTGATAGATGATGTTTCCCTATTGGTAGTTGATGAGTCTTGGTGCTGATTCCATTGCTCTGTCCTGGTTCCTCCCGGCACATTGAGCCCCAGGCAGGCTGGGCTCCACCAACCTCCTTCCTTGACATTATCTTTCCTCCACACCTGAACCTCTAGCCCATGGAATTTTTATGTGGTCTTAGGAGGTGGTGCAGTGCGACTCCTACCCTATGTTTCCAAACATTATGTTCTAACTCCTTCCAGACATTCTAGCCTTTGATTCTAAAAGCCAGACTTCGGGCACTCAAAACCCTTTTTCTAAAACTACTCTCTTAGTCTTTACTTTCAAACTCCAGGCAGTGTAGGCTGGCAAGGAAACCATGAAGTAGAAGGACATGTGGGAAAGCGGAAAAAAGAGCTATCTAATATGGCAAAATATTGCTCCTCTTCATATCAACAGTCCCCAGTGTCATACAGGCAATAAGGATGGAGCCAGGAACCATACCCACGTCTCTCTGATGTCCAAGTCTCTATGACATCCAGTGCATCATTAGCTCTGACTAGTAAGCCCAACTCTAAATCCCAGCAAATTCTACCCATAGGTTCTAGTTCTGGGCTTATGGAGCAGGTAAGCTCCTCCTCTCTCAGGTTAGTTGTTCGGGTACTTGAAGATAATAGTTTTGGCACCTGAGCTTTCTGAGCTAATATCCGCCCCCACCACCACCCCCCAGTTTCTTCTACTCTTCATAGTCATGGTGTTTCCCATTTTTTATTATCTTGGACCTTCTTTTAGATATGCACAAGTTTTTATGTATCCCTCCTGACTTGTGACTTTCCTAAATAGGCTGTCTCATTCCAACCAGGAATTCCAATCAAGTCCAAAATCAATTACAGAAACTTCTCCAATCTCTTTGTTCCTGGCACCACACTCCTAAAGCAAAGGATGTTTGTATCATGCAACATGTGTGCAGATTTCTACTGCACCTGTCTATGTGATAGCTGCAAGCTCAGAGAAAATATTTGCGGCTAATTTAGGGTAATCCTCAGCCTCTCCCTAGAACTCAAAGAGCACACAGGTGGCCAAAACATCCAAGACCCATAACAAGACTAGGAAAACGTTTCTTTTAATGTATTATATAGCAATATGTCTAGTGATAGAGTGAATCTGAAGTCCCCACAGGTGAGCCTTACTTCAGAAACCCCAGCCCGGAGGGCAGCAAAGCATGGGTGGGCACGTTTGTAAAATGACGTAGTGAATAGCATAGGAGCCTGCAGCTGACTCTGCCAATAACTTGCTCTGGGACCTTGAACAATCATTTTTCTCTCTATTGATTTTATTTTTCCCACTTGTGAAACAGTAGCATTAGACTAGAGTGGTTTTCAAATGTATTTGTTTATGTGCTTTGATCAGAAAAACATTTCTGCACATGAAATTTATATATATTTTATGTATAAATCATATATATGGAAGAACAACTCTGCTTATAGTTTGTTTTGTTTTCCAAACTGGAAAGATTGCCACGGAGAAAGGAGAAAAAGAGAGAGGAAAGGGAGCAGGGAGGGAGAAAAGGAAAGGTAATTTCAAATGTTCTTTCTAGCTTTGAAGTTCTACTACATTCACTTAAAATGGTGCCAAATCAACAACTCTGGGACTGGACTTCTTGAAATCTAAATATTTGTATATTAGGCTGTATTTTCGTTAGTTCTATTCAGATTTTCCTGAGTTTTGTAATCTAAATTCTTTTCTGCAAATACAAACAGCAATAATGGAAGGTAATTTCCTTACACCTGGGCCTAAAGAACCAGAGGAACAGAGAGCTTTTGGCGCCCTCTTGTGTCCATAATTTGTGATCACAACAGCCAACCCCACTAAGTGTTAGGGACGTCTATTAAGGCCCAAGGCAGTGGAGTAAAATATGAGGAACCAAGAAGTTGAGGTGGTGATAAGGGTTTGTTCATCATTTATACAGATCTGCTCTAATTGAATACATCTTCTACAAACAAAAATGTCCTACAAAGAAAGCTACTTCCTTTCTCCTCTTTATCTAAATGCCACCCATTTTTTGAGAAAGTTGATCACCCTTAGGTGTTTCTTTAGTTCACCATAATGATCCCTTCTCTGTATAATTAGAGCAGGTAAGATCACACGTTCTAACATCAGGTGTCAGTTGGATTCTCAACTGCCCTTCAGTAGCTATCTAAGTCTGGGTAAATCAATTCAGCTTCTCTCCTAAGCATCTCTGCAGCCAATTATCAATGAATGGGAATACACTTAAGCATAATTGCTTCATCTATGATTGAACTAAGCAAATCCACTTCTCCTCAAAAGTTAGAACTGGAGACCTAAGCCACAAAAGAGAGAACAGACAATTTGGACTTCATCCAAATTAAAAACTTTTATGTATCAAAGCACACTGTCAAGTAAGTGTCGAGAACTAATAAATAGGAGATAATATTTGTAAATCATATAGTCTATTCTTGTTATTGGTGAGACAGTCTAAAAGTCGCTGCAACCACTGAATTAGCAAACACTGAAACACCACTCCTAGAAATCTATATAGACCAGGGATATATACAGAGAAGGGACATAATCACATAGATGATAGTCTTCAATCCTAAAAACAATTCATCCTGGCATTCTTTTTTTTTTTTTTGAAAATTTTACGTGAGAGAAAACAAGGTTCGGAAGAGTTAAGCAACTTACCTGAGAGCACACTACTAATGGATGGCAGCGCTGGGATTCAAACCCCTCCAGCAGGCCCCAGAGCTGGACTGCTTGTATGACGTTGCCCTGCCCAGCTGTCTCTGTCCTCTGGTCATCTCTGTGTGATAGCTGGAACAAGAAGGTAGAGGGACACTAGATTCTACCTCAGCTGGGAATGTGTACCTCTGGCAACTAAATTTTTCACTGTTCTGCATGTCTTCAAATGATGACAAAACCATATTGATTTTTGAGTTATGAATAAATTTTAGTAGTAGTAGGCAAATTCACAAATATAGACTCTATGAATAATGAGAATAAACTGTATCTGATAAGGGACTATTATCCAGAAAATATACAGAACTGTTACACTCAATAACAAAAAGGTACACAAATTTTTTAAATGGGCAGTGAATTTAAATAGACATTTCTTCAAAGAAGTACATTAATCGAGTACAAATGGATGTCGGGTACATTAAAAAGTGGCTGACTGTTGGTGGCAATGCAGCCACTATGGAGAACAGTACGGAGGATCCTTAAAAAATTAAAAATAGAACTACCATATGATCTAGCAATCCCACTTCTGGGAATATATCCTAAGGGAACAAAAACACCAACTTGAAAATACCTGTCCTTCCATGTTCACAGCAGTATTATGTGCAATAGCCAAGACATGAAAACAGTCTAAGGTCCACTGATGGATGAATGGATAAGGAAGTGGTGGTATATATACACAATGGAATATTATTCAGCCATAAAAATGAAAAAAAAATCACACCATCTGCAGCAACATACATGAACCTTGAGGGCATTATGCTACATGAAATAAGTCAGACAGAAAAAAACAAACACAGTATGATCTTTCATATATGTGAAATCTAAAAAAAAAAAAACAAACTCAAAAAACAATTAAACTCCTAGAAAAAGGGGATCATATTTGTGTTTACCAAAGGTGGGATGGGGGTAGGGGAAAAGGAATTGGAAGAAAGTGGTCAAAAGTTACAAATTTCTAGTTATGAGATAAGTACTAGGGATGCAATGTACAACAGGATGACTGTAGCTAACATTGCTGTATGGGATATAGGAAAGGTGCTAAGAAGGTAAATCTTAAGAGTTCTCATCACAAGGAAAAATCTCTTTTCTTTCTTCCTTCTTCTTTTTTGCTTTCTTTTTATTGTACGTATATGAGAAGATGGATGCTAACTAAAGTTATAGTGGTAATCATTTCACTATATATGTAAGTTGAACCATTATGCTGCATATCTTAAACTTATACAATGATGTATGTCCATTATATCTCAATAAAACTGGGGGAGAAATTGCATTCGATTTCTTCAGTCATTAGGGAAATATAAATCACAACCACAGAGATAACATTTTCACTATGTTTTGACTTACTGAGGTCATTATATATTTTTTTTAAAGAAAGAAAACAGCAAGTTTTGGCAAGGATGTGGAGAAGTTAGAGGCCTTGTATGTTGCTGGTAGGATTGTAAAATGGTACAGCCATTGTGGAAAACAGTTTGGCAACTCCTCAGAATGTAAAACATAGAATTTTACCATATGACCCAGCAATCCCACCCCTATGATATGCTTGAAAGAACCTGAAATGAGTATCCACACAAAACCTGTAGCACTATTCACAACAGCCAAAAAGTAGATACAACCCAAATGTGATCAACAGATGAATGGATAAACAAACTGTGGCATATTCATACAATGGAAATTATTTTGCCATAAAAAGGAATGGAATACTGAAACATGCTACAACAACGAAAAACATTTTCCTAAGTGAAGGAAGCCAGACACAAAAAGTCACATACTGTATTATTCCATTTATATAAAACATGCAGAATGTGTAAATCCACAGACAGAAGGCAGATTAGTGATTGTCAGGACCTGGGGGCAGAAAGATGGGAAGTGACTTCTTAATGGGTAAAGGGTCTACTTTGGAGGTGATAAAAATACTTTGGAACTAAATAGAGGTGATGGTTTCAGAACATTGTGAAAATACTAAAGGCCATTGAATTGTACAGTCTAAAATGGTTAATTTTATATTATTTGAATTTTACCTCATTAAAAAAATTAGTCTTCGACAAAGGAGGAATTAATATACAATGGGAAAAAGGCAGTCTCTTCAACATATGGTATTGGGAAAACTGGACAGTGACATGCAAAAGAATGAAACTGGACCACTTTCATACACCATACACAAAAATAAATTCAAAATGGATTAAGTACCTAAATGTGAGACCTGAAACCATAAAAATCCTCGAAGAGAGCACAGGCAGTAATCTCTCGGACATCAGCTGTAGCAACATTTTTCTAGATAAGTCTCCCGTGGCAAGGGAAATAGAAGCAAAAATAAACTATTGGGACTACACCAAATTAAAAAAAATTCTGCACAGAGAAGGAAACAATCAACAAAACTAAAAGGCAACCTAATGAATGGGAGAAGATATTTGCAGATGACACATCTGACAAAGAGTTAGTATCCAAAATATATAAAGAACTGACACAACTCAATACCCAACAAAACAAATAATGCAATAAAAAATGGGTGGAAGATATAAGCAGATATTTCCCCAAAGAAGACATCCAGATGACCAACAGACACATGAAAAAATGCTCAACATCACTCATCATCAGGGAAATACAAATCAAAACCACAATGAGATACCCTCTCACACCTGTCAGAATGGTTAAAATTAATGACACAAAAAACAAGTCTTGGCAAGGATGTGGAGAAAAAGGAACCCTTGTGCACTGTTGGTTGTAATGTAAGCTGGTGCAGCTACTCTAGAAAACAGTATGGAGGTTCCTCAAAAGATAAAAATAGAACTACCCTACGATCCAGCAATTGCATTACTGGGTATTTACCCAAAGAATACAAAAACACTAATTCAAAGGGATACATGTACCTCTATGTTTATAGTAGCATTATTTACAGTAGCCAAACTATGGAAGCACCCAAGTGTCCACTAGATGAATGGATTAAAAAAATGTGATTAATATATATACATATATATATTTATGGAATATTATTCAGCTATAAAAAAGAATGAATTCTTGCCATTTGCAGCGACACGGATAGAGCTTGAGAGTATTATGCTAAGCGAAATAAGTCAGTCAGGGAAAGACAAATACCATATGATTTCACTCATATGCAGAATTTAAGAAACAAAACAAGAGAATAAAGGAAAAAGAGAGAGAGGCAAACCAAGAAACAGACTCTTAACTATAGAGAACAAACTGATGGTAACCAGAGGGGAGATGGGTGGGGGAATGCAGGAAATAGGGGATAGGGATAAAAGAGTGTACTTATCATGATGAAATAAAATAAAATCAAGTGATAAAAAAGGCATCACCAAAAAAGTTAGGAATTGAAACCAAAAGTAAGATCTTTTTCTTTGTCAAGATCTCTCTCATAGAGACATGTCATTTCAGAAACAGTCAAATGGATATCTACTGCCTACCAAGTGGACAAAGGAACAGAGAGAAAGCTGCTCTGCAGAGATGTGGAGAAGAAAGTATAATCTGTGGGCAGGAGCATAAATTCAGGATGGAGAGAGAAAACATGGTATTTCAGACTCCAGTTTCAGCTCTCTTACTCCTGCTTGTGGATTTCTTGAGGTACCTCCTAATCCTTGTAATGAACGTTTTTCTTAAGCCAGTTTTTATTCTACAACTTGTAATCAAAAGTGTACTGTCTAATGCACAAAGCCAGCTGAAGGATCACTTCTTTTTTTTTTTTCCTAATGGTAACACTAGAGTTTATTAAGCTGTGCCTTAGTACAGTCGCTGGGGCTTGCCCGTGGTGCTCTTGATGTATAAAGCCTAGATGTTCTGCCAATTCTTCTTGAGCAAGGACGCCAGGAAACTGACAGCTAAGTGGATGTTGTACACAAGCTCATCTCCTGTCATCTGCACGTGGCCAACGGCCACTGCCAGACATAGCACCTTCTTCATCTGGAATTTGATGGTGGACTTCACGTCATCCACTTTGGCCACCATGTTCTCATTGTGCGTCAGCAAGGAAGGGAACTTGCCAGCCTTATGGAGGCCTGGGCCCAGGATTTGTGGGATCTGCCTGATCAGAGATTCTGAAGCCAAAAAGGCATCATACTTCTTGGCCAGCTTCTTGACTAACTTTTTATTCTTGTTGAGTTTCTTCAGTGCCTCAGTGTCCACATGGGGAATATCCACAGCCTTGGCCTCATCACAGTCCTGCTGGTCCCCCCAAAAACATATGGGGAACTTGGGGTGAGAAGTGGACTTAAGTCTGACTGTGCCTGAGAAGGATTTGTCCTTCTGAGGCTCATAGTTTGAGCTGACCTGCAGCTCCACCATCTCCAAAACCTACCCGCACTTGCACTGGCCGCTGGGCAGGACCTCCCGCACCTCCTCGTCCAGGGCGGCTCAGGAGATTTTGCTGCTCGTGGAGACTCAGCACAACAACAGGAAAAGAGAGCCTGCTGAAGGGTCACTTCTGCCATGAATTTTGAAGTTTATTATAGAAATAAGGACTCGTAAGATTAGAAAATACCTCAGTGGTCCCTCTCAATTAGACATAATTCCTCTATCTTTTCCAAATATCAGCAGACTCTGCTTTAAAAACTCTAATAATGGAGACTTTATTATCTCCAAAGGCAGATAATTTCATATTTGAACAATTCTGGCTATTAGAAAATTGTTCTGTGTAAGTGGGCAGAAATCTAGTCACCCAAAATATTATAACATCTGGGATCATTCAGAAAAAACATGGTATCCCTTTCCCTATGACAACTGTATAGCAGGTTGAAGACAATGACCATAGCTCCACCATTCTTCTTCCTGTTGTTCCCCTTGTGTGTAACACACACACACACACACACACCACACACACACACACACACACCCCCAAGCACATGCATACATACACACACTGTCTTCTCGCTAAAAAATAGAATTTCCTTGCTCAATTCTCTCACAAGAAGCTTAGAGCAGTTAAAATGACATGTTTAATGTCGGACTTGGATTTGATTTCAACTCTGCCTTTGTTGGATGTGTAGCTCTGGACAAATCAGTTATCTCAGAGTCTCAGGTCCCTCACATATGAACTGGGCATAATAAAAGTGTTCAATACAAAGGAGTATTGTGAGGATTGAATGAAATGATTAATGTAAAGAATGAAGCACACACACACACACACACACACACACAGAATGCAGCACAGCATCTGCCCCTGGTAGGCGTTCAGTAAATAGGAGCCATTATTATCCTATTAATAATACTATTGATACTGGTTATTATGATTGCCCTTATCTAGAAATCTGGTCTTATTTGACCAATGCTCTCCAACTGTTAGATATCATGGCAGTGGATTAGTAGCTCTGTGTGCTTACTATAATACCAGACACCACAGAATTGGTAGATTATCTCCCTCTGCAGAGGAAGGGGAGACACAGCTTAAGTAGTTGTCCACAGTCACACAGCTAGTAGGTAGCAGAGCAAGAATCCGAATCCAAGAATTCTGACCCAGACACTGTTGCAACGTGTCAGTTACGCCATCATAGCTCATTAATTATCCACAAAGGTGGTGCTCAGCCATGGACAGTGGCTTTTTCTGCTAAACCCTCTCAAGCAATCAGATAAGCAATTCAAAATGAGGCCCCGTGGGCGTGAGTCAGCATTTTTAATGGAGGCATCTCCTTCCAAAAGCAGGACTTCAAGTCAGTATTTAAGGAGAGCACATAAGTCATGGGGATGTTACATATATCACGGTGACTACAGTTAATGATACTATACTGCATATTTGAAACTTGCTAAGAGAGTAGAACTTAAAAGTAAACTAATAATAACAAGGAGAGTAGGTAGGAGGTGTGGTCAGTAGCACAAATCTAGGGCACAAGAGAGACACTTAAATGCCTGAAGAAAATATGGGCGAAAAACTTCTATGAGTGTGAACCAAAACATAAGCAACTCCCTACAACTAATTTCCGTATGTCTGGTCCCATCACACAAATTTCACATCCTCGTATCCACATTGCTAATTAAGTCGTTCCTTTTGAGAGATGAAAACCAACCATAATAAATTTAGGTGTAAATTAATTTGTAAGTGTTTGTTATGTTTTTCCCTTCCCCAATGTATTCAAGAAAATTCTGCCTTGTTCTGGGCTTTTCACTAGACCTCAATCCCTCCCCACCTTCAAAAAATAGATTCAAAATGCTGCAGTTCTGCTTCTGGCCTATTTTCAACAGACAATTGGCAAATGAGAAGAGAGAAGAATGGAGAAGTGGAGAGAAATTTCATCAGAAAGGCAAATATTTAGTCCATTAATAGCATAAAATACAGGGGCAAAGGATAAGAGAGAAGAAACATGGAGATCACTAAGGCTCGGTTTTGTGTTGTTTTGTGTTTTTACCCAGGTACGTTCCATGGAGGATGGAAAGGTTTGGGGTGGATAGAGAGTGTGAGAGACGAAGATGGGAGGTAGGGCAAAAGGGGGCGTGGAAGAACTGAGTAGGAGTTCCACCCCTGTTGATGTCTGTCAAGGGATTCAAGTCCGGATCGGAATCACTTCTAATCACTTTCAGATGTCACACTTGGTTTCTTTGACGACAGCTGCAGAGAGAACTCCAGCTAGCTGTAGCTCTTGGATTTATTCTTGTTAGAGCAACACGCATCAGAGGCACCCACACACATGCCCACCTTGCTGGAATGAGCAGTTCTTATCCTGTTTGCTTCTCCTTGCCGGCAAGCAGACCTGTCAAATAAATTATTTTCGTGATACTGATGAACCAATATTAAGCAAATTACGCTCCCTTGCCACTTCTAAGGATGTACTATAAATACGAATCCCTAATGCACCTGCTGCTCCTTACAGTTTTAAACTTCTGTTTCAACTCGTTTGGACTTTACAACATTCCTGGAAAGCAAGCACGGGTCATTATCACCATTTTACAAGACGAAGGAAAGGCAGTTCATAGAAGATGCATGGCTTTCACAAGATCACAAAGTTGGTGTGTGGCAGAGCCAGATTTTAACTCAATTTCTGACTGCAAGTCCCCCCGGCTCCATGGGATTTGTCACCACACTTCTCCACTGTATGAGCTCCATGAAGCATGTGTTTCACATAATTACCTCATGGAGACAGATAAGTATGGAGAGGCAAAAAGCATTTGGCTTAGAGCTTGGAGGACTTGGTTCTAGTCCCTCCTTTTCTATGACTTTGGATAAGTCATTTTTCCACTCTGAAGTTTATCGACTTCATCTGTTTGTATTGAAGTATAGTTAACACAAACGGTTACATTAGTTTCAGGTGAGCAACATAGTGATTCGCTAAATCTATACATCATGCTGTGCTCATTGACTATATTCCCAATGCTGTACATTTCATCCCTAGTGCTTAGTCATTCCATAACTGGAAGCCTGAATCTCTCACTTCCCTTCACCCATCTTGCCCATTCCCCACCCCAAACCCCTCCCCTCTGGCAACCATCAATTCTCTGTACTTATAGGTCCGATTCTGTGTTTTGTTTGTTCCTTTGTTTTGTTTTTTAGATTCCACATATAAGTGAAATCATATAGTATCTGTCTTTCTTTTTTTATGTTTGCATTTTAGAACTCCAGTATTCCATATTAACAATGATAACAGCTATTATTACTGAAGGCTTATATAAGGTAGACACTAATAATAGGTACATAGATTTGTCATCCATTTAATCTTCATAACCTTGCAAGGTTTCAGAGAGGTTAAAGTAACTCCCAAACTGGCAAATAGCAGAACCAGGATTTGAACAAAGATTCTTTTTTCACAGCACCATGTAGCCTCAAAATCTCCTGTTGAATTATCAAAATATGTGAGTGACTATAAAAGAGGCAGTCCACTCTAGATTGGTGGGTTTAATAAGCAAGAGAACTTACATACAAGCCTTGTCTTAGGTGACAGCAAGACAAGTAGATCTCTGCACCTGTCTGACAGAATCTTACAAGTTTATAGAGGTGTTGAACAGGAGCCTATCATGTATCTAGTCCAGATGGTCTCAATAACACATTACTGCCTCAAGGCTGTGTCCTTGAAAATGACTCCTAGTGTGGACAGTGGGTGGAACGTACATTCCAAGGATGGGGGTGGGTGGGGTGGGGGAAGGAGGAGCCTCTAATTGCCTGGGTCCAGCTCATGGTTCAACCCGTGATCACATCCTCTCAATGACCTCCTTCAACAGGTTTGGATCTGAGTTTGTCTTCCTCAGAGTCCACGTTCTTAGAAACTGCTTTGTATCCCGCAGATACGTGGAGCTTCTGTGTGGTCCCCATACCTGTTTCTGTCTTGAATCTATGTGGTCAGAAGGATTTCTCTTTTGAATGTGATCAGAAGACTTTACTCCACTACCTCAGTAGAATTTTTCCGAGTCTACAACCACTTACCTGTTAAACCCCTTGTTAAAATTGCTGGTGCATTACTATCTACCTTTCTTCCCGCCAGCACTAAACCAGGAAATATGTGCATATGCAGTTTCTATTTATTGGTATATAGGAAAGTAAACTCTAGGGAGTAAAACATGATAATAAATGCTTTTTCTTTACATCAAAAGCTTGAGAACTTTATATAGGAGAAGAGATAACCTCCAAATACCTGTTGAGACAAGCTTTGGGCTTGCTTCCTTCTGGATTGTAGTCATATTTCTGAAACACACATTCTAAGCAAGTGGGACAGGGTTGGTCACTTAATTAGGTCAGTAGGCCCTCTTCAAGCCAAATGCAGGACTCTCTAATCCTCACACTGTGAGGGAAAATACCGTTTCCAAGTCAAACAAGAAAAGCACTATCTGAACTTCACGGCCACCAACACACAGCCATCTCCTCAGGCAAATAGGCATTTCCAGCCTTAGGTTTCTAACAGCTCGGACATTCCAGACCATGACAGAGTCACCAGGCTGACCCCACACCCTCTCATAGACACAGAAACTGAGGGCCAGAGACTTGCTCAATGTCAGGAGACTCCTAAAGACTGTGCTCTTAATCCCCTGCCCTTTTATTAAAACTTAATGCTTCCTCTTGGGAAACCAAACAACCACTGGGAGTCATCCTGACCAGCCACTATAGAGGACTGCCCTTGGCAAAAATCCTGCCATGGAGGAGCTGGGAAGAAATACCCCATAATACTTTCCTACTGTCCTGTGACTTCTCACCAGAGGTCACCACAAGCCAAAACCAACAGGAAACAGGAGGCAGAAAAGTCCACTGATTTAATCCAGTCAGGTTAGCCTCAGAGGGCAAAGAGCAGAGTAGAGAAAAACAGGGGGCGGCTTGGGAAGGGTACACTGACTCTATCCAAAGCACTTCTGGCTCTCTGTAGAGACTGGACCGAGCTCAATTCCACCTCTTCTTTCACCTAGGGTGGAACAAACATCAAGGGAAAAGAGGAGAGGGAAGGGGGTGTACTTTTCTACTTTGTGTCTGCACACTTCCCCCAGAACTGGATGACACTACCATCTGTGGAAAAGTAGTATGTCTCTTCACTGGCAGGTTAGACCCTCTGTCAGTGTTCTTGACATTGGCAGAAAAACTTCTCACTCTTCTCTGTCTCTGAGTAGGCATCTCTCACTTCTCTAAATTCTCGTCCCTCTCAGCCTCTAGAGAATTAGCTCTCAGGATTCCCCTGCTCATTATCTTACTGTTTCTTCTCAGATTCATTCCTAAGTATCTCTTCTTAAATACAGTAGTTTTTAAAAAATGTTTTATCTGCTGAAGGCTCTAACACCCTATCTTTGGGGCTTACTCTCAACCCCATTCCTCCAGTTCCATTGGCCATCTACTTATAGGGAACCCCCACTTAGATGATGAAGCAGCCCTTCAATCTCAAGTGGCCAACTACACTCAGCACCTTTCCCCTGAGCTCCCTCCTTGACTCCCTTCTCATGATAAAGTCACCATCACCCTCCCGCTAATCACCCAGTCTCAAAGCCAACTCTAACAAATTCTAGCTCCATGACATCACTACTACTTATATCCTTAGCTTCCTTCCCATTGACAAGATTGCTGTTTAATTTCTCATTTTTTTCTTTCCTTGGCTAATAAAATACTTTCCTAGTTAATTTCTTGCTTTTTTTTTTTTTTTACCTCTCTGGCCCAATTTACACACACAACCATCAGATTAATATTCCAAAAATACAGTTCTGATTATATCATACTTAAAAAAAAATCACTCAAGCTTTGAATAGCTGTTGAAGGGAAAATAACTGTGAATGTGTGAACAAGGAGGACAGGAGGCAATGTTAGCATCGCACCTCTTTGGACTGCATCTGTTTTTCTGTTCTTTACCTTCTGTATGTTTTTTTGCTGGCGGTCAGTGGTGTATTTGTCTTTCTTTTCGTTCACTTCCAAATCTTTTGCAAATTTTGGAGTTGGAGATAGTGCAAGAGGGAAGAAAGGAGAAACAAGATTCATGGTAGTTGAGGAAGAGGGGGGCAATGAAGACCCTGAGTGACCGAATTGGTCTTTGATAATTGCTAGTCATTCATTGGGAAATTGAAAGCATGAATGGATATTTTAAAAAACCAGGGTTTCTAAATATGGCTAAAGTGGAACTAACTTCATTGACCAGAGTTCTTAGTGTCAATATCAGTTCTAGGGGCTTGGGAGTTCTGAAAGGGAAATGACCAAATTCTAACTACTTCAATCTGAATGGAACCAAAATCAAAGTACTCAGTTCAGTAGATGTTCAGGAAAATATTAAAAAATAGAAAAGTCATGACTTGTTTAACTATGAAATCATAATCCTAATAGTTGAGAGTCTTTGAATGGCTATAGCATAACATACTTAAAGGGATTTGGTCAGCAAGATAATGAACATCAACTCTGAAGAGGAAGAGGATGAGTATGGAAATAACCATAACAAAGCTAATGGGGAGGATGGAGCTGGTCCACCCAGAGAATATGAGGAAGAGGAGGAAGAGAAGGAGAATGAGGGCAAGATGAAGCAAGTTCAGAATTGGGAAAGGGAAAGTAGGAAATAGATCTCTTATGTTCAAAGAAAGAATTTCAGGATGGATATTGTGATGACTATGTTGACAAGGAGAGAGTAGAAGATGGAGAAGAAGGTCTTCAAGGAAAAAAGAAAAATCAAGATGCAAAGGATGAAAGAGAATGACATGACTAGATCCTTCTTAAACCAGACCCTGTAATGCTACTGGTTTTTCAGTGAAATGGTCACTACAGTGATTTCCATAGAAAACAAACATGTAACTCTTCATAGAATATGTTTTACTATTTTCATGTTGTCTTCATTAAAATAAGCTTTATTAATCTGTTAAGAATTATATGTGGAGAAACATTTTTATTGATGTCATTGTCATATTCCCTAGAAATTCATTTGGAATTTTAATTTTTCTCATTATCTTATTCTTGTCAATCATTACTAGCCAACAATGAAAACATGACTGATTTTACACAAGTTTAATATGGTACATTTTTTTCATGTTTTAAACTTATTTTAAAAATGGAAGTTAACAGGGTGCCTGGGTGGCTCAGTCGTTAAGCGTCTGCCTTCAGCTCAGGTCATGATCCCAGAGTCCTGGAATCAAGCCCTGCATTGGGCTCCCTCCTCAGCGGGAAGCCTGCTTCTACCTCTCCCACCCCCCCTTGCTTGTGTTCCCTCTCTCGCTGTGTCTCTGTCAAATAAATAAATAAAATCTTAAGAAAAAATGGAAGTTAAAGTTGCTGTAATATGCAAAGGCAACAGTTTCTCTTTTGAATGGCAAGTTGATTATTTTCATAACCGACCCAGAGACCTCTAGTTGGGAAGCTCTTAGTTTTGTGTTTGTTTGTTTAGTAAGAGTTTTTAAATTTTTGTATGTGTTTGTTTTGTCACATGAGTAGTTTGGAGGATAGGAGTAAAATAATAAAGATTCTATTCAGCCACACAGTTCAAGAATTTTAACACTCTTTGTATCACAGTATATATATATTGTGTTAAGTTCCTCATGAGTCTCTTCCTAAAAATTTGAAGTTACTACTTTTTGTGCAACTGTTTTTTTCCAACTTTAAAGATTTTTTTTATTTGAGAGAGAGGGAGAAGCAGACTCCCCACTGAGCAGAGAGCCCGACACGGGCCTCAATCCTAGGACCCTGAGATCATGACCTGAATTGAAGGCAGATGCTTAACTGACTGAGCCACCCAGGCATCCCTGTTTTCCAACTTTAGTGGGGAATAATTGACAATTAAAAATTGTATACGTGTAAGGTATACAACACAATGATTTGATATACAGATACACTGTAAAATAATCACCACGTTCAAGCTATATAACATATCAATCTCCTTACATAGTTAGCATCATTTTTGTGTGAGGTAAGAACACTTAAGATCTACTCTCCCAGCAAATTTTGTACACAGTACAGTATCATTAACTATAGCTACAGTGTTGGATATTAGATCTCCAGAACTTATTCACCCAGCGTAACTGAAACATTGTACACCTTGACCAACATCTCCCCATTTCCCCCTACCTGAAGGACCGTCATTCTCCTCTCTGCTATGTTCATCAGAGGTATTAGCCTGTAGTTTTCTTTCCTTGTAGTGCCTTTGCCTGGTTTTGGTATCAGGGTGATGCTGGTCTCATAAAGTGAGTTTGGAAGTGCTCCCTCATCTTCAATTTCCTGAAAGAGTTTAAGAAAGATTGGTCCTGGGCTTTTCATGGCTGGGGGGGTTTTTGATTACTGATCTCCTCTCCTTATTTGTTATTGTTCTGTTCAGGTTGTCAATTTCTCCTTGATTGAGTTTGGTACGTCATATGTTTCTAGGAATTTATCCATTCCTTCTAGGTTATCCAGGTTTTTGGCATGTGATTCTTCATAATAGTCCCTATGATCCTTTTTATTTTTAAGACATCTATTGTAATGTCTCCTCTTTCAGTCCTGATTTTATTTATTTGAATCTCCCTTTTCTTTTTCTTAGTCTAGCTAAAGTTTTATCAATTTTGTTTATTTAAAAAAAAACACAACTCTTAGTTTTATTGATTTTTCCATTTTTATTCATATTTGATTTATTTCTGCTCTAATCTTTATTATTTCCTTCCTTCTGCTAACTTTGAGTCAAATTTGTTTTTCTTTTTCCAGTTCCTTGAGGTATAATGTTAGGTTATTCATTTGAGATCTTTCTTCTTCCTTAGTGTAGGTATCTATCACTAAAAACTTCCCTCTTAAAATGTTTGTGGTGCATCCCATAAATTTTGGTATGTTCTGTTTTCATTTTTGTTTGTCTCAAGATACTTTTTAAATTGTTATTATATATTTCAGGTATGTGACATTCTAATCTGACATCTGTATACACGACAGAGTGATCACCCCCAAAAGTCTATTTACCATCCATCACCGTACAAAGCCACCCCCAACTCCTTTCCCTCTGGTAACCACTGATCTGTTCTCTTTATCAAGATACTTTAAAAATTCCCTTTGATTTCCTCTGATTCAATAGTGGCTCAAGAGCACGTTCTTTAGTTTCCACATATTTGTGGAGCTGGGGTCTAGTGCACAGGCATGCATGGAGGGGCAGCAGTGCCAGGATCCAGAGTACAGGTGCACATGGAGCAGGTGTGCAGCCAGGTCCCAGTCATGTGCCAGAATGGGGCAGGTGGGTCAACAGCGCTGGCACCAATGGGGCTGGGAGCAGTGGCTGCTCTGGCCTGGGATGAGGGGTGCAAAGCAGCTCGTACTTCCCAGGCAGCTTCACCAGCTGAGGTCAACGTCAGCAAAAACTGTAGGGATATTTGGTGGCAAAAACTGGCAAAAGCTTTGTGGAAAAGGTTGCTGGGGTCTTCTATGGTGAAGGCTGCTGGGATCTTCCTGCTCGTGCTTTCCCCCATAGTGAGGAAGTCATGGACAAGGGGATCTTTCTTGGTGCTAAGCAATGCAAGACTGGATGATGGGATGATGAAGGTAAAATGCTTCCTCTACTTTTTTTTTTTAATTTATTTTATTATGTTATGTTAGTCACCATACATTACATCATTAGTTTTTGATATAGTATTCCATGATTCATTGTTTGCCTATAACACCCAGTGCTCTATTCGATATGTGCCTTCTTTAATACCCATCACCAGGCCAACCCATCCCCCCCACCGCCCTCCCCTCTAGAACCCTCAGTTTGTTTCTCAGAGTCCGTAGTTACTCATGGTTCGTCTCCCCTTCCGATTTCCCCCTTCATTTTTCCCTTCATTTTTTTGTTTGTTTGTTTGTTTGAACATATAATGTATTATTTGTTTCAGGGGTACAGGTCTGTGATCCATCAGTCTTACACAGTTCATAGCGCTCACCATAGTACATACCCTCCCCAATGTCCATCACCCAGCCACCCCATCCCTCCCACCCCCCACCACTCCAGCAACCCTCAGTTTGTTTCCTAAGATTCAGAGTCTTATGGTTTGTTTCCCTCTCTGGTTTCATCTTGTTTCATTTTTTCCTCCCTTCCCCTATGATCCTCTGTCTTGTTTCTCAAATTCCTCATATCAGTGAGATCATATGATCTTGTCTTTCTCTTATTGACTTATTTTGCTTACCATAATATCCCCTAGTTCCATCCACATCGTTGCAGATGGCAAGATTTCGGGGGTTTTTTGATGGCTGCATAATATTCCATTGTGTATATATACCACATCTTCTTTATCCAGTCATCTGTCGATGGACATCTTGGCTCTTTCCATAGTGTGGCTATTATGGACTTTGCTTCTATAAACATTAGGGTCCACGTACCCCTTTGATCACTACATTTGTATCTTTGGGGTAAATACCCAGTAGTGCAATTGCTGGGTCATAGGGTAGCTCTATTTTCAACTTCTTGAGGAATGTCCATACTTTTTTCCAGAGTGACTGCACCAGCTTGCATTCCCGCCAACAGTGTAGGAGGGTTCCCCTTTCTCCGCATCCTCACCAACATCTGTCATTTCCTG